>NC_062579.1:106566859-106877741 GCF_022837055.1 Prionailurus viverrinus
GAATCCCCACAGTATTGCCAGAAGGTGGGTGTCCCCGTCTTCCTCATTCTTTAGGCTCAGAGAGGTTAGGCGATAGGCGCTAAGCCACACAGTAAAGGACAGAGCGGGAATCGTAACCAGAACTGGAACCCAGGCTCCTCCGACCACAGAATCCGTGCGCTAACCGCTTCATCATGCCACCTGTCCCACCGAGGCAGGGCAGAGTCTCTCCGCGCTTTTGCAGCCACGCTGGTTGAACTCCTCGCATCCCTCCCCCCCCCCACCACCCCCCAGAGTTACCATCTCGCTAAAATTTCCAGCTCTCCTCCAAACCTTCGGTGGCTCTGTCGTTGCTTGTAGCACGAAGGTCAAGATCTTCAGGATGGGATTTAAGGTCTCCTGAATCTGGCCACGACCTGCTTTTCGGATCCGTTCTCGCTTGCTAGCTCCATCTATCCAAGCCCCGCCCCACCTCCGTCCCCCGTGCTGGCTGAGTCCCCGTCCTCTGAAAGGCCACGGCTCATGCCAGCTTTGCTCACTGCTGTTCCCTCTGCCTAGAAGCCCCTTCCGCAAGCACCCTCCTTTCTTCCGCTGGCTGGCCCATTCCTTCTTGGAAGCCCGGCTGACATGTCAACTCCCTTCTGAAGTCTCCCTCAATCCTCCCAGTTGGAATTGTCCCTTCCTCCTCGCGCGTCCTACACCCCTTGTGCTTTAATACCCTTGGGACGTTCTCACCCTGTCTTGTGTTACAGTCACTCCTGTAAGAGCATCTCTCCTCCTCGAAGGAGCAAACTCCGGGTGTACCCGGAACCGTGCCTTCTACGCAGCTCTGCGGCCGAATGGAGTTGCAGGCGTAGGGGTTGCTCAGCCCCAAACCTGGCCTCTTCAGTGGGGTCTCTCCAGGTCTAGGCCACACCAGTACACGCCATCCTTTGTGACTGTCCCCACTCAAAAAGCCTCAGCCTTCCCCCAATCTTGCCCAAACCAGCCTTCCAACATATTTTAAGAGCACTAGGTGGCATCCATTTGAGGGGACTCTGCATGCAACGACTCAGACGAACCTCAAGAATGTCAAGCTGCTCGAAAGAGGCCATGCGAAGAAGAACGCATTCTGTCTCGTGTCATTCTACGACATTCAGGGACAGGCAAAATTCCTCTATGATTTTAGATGTCAAACTAGTGGCTACTTTGGTGGCGGCGGGGGCCGGGGTGGGGGTGGGGGGTCGTGGTTAACGGGGCGGAGGCACTGAAGGAAGTTTCTCGGCTGCGGAAAAGCTTCATCTTGATTTGGGTCGTGGCCACATGGATGTGTATGTGTACGAAAGGTCATTGAGCCGTGCACTTAAAGTTGGTGCACTTTGCTGTATGTGTGGTTTACCTCCAGTTAAAAAAAAAAAAATAGGGGCGCCTGGGTGGCTCAGTCGGTTGGGCGTCGGACTCCGGCTCAGGTCATGATCTCAAGCCCCGTGAGTTCAAGCCCCACGTCGGCCTCTGTGCCAACAGCTCAGAGCCTGGAGCCTGTTTCTGGTTCTGTGTCTCCCCCCTCCCCCCACACACTCTGTGTCTCCCTCTCTCAAAGATAAACAAACATTAAAAAAAAATTATTAAAAAAAAAGAAATGCTTAGCTAAGATGACGTGAAGACTCTCCAGAAAGCTAGGACTGCAGAAAACACTGAGTCCCACGGAGGATTTTTAAAAGGTTTTATTTTTCAATAATCTCTACTCCCCCCCCCCGCCCATGGGGCTTGAACTCACAACCCTGCCATCAAGAGGCAGGGACTCTACCGGCTTAGCTGGACGGGCACTCCAAATTTAAGTTTGATAGGAACACGTGGCTCTCACAAACACCAGTTCTCATATCTCCTTTACTCCTGCTCATCCTCAAGCCTAGAGGAGACGTCACCTCTCTTGTCATCCAATTCCCCGGTCCCTTTTGCACCCCACACTCCGAGAACAGAAGCGATCCCAATCGATGAGTAGCACAGCGTGAGTTACCTGGGAGTTTGTCAGATACTGGAGAATCACCGGCCCCAGACCGCCAGAATCAGAATCTGCATTTTCACTTGATTCCGAGGCACCGTAGAGATTTCCGGAGACGTTTAAGAGAGTTCCTACTCAAACTTCAAAGTGCTTCCAAACGGCCTGCGGCCTTACAATTGCAATCCCTACAGTTGTAAGTTCGTGGGTCCAACCCCAGAGATCCTGACGCGGTAGTTCTAGGGCTGGGAATCCCGGATTGTAACAAGGCTGGGCTTGAGAGTTTCCGGGGAAGGTCAGCTCAAACCTTGAGAACACCTGCTACCAGAGACAACGCCAGTCCTGGTAAGGGAGTTCCTGGCCACTTCCCAGAAGCCTGCCAAACAGGGGTCCGTCGTGATTTGGGACCTCGCTATCAAAAGAGAGGTTCATGGCAAATCTCAGCCCGGGGCCTTCCCGGCCAGGACCCAAAGCGGCCCCTTGCTGACAGCTTGGTGCCTCAAAGAAGCCCACGTCAAGTGCCACCAATCTCTTTTTGGCACCCTCCACCCGTCTCGAACAGGAGAAAACCCACCTCCCCCGGGATCTCAGTGTCCTCAGAACAAAGACTTCTCCCTCTGGGCCTTAACGCCACGTGTGCACTGTAAGCAAACCAGGGCCAGAAGGAATGAAAGCACGCGGTCACCTGTCACCGTGGGCCAACCGTCCCCGGACAGTTGCGGCCACGAGTGCCTGAGGGTCTCCGCCAAGCCTGGCACCCTGGAGCCAGGGAGCGAGGAGGAAGCGCAGTAGGAAATACTAGTCACAGCGTTGGGAACGACTCACCTGAAAGGGTCAGCACTCAGATGCCCCATTCATCTTTGATATCGAGTAAAGGACTTCACTAAGCATTCAACTCGAGTGGCCAGTTATCAGATTGACAAAAATGCACATGAGTACTAATACCCGGAGTGGGTGAGAGGTGGGGGGGGGGGGGAACACACACAACTGGGGAGAGCCTGAGTCAACACTAACTTTTTGGGGCGCCTGGGTGGCTCAGTCGGTTAAGCGTTCGACTTCAACTCAGGTCACGATCTCCCGGTTTGTGGGTTCGAGCCCCGCGTCGGGCTCCGTGCTGACAGCTCAGAGCCTGGAGCCTGCTTCGGATTGTGTTTCCCTCTCTCTGTGACCCTCCCCTCTGTGTCTGTCTCTCTCTCCCTCTCAAGAATAAATACACATTTTTTTTTAATTTTTAAAAAAGACTAACTTTTTGGAAGGCATTTTGGCAATACATATCCAGAAAGGAAGGGGCCGAAGTGGGGTACAAAGGAACTTCAGCTCAACTGGCCTGAAACTTGACGGAGAATACAATCTCCCACCTTCTTTTTTTGCCCATTGTATTGGCTAAAGTCGGAAAGAATAAGAATATCCATTGCTGATGTGAGTGTGAAAAAATGGGCACTTTTATTTACTGATCACAGCGTTGAAATTGGTATATCCTTTCCGGAAGGCAGTTGGGAGATCAATTACCAGGAGCCTTCAACACGTGCCTGCTTGCTGATCTAGCAATTCAATTCTGTCTGCAAGAAGTAGATTCACAATGACCCCATCCTAGTTTCATCCAAGGAGAGCTGGCTTGAGTATTTAGGCTCTCTCAAAATGCCTGTTCACCACCACACTTGAACATCTCTGTGTCATCTCTATAATGGCGTAAGGAACTCAGCAAATCCATATATACTGATCTGGCAATTCCTACCACATAGTAAAGGGAAATAAGGCAAGCCTGAAGCATCAAAGAAACTGAAGGAGGTGGTAGGGAATAGGACTAGTGGGTGGTTCACTTTACCACCCAAACACAAATTTTATCTCTGTTAATACATCCTTCGAAATAGAGAGGAAAGGAAGACATTCTCAGATGGAAAAAAATTAAGAGAAATTTTGATCAGCAGATATATCCTTAAAGAATGGCTCAGGGAGGGGCGCCTGGGTGGCGCAGTCGGTTAAGCGTCCGACTTCAGCCAGGTCACGATCTCGCGGTCCGTGAGTTCGAGCCCCGCGTCGGGCTCTGTGCTGACTGCTCAGAGCCTGGAGCCTGTTTCGGATTCTGTATCTCCCTCTCTCTCTGACCCTCCCCCGTTCATGCTCTGTTTCTCTCTGTCTCAAAAATAAATAAACGTTAAAAAAAATTAAAAAAAAAAAAAGAATTTATCCGAAGGAAATAATTAGAAATATGTGAATAGATGTGTCCACAAGGTGTTTACCACGGTTTTGCGTGTAGTAGTAAAAAACGGAAACCACCTGTATAGGCAACAAGAGACTGTTTAAGGAAATGATGAGCTGGGGCGCCTGGCTGGCTCAGTCGGTAGAGTGACTCTTCATCTTGGGCTCGTGAGTTTGAGCCCCACGCTGGGTATCGAGTTTACTTAAAAGGAAACAAAAATGTAAATTAAAAAAATTTTTTTTTAATTTTTTTTAACGCTTATTTATTTTTGGGAAAGGGAAAGACGGAGTGCGAGTGACGGAGGGGCAGAGAGAGAGAGAGCGGGAGACACAGAACCCAAAGCAGGCTCCAGGCTCCGAGCTGTCAGCACAGAGCCCGACGCGGGGCTCGAACCCACGAACCGCGAGATCGTGACCTGAGCCGAAGTCAGATGCTCGACCTACTGAGCCACCCAGGTAGCCTGAGATGGAACTTATCTTTTTTTTTTTTTTTTAATTTTTTTTTCAACATTTATTTATTTTTGGGACAGAGAGAGACAGAGCATGAACGGGGGAGGGGCAGAGAGAGAGGGAGACACAGAAGCGGAAGCAGGCTCCAGGCTCCGAGCCATCAGCCCAGAGCCCGACGCGGGGCTCGAACTCACGGACCGCGAGATCGTGACCTGGCTGAAGTCGGACGCTTAACCGACTGCGCCACCCAGGCGCCCCGAGATGGAACTTATCTTAAACGAGATGAAGTGTCACTGATTAAAAAAAGAAGAAGAAGAAAGAAAGAAAAAGCAGGAGCAGAACCTTGTTTTCCCTAAAAAAAAGGTTACATCGGCGCCCCTTCTAGCCTACTGACTTGACGACTGGAGACTTGGCGTTTGAGGGCAGGAAGCTGCGAGCAAAGTACAGTTCATAGTCTGTCACTTTCTGTAGACACTCAGATTTAGGTCCCATTCATACTTAGACGACATACCCACCCCACTGATGGACTCCTCGGTGGCCCCCGAGCTGGCAGGGCAGGGCAGGGCAGAAGAAAGCACAGACAAATGAGCATCTCGGAGAGTCAGCAGAGTTGACCGAGGCAGCCAGACCAAGGCACTAGGGCAATAAAGGGTTTTTCACCAGTCATCCCCAGAACGACCCCTCTTACCCCAAATCCTACCAAGAACTGTGCTTTCCAAACTGCCGGCCGTGACCCACGCGCGGGCCCCGAGATCACACCGCTATGTTAAAAATACAATAGAAAGGACTGGTATGGATGGGTTAAGGCAGGAATAGGATAAAATATGATAGAAAATAGCGTCTCCCGGGCAGTAGGAGAACAAATAGGTTGCGTGTTTGCGTGCATGGGCACGTGCATACGTACACGTATGCATAAGTGAGGTTTGATGTATGGCTTACTCTGGGTATTGTCACTTGAATCTCCCTAGCCCACATTTGCCGCCTGCCCCCTGCTTTGGACTCATCAACCTCTTCACCCAAATGTTTTTTCACCGAGGGCGCCTGGGGGGCTCAGTCGGTTGAGCGTCCAACTTCGGCTCAGGTCACGATCTCGCCGTTCGGGAGTTCGAGCGCCGCGTCGGGCTCTGTGCGGACGGCTCGGAGCCTGGAGCCTGCTTCGGGTTCTGTGTCTCCCCTTCTCTCTGGCCCTCCCATGCTCATGCTCTGTCTCTCTCTGTCTCTCGAGAATAAATACACGTTAAAAAAATTTTTTTAAATGCAAATGTTTTTTCACTGAGGCTGACTTAAAAATACAGTCCCAATGCCATGGATTTCTGAGAATGACCCAAAGCCTACATAAACTACCTATCCAAGGCTCCCTGCAATCAGGAAGGAACGTTTGAATCGGAGGCACTTTTTTCTCCCGCCCACTCATATGCAAAGGATAGATTCATTTCATAAAACAGAAAGCATTCGTATTTACGAGTTTATATCTTCTCAACCATTCCCTCTTTGAAAACTTGCTTTAATATTGATCGTTCTGAGACAGTGTGCTTGCCTTACAGAGACGAAATATGTTTATTAGGTGGCTAGTTTAAAAGAAAAAAAAAAAAACCAAAGGCATTAGAAGAAAAATTAATCTCAACAAAATATTTCCTGGACTCAGTTTCTGCAGAATTGCCCCACAGTCTATAATTATGAATAAAATACCCTTTGAAAAGACCTCATCAGAACCAGAGAGAAATGAGAACAATAGGGTAGGTATTACAAAAGATTGGTTCTTCTCGGATAATTGGTTTTAATAAAACGGTAAAAGTGTAGAAAACACCAGGCAACTATAATTAGGATAATAATCTATTGTTCTACAGGGATATGTACTGTGTTGTCCCTTTAAGGCAGGACGAGCCAAACAAGGAGAGAAGCCCAGGGACACTCTGGGACTGCTTTTAGATAGGACTGTATGTGTTTTCTATTTTTCTGCTCAGGTGTTATGGTATGCTGACACAAAGCATCTCCTCTCCACTGCTGAATTTCACTCTCTGTCAGTCCTGAGTGTGTGAAACCATCCTTGGTCTCCCCAGTTGGGAGAAATTCCGGGAATGGTGGCCCCATGAAGATCCACGAAGATCTTAATTGGATCGTGACCTTGACAAAGATGTGTTCTCAAGACAGAGGTCCCAACGAGTTACGAGACCGCTGAGCGAAAAGGTCAGCTTTTCATCTTCATTTTGCAGATAAAAAAAAAAAATGAGAGGGGAGAAATCAAACCATCTCCCCCGCCCTGGGCTGGGGAGGAGAGGAAAGCCTTTGCCCAGACGTTCCCATCCCCTGGCTGCTCGGGGTCAGAGGACAGCCAGAACCTTCCCTGGTGCCTATGGAAGAGCATGCCCTGGCCCCTCCCACGGAGACTGACCTGTCGTTCTGGGCTAAAGACCTGACAAGGAGCCGTCCCAGATGAGCTACGGGGAGAGGTCCTCACCTCCTGGGCCGCAATCCCTTCTCTTGTCCTTGGAGCTGTGGACCCTCCAACACTTAGGTCCCAACGATCCCGATTTATAGAATTTATAGAATTATCCAGTAATCGATAGCACAGGCCCTAGGGCAGGTCTGTCGAAGTTCAAGTCCTCTGCCCTCTACAGCTGTGCACCCTTAGCAAGTCCCTCAACAACTCTGAGCCTCCGTTTCTTCATCTGTAAAATGGTGAGGTTCTCAGGCTGGGGCGTCGTGAACCCTTAAACACCAGCCAGGTTTGTAATTATCAGAAGCTCGTGGGAACGTTCATCTCCCCTCTTTTTCAGTCGCTAGGAGCTTGGGGAATGCACGAAGGAAGAACGAGGTGACCATCCCTAGAAAAGAAATTTGGGCGTTTGAAGGAAAGCCTAGTCACCTAGGATTCTCTTCTCTAAACGATGGTTGCGTTTGCACAACCACAGAATCTTGTCTGCCTCCTTCCGTTAAGGCCACTTCCGGTATCCAACATGCACACCACACATACGTCCCCAGGCACGCATGTGCGCGCACACACACACACACGCACCCAGATAAGCTTGCTCTGAGGGCCCTGAGCCGAGGGGAAGGGTGTGTGTATCTGTGTGTGTGTGTGTGTGTGTGTGTGTGTGTGTCTTTGTTTGCCAACGTCAAACAGATGATCATTGCTTAAAGGAGCGTCCTTTGAGCTTCGCCATCCCTGATAACGTCTGATTCCTCTCTACGCTTTTCCTGCCAAATGGCGTTTCATCTTCTGCTTCGAATACTCCCAGAGTGAGCTCGCTCTGCCCGGAGGCTGCCACACTTAGCTTTAGCAAGCTCTTTCTACTTACAAGTTCTTTCTTAGTTTGGTCTGAAATCTGCTTCCTTCAAGCTTCATCTAGATCCCAGGTCAGCCTAACGGCAGAGAGTAAAATAAAGCCATTTGTATCGTGAACATTAGTAAGAAAGATCCTATTCCTTCCAGAGGGAGGCACAGAGTCGCTCCCCTTCTGCACTCAGTCCCCTGAGATGACTGGCGTCTTGGGTCGGCGGGGGTTGATCTTGGACCAGAATCCCAGCTGTCTAGGGCAGCTGCCTTGGCCGGCGCCCACCCCCGCGCAATTTCCCCCCTTTCTTTTCCCTGCCTATTCTAGGCTCATAACATCTAGCACGTAACGTCCTCTGCCTCACCTGACGTGACCCCGGGGTTTCATCGGGACCCCCTCGGGAGTATAGGTGGCTCTCACTCACTTTGGGCTGTAAATACTCGGAAGTGTGCATCCAGCGGATGGGGTGCTGAGACCAGCACCCCCGAGAACGCCGTGTGTTTCCCAGGCTGACCCGCACCCCTCCTGAGCGACGGCCTCATAAAATGCACTGGATTTGGTTTAAGCCCATCAGTGATCATTTGCCCATCACTGCGCGCAAATCCTACAGCTTGACAGACCGTGGAGAAGGGCGGGGAGCACAGGTGTGTGTTTTGTGTCTTTTGACCTCGGTATTGATTCATGTAATTGACTTATTTCACACTCTGCACATTTTTAAGGTGCTTAGAAATAAAAACGTTACGTTGGGCTTTCCTATCTGTTTCCTATCCGGAGTTGCACGCCATCGGTTCCCATCTGCCCTAGGAAGACTTGATAACTGAACCCAAATGCCCTTTTTCATCTTCCCCCTCTGCACAGCTTTTTGGTTAAATAAAACGGTAAATGGCGTTTCTAAGTAACCGCGCGGCGATATTGTCCTCTAAAGTTTATTTATCTTATCTTGAGAGAGAGAGCGCATGTGGAGGAGGGGCAGCGACACAGAGGGAAACAGAGAATCCCAAGCAGGCCCCACGCTACCAGCACAGAGTGCGACGCGGGGCTCGATCCCACAACCATGAGGTCACGACCTGAGCCCAAAGCAAGAATCAGATGCTTAACCAACTGAGCCACCCAGGTGCCCCAGCAATGATGTTTTCCCAATTGAAGAAAGGGGTGGAAAGGGAACTAAGATTTATTGACCTTCGGTTAGGTGCTAGATGTTTTTACTTCTGTTGGTAAGATTTTAAGGGAGCGTCTCATTCACGTAGTAAAAGTGAAAGATTGTATTTATTCCCAAAAGCTAAAAAAAAAAAAAAAGAAAGAAAGAGAAACGTGTCATTAAACCTGTGCCTAAAATCAGCTCATACCGCAATTTCCAGAGTCTGTTTAAATGGATACTAGTATTTTTTAAATGTTTTATTTTGTTTCTGTCGTTGAAGATTTTATTTACTTATTTATTTATTTCACTAATCTCTACTCCCAGCACGGGGCTCGAGCTCACGACCCTGAGATCAAGAGTCACGTGCCCCACTGGTGCGCCAGCCAGGCACCCCTGAAACGTTTTCTTTTGGATTAATTTTAGACGCACAGAAGTGCGGCAAAGAGGACAGAAAATTTCGGAGCGTCGTTAGCTCAGCTTCCCCCGATGTGAACATCCTACGTAACCATGGTAAATTTGTCAAAACTAACACTGTTACCATTAGTACGGTACTAATAAGCACACTCCGGACTTTATTTGGATTTCATCAGTTTTTCCACTCACATCCTTTTTTGTGTTCCAGGCCCCGACCCAGAATTCTGTGATGCATTTTGTCATCCAATCTCCTTAGCCTTCTCCAACCTGTAAGCATTTTTTAGGTCTTTCATGACCTCCACACAGTTGAACACTAGCGTTAGTAGGTCTTCCGTGGGGAACAGAAGAAATTCTGTGGTCAGTGCGATTTAGAAAATGCTAGATTAAACAAAGATGTCTTAGAGACTGGAAGAATATGCTAATGTGGTTTTTGAATATTTAAGAAGGGACTGCAACAGGCAGCATTTCCCAAATATTTAGCCTCAGGAGCCACGATTCACAGAGGCTCTCTCCGGACTAGGGTTCTAGAAAACCCATAGGGGAAGTTTAAGTTCTATGTTTTTTTTTCAATGTTTATTTATTGATTGAGAGAGAGAGAGAGAGAGAGAGAGAGCGCATACTCGAGAGCGGGGAAGGAGCAGAGAGAGAATCCCAAGCAGGCTCCACCCTCTCAGCACAGAGCCCGACTCAGGGCTTGACTGCACAGATTGTGAGATCACGACCCTAGTCGACATCAAGAGTCCGACACTTGGGGCACCTGGGTGGCTCAGTCGGTTAAGCGTCCCACTCTCAATTTCGGCCTAAGCCGTGATCTCACGGTTCGTGAGTTCGAGTCCCGAGTCGGGCCCCACACTGAGAATGGGGAGCCTGCTTGGGATTCTCTCTCCCTCCCTCTCTCTCTCTGCCCCTTCAGTGCTCTCTCTCTCTCTCTCTCAAAATACATAAAGAAAAGAAAAACTTAAAAAGTCTGACGCTTAACCGACTGGGCCACCCAGGCACCCCTATTTCTATGTTTTTAAAACGTTTTTTAATGTTTACTTATTTTTGAGAGAGGCAGAGACAGAGTGTGAGTGAGGGAGGGGCAGAGAGAGAGGGAGACACAGAGTCCGAAGCAGGCTCCGGGATCCGAGCCGTCCGCACGGAGCCCGACGCGGGGCTCGAACTCGGGGACCGTGTGATCATGACCTGAGCCGAAGGCGGCCGCCTAACTGACTGAGCCACCCAGGCGCCCCTATATGCTGCGAATTACAGTCATCTTCCACATGTTCTTCCCGTCTCTTGTCCTGTACGTCTTCCTCCCTTCCTCCTAGTTAGTCAACCGCTAGACTGGCATTTCCCGACCGCACACCTGCTCCAAAAACTTTCTCCGGCCTACGCTCCAGACACACGAGGTGCTCCACGATCTCCCAAACCCGTCTCCTGCCTTGGAACACCACCCCCCCCCCCCCGCCCCCGCTCTGCCCGTCACGTCTTCCTCCTCGGTCTGTCAGAACCCAGTTCTTTCTTCCGCACCTCCCCGCCGGCCACCGTTCGCCACTATAATCCTGGCTCCTGTCTTTTGCCTCGCACGGCGTAAGGGCTCGCTGGGTGCTCGGCAAACGAGTGAACCGGAGTCCATGTGGCACCTCACACGTTCATTTGCGTCTCACGATAATCCCCCGAGGAAGGGGGTGATCATGCCCAGGCTACAGAGAAAGACGCTGGGGCGTAGAGTGGTCAAGTGACTTGCCCGGGTGTCGCACAGCTCATCAGGTGGAGAGTGACGTTTCCTGATCCCAGTCGGTAGCCGTGTTCTTTTCCACCTCGCCACGTGGCCTTCTTCAGTGAGCACGTGGCCACCAAGCCTGAAGCATTTACCGGGTCCGGAGAGCTGGGACCCGGGGGACCCGGAAAGGAAGACCGATGAAGGAGCGTTTCTGCTGGGACAGGTAGGAGTGGCATATTTTATGGACAAGAACACCCTGCCCTGAGAAGGGCAGGAAAGGCTTAGATCCAAGGCAAAGAGGCAAAAGGATCCGGAAAGGCTTAGCCGGGCGCCTGGGGGGCCCAGTCGGTGAAGCGTCGGACTCCAGGTCTCGGCTCAGGTCATGATCTCACAGTGTCAGTTCGAGCCCCACACGTGTGGAGCCTGCTTGGGGATTCTCTCTCTCTCCCTCTCCCTCTCTCCCCAAAATAAGTCAACATGAAAAAAAAAAAAAAGAAAAGAAAAAAAGAAGAAAAGAAAGAAAGAAACGGCTTCGAGGCCGCGACGAGCTGGAAATCTGTTCGGAGACAGTGATGAAGGCAACACTGTCTGATTGCCTAAAATTGGCCGCGCAGAAATGGATGGCAATGGAGACGTTTGCTGCTGGGGAGAGAATATACTTTAAATTTAATGAGGACGACTCCGGAAGCCCTGCTGATTCCTGATTGATAAGTACTGGGGCGCCTCACTTAACTTGCACGCACAGCTGTCTGCACGGAGCGTCGGCGGGTAGCGGGCAGCGGCTCGGCCCGCAGCAGAACTGTCCGGGCCATTCCGGCTGCCGGCGACGTCACCTCCCGGACAGCCAGCGGGAGAAGGGGCAAGCCCGCGGCCCCGCAGCCCCCCAAAAGGCTATTGCGTCCACGGCGCGCCGCGCCTGCCGAACGCTCCCCAGCCTGATTAGAAAGGATTATTCTGAAGGTCTGTGAAGTATCTAGTAACCAATCTTCCTGAGTTATTTTTGAATAGCTATTGAATGGATAATTTCCATACCCATTATCAAAATGATATGCTGGAGGTGGAATTTAGCTGTATTGTATTTGATCAGTAATTGCAGAAATGTTTTATTACTGTAATATTTTTGTTGCAGATGGGGGGGGGCAAGATTTATTTGGGCATCTGAAGATGAACTGAAAGTTTTTTTGTTGTTTTTTTTCCCCACCTCCTGAGAGCGTCATTTGGCAACACAGCGTTTCCCGCCAGCGGCAGCTGCCAGGAGAAACGTAACGCAGGCCACATACAGAATTTGGATTTTTCCAGTAGCCCCATTTAAAAAGAAAGTGGGGAAAAAAACCGCCCCCGCTGAAATTAACTATCATAATATGTTTTGTTGAAATATATCCAAAATATCATCACTTCAGCATAAAACCAATATAAAATGATTGATGAGATCATTTACGTCTTTTTTTTCATAACTCACTCTTCAATCTCGGGTGTGTCTTTTACCCTTACAGTTCGTCTCAATTCAAAGTAGCCACAGTTCGGGGCCCCCCGGGGGGCTCAGTTGGTTGAACGTCCGACTTTGGCTCAGGTCATGATCTTGCGATTCGCGTGGGTGCAAGCCCCACGTCGGGCTCAGTGCTGACGGCTCGGAGCCTGGAGCCTGCTTCGGAGTCTGTGTCTCCCTCTCTGCCCCGCCCCGCTCATGTTCTGTGTCTCTCTGTCTCTGTCTCTGTCTCTCAAAAAAAATAAAATAAAACGCTAAGAGAAAGACACCTAGCCACAGTTCAAGTGCCTGATAAGCACATGGGACTAGTGGCTACCGGGCCGGACAGCGTCGGTCTACAAGGCAGCGGTGGCGGCTTCCAGTTAGCCCCTAATCTGGACTGGTCTTTATGGTTTGTTCTGCGCCCAGGCCAGGGAAAAGCTCACATTGCCCTCCGCTTTTAGATGGACTCCTGTCCCCATTCATTCCCGTGGTCCTATGCAGACCCTGCCAAGGTTGTCAAATCCAAAACTCAAAATCATCTGCTGACAGTCAGGGCAGGTAATGTTGCATGATGATGATTTATGCAAAGAAAGGAAGAGGCAGCCTCCCACATCATGCTCGGAAAAGGAAAAGGGAGGAGAGACTCAGCCAGCTCCAGGGTGATCCAAGTGCACAAAAATCCACCACGATGTCTTGCCCTTCGGCACCTTTCAGCATTTAGACCCTTCCCTGGGGCTGGGCTGGGCTTGCCACAGGTGATGCTGGACCCAAATCCCAGGAGAACCAAAACAGAGCTGGCTCGTTGGGTTGCCTTTACACTGCCGTAATAGGATTCTGAAATGAACAGTGTTGAAAATTGGCAGGCACAACTGATTCCTCTTGACTGATGGTCTTTCTAGTTACAGAATGATAATGCCATTTGAATCCTCTTTGTTGTGATGGATTCGGACCCATAGCTGCATATCCTCGGCACACTGAAGGAATGCTAGTATATGGGACATCTCTGGCCACGGCGTAGACTACCGTACTTGGGGGAGCCATAAAGCTAATTTTGATGTGCGTGCACTGCTTTGGCATTGATGTCTCTTCTCTGGTACTGCGACCTAATCCTGTCGTTCTCTAATTGTTTCCCATTTGTGAGATTTGTCTGTCTGGCAACGTGGGTCAATTACTGGAAGACGATGTATTTTATATTCTACTATTTCTTCTCTACCCTCACCACCAAGCCCAGCCCGGTGCTAAACACTCAATGCCGTCAACCCTTGTCCACTTGATCTAATTACCAGCTGTCCAGCAATCCACCTCTGAAAAAGCTATGGCCATTCTTTTGGAATATTAGCACATTTCCAACGCTCCTTACTCTCCTTCCTTAAATGGCTTCGTTTAGGTATTAGACGTGCAACTCACGGTAAGTTTCTATACCAGCACAAATGCGAGCAGGTGAAAAACCCAGTTACCAGGTTGATTTGTCTGTGGCATTAAGAACTCATGGCTGGGGGCGCCTGGGTGGCGCAGTCGGTTAAGCGTCCGACTTCAGCCAGGTCACGATCTCGCGGTCCGGGAGTTCGAGCCCCGCGTCAGGCTCTGGGCTGATGGCTCAGAGCCTGGAGCCTGTTTCCGATTCTGTGTCTCCCTCTCTCTCTGCCCCTCCCCCGTTCATGCTCTGTCTCTCTCTGTCCCAAAAATAAATAAACGTTGAGAAAAAAAAAAAAAAATTAAAAAAAAAAAAAGAACTCATGGCTGATCTTTGCCCCTGAAAAGGCTGGGTGGGGGTTTTCTTTGTTTTGTTTTGGCATCCCCTATAAGGTTGCCAGTGTCACCAATTCAGTAGGCATTTTGTTGAAGGCTTACTGTGTGCTAAGCCTGCGCAATGGCTTAAAAGAGCTTGGCCTGTATGCTCAGCGGTGTCTGGGGGGGACATTTTAGAATGTTGTATTTTACTCTTCCTTATAAGAACACGTGGGGGGCGCCTGGGTGGCGCAGTCGGTTGAGCGTCCAACTTCAGCCAGGTCACGATCTCGCGGTCCGTGAGTTCGAGCCCCGCGTCGGGCTCTGGGCTGACGGCTCGGAGCCTGGAGCCTGTTTCCGATTCTGTGTCTCCCTCTCTCTCTGCCCCTCCCCCGTTCATGCTCTGTCTCTCTCTGTCCCAAAAATAAATAAACGTTGAAAAAAAAAAAAAAGAACACGTGGAAATGCAGAAAAGCTAAAGGATTCATACTAATGACAGGAAACACCACCTCGAACTTAACTGAGACAAACATGGAAATCATTGGATGTGCTGTAACACGGCACATATTTAGCTGCGATTGGATTTTCGTTGGGCTTAAGGCATTTCTATCTTCAAGTGTGAGCAGAAGGGTTACAGTTCCGGAAATACGTAAAATTACGAAGATGCCTTTTTGAATATTATGACTAAAACGTAAGGTACAATTCAGGATTTTCATATTACTTTTTAATTCTCTGCGAATCAACTCCCTCCCACGTCCCCGATAACATGTGAGCCTACGGGTTGACTTTGATACAGGGGAGTTTTGCACGTACTTTCGGGACTGCTTTCTCGGGGAAAGCAGGGTGCTACTTACGTCATGTTTGGACTCACCAGCTTTAAGATCATAGCTAACCCCTGAACTAGCAGCAGCTGTTTCCTACGTGTCTGTTCGTTTGGTCTTCTCATCAACCCATTATTCCTTGGTTGACAAAAATTGATAAAGTTAGTTCATTGCTAAGCTTAATCCCCAGAAACGGTCCCGTCCGATAACATCATACTTTTCTACATTTCTCCTGTTATTTTTTATTTTATGCCACTCAGGATTGAAATGGACAGAGGGCTAAGTAAAGTAGGAAAATACATTAAATAAAGGAAAGCTACTTTGTCCGCCTGCACAGGTGGCCATAAAGAACAGCTTTTTCCCTAATGGCAAAGTCCCGCAGCTCCTAATCTTTGAGCAGGCATTTTATGCCCCGATTGTGACTAAAAGTAGCCTAACATGGAGAGAGGCAAGTGAAACATATTGGCCCATAAAGATTTCCTTTTAAAGACGGAAGCTATCCAATTTGCTTGGCTAAAAAACTGTGTTGCTGGGGAGTTGCACCTCTTTGGAAATTAGTCCCAGCAGGCGAACTATTACATTCCTACCTTCGGCGGTGAAAGGTCTTTTAGGAGATGCTGCGATCCACCACTCTCCTAACCTTGGACTTTATGTAAAATAACATACCTGTAACCTTGACGAGCCAAATGAATTCGTTTAAGACATAATTTAAACTCTGCCTTGTTGAAAGAAGCTAATGAGGGTGGCTGTTTTTATTTTAAGCTCCGAGTTTGATGTTTAAGTGACTCACCCGGGGACATGGCTAAAGGGCACATTTGGACTCTGTGGGTCTGGGAAGGGTCTGAGATTGAAATGGCTTACAAGCTCCCCGGTGATATGAATGCTTCTGGTCCAAAGCCCCACACTTTCAGTGGCCAGGGGTCTAGAACATAGGCTACTCTGATGCACTCAGGAACGCATGCCGTCTTCCTTTACAGGATGCAGGATGCACTTAGGAAATGGATGGGTTTGTCCCTCTCTCTAAATATTTATTTGGAGAGGGGCGCCCGGGTGGCTCAGTCAGTTGAGCGTCCGACTTCGGCTCAGGTCGTGATCTCGCGCGCGGTCTGTGAGTTTGAGCCCCGTGTCCGGCTCTGTGCTGACAGCTCAGGGTCTGGAGCCTGCTTCGGAATCTGTGTCTCCCTCTCTCTCTGCCCCCCTCCCCTGCTCACGCTCTGTCTCTCTCTCTCTTTCTGTCAAAAATAAATTAACATTAAAAAAATTTAAATATTTATTTGGAGAGTGTGCATCTTTGTGAAAGAAAGAAAGAAAGAAAGGAAGGAATTCACTTCTTGTGTATATGGTTATGTGCCAGGACTATTAGGGACTTTCATTTAATTCTGACAGGTAGCATGCAAGGTGAGTGGTATTTGCCAGTGAAGAATAAAGAGCTAAGGGGGATGTACTTGTCTAAGGTCTTCAAGGCTCCTTTCCTCTCTACTATCCTGTCCCCAAATTTCCAGTCTTATGACCGTGTCCAAAGGTGCCATCCAATTCACCTCATTTCCTTTTTTTTTTTTAAGTTTACTTATCTGGGGGGAGACGGGGAGAATGTGCACGGAGGAAGGACAGAGAGAGGGGGAGAATCCCAAGCAGTCTCCATGCTGTCAGCATGGAGCCCGATGCGCAGCTCGAACTCAAGACCCATGAGATCGTGCCCTGAGCCAAACTCAAGAGTCGGACGCTTAACCGCCGGAGCCACCCGGGCGCGCCAACCTCATTTTCAATCTGATCTCTGTGATTCTCAAAAGAAACATAGTACAAGCTGAAGATGAGCTGCTCTATTTCATAAGATGTAATGAAGCCCCATGACGGCATAGCTCGCTATTTCATCTCACCAGATACACCACCAGGCCCTCTGCGTCCCGCAAATGCAGCAATTATACTCATAACAGCCCAGGATGTCATCTTTAAGCAAGAAAGCAGTCATTAGGGTTATCCCCTGACCCCACGTGTCTGTCTTTAGTCGCTCACCTCTGGCCAGCCCTCCTGGATGCCAAAACAAGCCGGTCGGTCCCTCGGCTGTTTGATCAAGAGGAAGTCAAGAAATTGGTTTACATTCACCGTCGAACTGTCCCGCCACTAACGCTAAGTCCAGAGGGCACGGAAACGCTGGGCGCGAAACACTTCAAACAGGCATTCCAAGAAAACACATTTCAATCGGTCATGGGTCTGATAGGACCCGAGTTCTATCAGTAAACAAGTTTCTTGAAAAAAGAAAAAGAGAGCAAGTGACAGGAGGCAGAATTTGTACCCAACGATTTTTCCATAACTAAAATACGGTCGACGCACACTGTTAATGTTAGTTTCAGGCGTACCACGTGGCGATTGGACACCTCTATCCCATATCCAACATTTTGAGACAACGTGGTTTCCACTGGATCCTAGATGCAGATCTCATTCTGCCTGGGAATAAGGAACCTGATGGGAGTAAACAGAACAACGAAGTTAGTCCACCAAATTTAGCTCACCGGGCAATTATCAAGCACCTGCTGCATGCACTGTTTTGGGTGATAGGGGGACTGAAAACAGTAAGGGCCAAGGCTTCCTCTCAAGACCTTAAGGGCGGGTACACAAATGACTCAGACAAGGTGTAGTAAGGTAAGGGACAGGAACAAAATGCCAAGCAGATGGAATCAAGATTCGAGGGAGGGGTGTCTGGGAGGCTCAGTCGGTTGAGCGTCTGCCTCTTGATTTTGACTGAGGTCATGATCCCAGGGTTGTGAGATCAAGTCCCACGTTGGGCTCCATGCTGAGAGTGGAGTGTGCTTAAGATTCTCTCTCTCTCTCTCAGGGCCGCTGGGTGGCTCAGTTGGTTGAGCGTCCAACTCTTGGTTTTGGCTCAGGTTATGCTCTTGCCGTTGTGAGTTCAAGCCCCGCTTGGAGCTCCGTGCTGACGGCGTGGAGCCTGCTTGGGATTCTCTCTCTGCCCCTCCCCTGTTTGCGCACACTCTCTCTCTCTCTCAAAATAAGTCAACTTTTTAAAAATAAAAAAAAATAGATTCTCTCTCCCTCTGCCCTCCCCCCTGCTCATACACTCTCTCTCTAAAAAATAAAGACAAAGAAAATAATAATAATAAAACTTATAAATAAAATAAAATTGGGGCACCTGGGTGGCTCAGCCGGTTAAGCGTCGGACTTCGGCTCAGCTCACGATCTTGCAGTTTGTGAGTTTGTGCCTCCTCCCCGCTCGCTCGCTCTCTCTCATTCAAAAATAAACATTAAAAAATAGAAAATAAAATAAAATAAAGGGCACCATGATGGTTTATATGATTCAATTCTACCCATACGAATACTTCGGTGTCACCCTGGCAGATACTAAGGCATACGACAAAGCCAGAGCGACAAGAACAGTGTGGTACTGACTCCCCAGACAGATCAAAAGGCCAGCGGATCAGAATCGAGCGCGCGCGCGCGCGCTCGCACACACACACACACACACACACACACACACAGAGTTGCTGGTCTCTATTGCTGCAGAACAAACCACCCTTGCCCCCCTTAGTCTATAATCCACAGAGCAGCCAGAGTGATCACTTTAAAACTATAAGTCATATCATGTCACGCATCTGCTCAAAATCTTCCAACAGCTTCTCAGCACACTTCAAATAAAATCCATAGCCCCTGGCATGACCTGTAAGGCCCTCATGTTCCCGTATTCGTGACCTCTCCGACCTGATCTGCTAACACTTTCTCCGTTGCTCGCTTGGCTGCGGCCACCTCCCTGCCGGTCCTTTAACACGCCGACCTCAGGAAACTCGCTGCCTCCCGGGCCCGTGTAGCCCCATAGTTCAATTCAGGTCTTCACCCAAATGTCGCTGCTACCCTCTCACTCTCTGTCCCTTCACCCTGCTTTATCCATGTATCTCACCACTCACCTCTTCACTTGTTTGTTTCCGCCGCCTCCTTCTAGAACATAAATTCTGTGAGGGCAAGGCTTTTTGTGTGTGGTTAACCATCATAGCCCCGGTACCCAGGACAGTGCCTGGTAGGGATCCAGGCTCCTTGACCCACTAAGGAACTGATCGATGCCTTTCCCTCCCGTCTTGCCTGCCCCAGTCTACTCTGCCCCCCTGCAGTCATGAATCTCATCCTGTTTCTCTGATTGAAGTTCCCCAGGGGTTCATTACCAAGGTCCTTCTCGCTTAGGGCCCGGCCTAACTTTTCCAGTCTTGTCTCCGACATTTTCTTGCCAGGCATTCTATCTGTGTTCTGGTCCAGTTGTTTTAAGTTTTTGTTTGTATCAGTGGAACCCTTGTTTGCCCCCTCAAATAAGATCTTGTGTGGACCCGTGATGTAGAAAATGGATTAAGGCAGAGGTGCTTTGGTGGAAACCGGGGCAGGCATGCTAGGATTCTGCCCATTTGACCTTCCACCTTCCCTCTAGCCTCGCCCTGAAGCAAGTCCAGCAACCAAGCTACTGAAACCCGTACTCTAACCAAGCTCTAAGACCCCGTGTCTCCCAACACCTCTGAACACCCCGCGTCCCCCACCCTGAATGTCCTTCGGAACCGTTTGTGCAGCTCCAGATCCTACCTACACTCAAGAGCCGGTCTGATGTCACCTCGTCCAGGAAGATTTCCCTGGTCTCACCAGACATGACTCTTTCCTTCTCTGAACTTTGTTCGTGCATCGTTTATGGCCCTTACTTTCTGCATCGGGGAGGTTGGTTGCTAAGTTGTTTATTGGGCAGCGAGGCCCTTGAAAAGAAACGGGCGTTCAGTGTTTGCTAAGTGAATGATTCCCCGTGCTAGCCCCTCAAGTCCTCGTGTGGTGCCTCGCCCCCCAGTCGGTGCTCAATACGCATTTGTTGGGCGAATGAATGACGAAACGAGTTTCTTACGCTATACGGAACAAAACCAATTTTTAAGTTGAGCTTCGTTAGCTTGTTATGTGTTTCTCTTTCTTTTGGTCATAAAAACAGACAATGCCTCCAGTCCCCTGTGGTTCCCGAAGACTTAAGTAAGCCGCTCAATAACATTGCTGAATTTATGATGGGATTCATGAAAAGCTTGTAGCAAAAGTATCCTAGTGAGGAAATGACCATTCTGGGGACTTCAGTGTTAACTGGTGAGGCAACATTAGTTTTACATGAAAGAAAACATCTCATTGTGTAGACCTCACACGGCTGATAAATGTGCCAGAAAGAG
This sequence comes from Prionailurus viverrinus, assembly GCF_022837055.1. NCBI lineage: Eukaryota > Metazoa > Chordata > Mammalia > Carnivora > Felidae > Prionailurus > Prionailurus viverrinus. Next base: position 106,587,204 of record NC_062579.1, read on the forward strand.
TTTGTCCCAGGGCACCCCGCAGTAGATGCAAATAGGAAGACACTCACCACGGCAAACGGAAGTAGAGGGAAGCATGCTGTGTGACCTCACAAAAGTGAGTCCCCCTCTTGCGGCCTCCGTGTCTCAGTTTTTTAGTGTGGGAATGACGTTCGTCTCAGTGATCTCCAGTCTTCCCTCCAGTCCAAGCCATTTACGGTTCTCTTGGATCGGAAGCAGGCTACCCATTTCCACTGGATGGAGTCCCAGACAGCTACCCCCCCCCCACTTAAGCACCTGGCATCCGGTCCTGCTGTTCCGTGAGGACCCCCTTCTAGTAACCCTGCTGGGTACAAGGCACGTCACCACCTTTGAACCCATCCGTTGCCAACGACCCCCTGGATACGGTTCCAAAGCGGGAAAGGCAAATGAAGATCTATCCCGCCGGGGAAGAAGACCCGTGTTGGCAAGGCATTCTCCTGGACGAATCAGCCTTCTTGCCTCCAAATCCCCGAGTGGTTGAAAAAGAACGGGGCCACCTGCCACAGCCCACACCCGATACCGCACTTATTACTGGGTGGTCACAACCACATCCTGTAGCCACAAGGGAGCCACGACGGACTGAATGTTTTGTGTCCCCCAGAGTTCATATGTTGAAATCCTAACCCCCAATGTGATGATATGAAGAGGTGGGCCTTTGGGAGGGGATTAGGTGATGAGGTGCAGCCCTCACGAGTAGGAGCACTGCCCTTATCTACGAGACCCCAGAGAGCCCTCTTCCCACCTTCGACCACGTGAGGACACAGTGACAAGATAGCAGTCTACGAGCCAGAAATTGCCCCCAAGCGGGGAAGACTGCCTCCTCACATCTCCACCTCCTTTGCCCCATTTCTCTGAGCTCCCTTCCTGAGAGCAGCACAGCGGATCTGACAGAAGCAGTCAGTGCGTCGTCAGTAACTCACATCTGTCCCCGCCGGCACCAGAGAAATAGCGAACGTTCTGCTTGAGCGGCTTGGCAGGCATGGATTTGGAATCTGGCTTCCTCCGCAACTAGCTCCGTGACCCTGCTCAAGTGACTTCCCCTCTCTGCCCCGTGTCTCTGGCCTCTGTCAAAGGGGGAGCCTAACGGTCCCGTCTTCGGGGCTTGGCGTGAGGAGAACGTGAGCTGAGGCTTGTGGCCAAAAACGTAGAACGGTGCCTCGCCTGCAAGAAAAATTCAGTAAGTATTGACAATTACCACGATGCTGATTAAGCCTGAAGCTCCCTGAGTGCGGCGAAACCCCCCTGGTTCTGCAGGTGTTCGTGGGTGGTTGTTGGAGGGGTAGCAAGCTTCCGGCCAGGCTTCCTTATACTGGTGTGCACATCGTATCTACATATGGCTTACTATGGGCTCCTTCGAAGCACGTTACGTGTTTTCACTTCACTCCTGCACCAACCCCGTGAGGTAGGATTTTCGGCATCACGGTCCCCGTACTCCCGAGACGGAGAAGTGAGGACGTTTGCCCAGCGTCCCACAGTGGGTAAGTAGCGGAGTCGGGGCATGAGCCTTTACGCCACCGGTAACCCGGGGAGGCAGGTGTATTACCTCAAACCGGGGTCGGTGACCCCTCGAACCTTCCGACCTGTCGCTAACGAACTGCGGTGAGCCCCGTTATTCACGCGGAAGGGTTGCGGGCAAACCACTGCCACCGAAGGGTAGGAGGTGGCAAGAAAGGTATTCATCCTCCCTGAGGAGAAGGCAAAGGATTCTTCTTCGCTCCTGATGCCCGGTGACTGGGCTCACCCAACCCTTCTCTCCGCCGGTGGCAGGCTTCTCGGCTCGGCGCGCACAAAGTCAAAGCTTTCGCGACGAACGGTTCTTATCTACACACTTAGGAGAAAGATTTGCTCGTTAACGTCTTTTCGGGACATGCCGAAGCCGCTTCTACCTCCTTCTTACCAGCTTGCCTCCAAAGGCAAGGTCTGTCATCCGCCGAGCAGTTACAACGCGCCAGGCGCTGTTCTAACAGCTGTTGGCACGTGTTGTCTCGGAAACGCAGGGGTTGGAAAAGCTCGCAGGGAGTGGCCTGTGTCCTCACTTTGGAGCTTTCCACCGCTTTGGGCCAGAACCGCTCTGGCCATTCTCTAGCCGTGTCCCTCCCACGGGGCAAGGAATCTGCAGGGCCGAGGGAAGGCGTCCCCCCGCCCCCCGCCTCCATCCCCGGAGCCTGGCCTCCCACCACCCAGCTTCTAGACCAGACACAGAGAACCCGGGACCCCAGAAATTCCTGCCCGAGTGACTCCAAACTCACTTCGGGGGCCTGAGAGGGACAGTGTGAGCGCCCTAGGTCTGAGGCGTGATAGAGGAACGGCTGTCTGTGGGGGCTTCTGAGGAATTCTGGGCCTGCCGAGGTGAGGCCCAGTCTCCGGGCGAGGGAGGGGCGAGGGACAGGCTCTAGGTCAGAGACTGGCTCCCCCTGTGTGGCCGTGTTCCAGCCCGGAGTTCCAAGGAGCACGAGAATTTGAAATTCCAGCCTGGCCTTTCCGATTGTCGCAAAGGCGTATTTGTCGGGAGAGGAAGGCTAGAACGTGTTTTATTGGCCCATTTGCTAGCTTTTCCCAGCTAACTCTTGGCCCAGCCTCTCACATTTTAGGCTTGCCCCCAGGTACACACGGGATACGGTTGTGCTCTTCGTCCGGGGACCGCCTCGAATGCCACTTCTTCCAGCAATTTCTTCCTCCCCCCTCCTCGTGTGCCAGCCTCTGCCCCAGCCTGCCTGGCCACACTGTCTGAGCTCCATTTCTCTTCCCCACGAGATCGTGAGCCAAGAACTTCAGCTTGTCCACCTGCCAGGCCCTCCGCGCCCAGCACGGTGTCTCCCCATACGCGTGCCCGGAGGTGTTCGCCGGCTGAAAGACACAGAGGGAGAAAATAAAGGCGATACCCCTTGGGGAGCAAGGAAAGAAGGCGAAGGAATCAGGAGCGCCCTTGGCATGAAGACAGGTGAATGGGAAAGAGTTTCCTTTTTTCCCCTCCTTTTAGTGGAAAGCATCCAACGCAGAGAGAGCGGCGTGAGGAGTTTCCAGGCACCCTTCTCCGGCTGCAGCAACCGTGAACTCACAGCCACCGAAAAGCAAGAGTTTGCTGATCAAGAACTTGGGATCACCACGCCCAGCCGAGCAAGCACGGGAGAAGAATTCATTGTGGCGACCGCAGAGGCCGTGGGCCAGGAGCTCGTGCCAAGTGGTAGCCTGTGTGTGAGCGGGGAGGGGGGTCTCTTCTTCCCACCGTGATCCTCAGTGGCAAGGAGCTGGGCCAGCGTGGGGCCCGTGGCCGTGGCTGCTCACTGAGCTGGCCGTCTTCCTTCTCTCGTTGCCAACCCCACACTTCGTGATTTCAGACACCTCTGTGCGCATCCATGCTGACTTGTCTTAATTCTGTCAAAGCCTTCTCTCTCCCCTGGAGCTGTCTGGGAATTCTGGTTCATTGTTGCTGGCAGTTTTTTACTTCCTTTGTGCTTAACTTTTGAAATACGAAAGGGGTTGGACAGTGTCAGACAATATGGCCCCCGTCACGCCACATTTTACATTGAAATCATCTTTAGGGGCTTTGCTCCTTGACACAGATGGTCTCCATATCCTAGGAGATGGTCTTTCGGCACGAAAATGAAAAAGCTGCGCCCCCTGTGAATCAAGAAACTTGGCGAGTTTATTCGGGCTCAAGTCAGACGACTCCTCTATTAAAGGCGCAGATGAGTTCCCACTCGTCTTTCCCATCTGGTCATGGCCCCCCCCCCCCCCCCGTTCACCCCGAAGCTCCTCCCCTTTTCTAAGGCGCTCAGGGGGACCTGCCCCGAGTCGAGTGGGCTCCCTGCGTCCCCGGGGCCCTGTTCGGGAAGCCCCCCCCGTCTGCAACCTGTCCACCCTTCCAACAGCCTGCCCCTCATGGGATTTTGGTTTCATCTGACTTTTACAGTTGGACAATCAATTGGACAAGCTGTGCTACAATGTAAAACATTCGTCACGTAAATTAATCACTCAGTACTACCTGTTCTGTTTCATAGTATCTATAACCCTCAAGGTTCTATTATTTGGTGCCAGGAAATGTCTCATTACGTGTGGGTATGTTCGTGTGTCTGTGTATGTCAGTCGCATTTTAAGAATTCTGCAAAACACCGGTGGCCATCGCCGGAGCTACGGCGGCCAACATGAAGTTCAATCCGTTTGTGACCTCTGACCGGAGCAAGAACCGTAAGAGGCATTTCAACGCACCTTCCCACATTCGCAGGAAGATTACGTCTTCCCCTCTTCCCAAAGAGCTGCGACAGAAGTACAACGTTCGATCCACGGGCATCCGGAAGGACGACGAAGTACACGTTGTGCGAGGACACTACAGAGGTCAGCAAATTGGCAAAGTGGTCCAGGTTTACAGGAAGAAATACGTCATCTACATCAAACGAGTACAGCGAGAGAAGGCCAATGGCACAACTGGCCACGTGGGCATCCACCCCAGCAAGGTGGTTATCACTACACCAAAACCGGACAAAGGCCGCAAAAAGATCCTTGAACGCAAAGCCAGATCTCGCCAAGTACTCGCCAATCGAGAAGGTGTGGGAATAAAGTAATCTTCTATACGACATTAAATAAAAACTGTTAGAATGAAACAAAAAAAAAAGAATTATGAAAAACACAAATCCAAGGAGTTACACGGACCTGAGAATAAATGATGTTTGAATTTCTTTCTTGCTCCCTTTCCTGTCTTAAGATATCTATCAAGTTGAACTTTCCAAGATTAAGAGATTCCAAGAGGAACAATTCTGGTGATCTCAGAAGCGTCTATTTCAAAGGCTTGTTCTTACTAATAAAGACTAAATGTAGGCCGATGGAATCCAGCTACTGTATTTTATGTTCAAATGTGGTCAGACTTGGACTGAAATCCTGGCTTTGCTAATCCTTAGCCGTGTGAGATTGAGAACGTTGCTTTACCTTCCTAAGCCTCTGTCGAACGGGATAAACAAACTTGTCTATGTTCTATGTCCCGCTACAAAGAACCGACAAAGATTAGCGTATAAGAATAAAGATCCCCCTGAAATCAATTAAAAGAAAGCTAATGACCCAAAAGAAAAACGGGCATAGGATTTGATGAAGTCATTCGCAGAAGAGGAAACCTGGATGGCGAGTAAATACAGGAAACAATGCTCCCTAGTTACCACGGAAATATGAAGGAAGACCACAAAAGATACATTGCGGCCCACGATCCGATTGGCAAAAATATTAGCGTCTGGCAATGTGAAACATGGCAAGGAGACAGAGAAGTCGATCGTTTCAGACATTACAAATGGAATTGTAAATGTGCAGGACGCTTTAGCGCTATCTGGTAACAGAGGTTCACGGCACGGGAGGCAGGAAGCACGCTTCTTGACGTCTCTAAGAAGACGCGTACAAGGTTCTCCCCTACGACACCGTGCGAGCACAGAACCGGGGAGAAAAAGTCCACTGACAGGAGGATGGCTGAACAATTGTAGTAAGTTTACACAAAAGGATACTATGCAGCAGCGGACGTGAATAAACTTAAGCTACACTTCCCAACATGGATGCATCTCAAAAACCTAATTTTGGCCAAAAAGCCACCTGCGGTACGAAGCCTAGAGTGTGAACACATCTCCAGAACGCTTAAGACCCTGGGGAAAATACGCTGTATTACTCAGGGATTCATACAGGCACGTGTTGTACAGACAGAAAGCCTGCAGCAAAATTATAAAGACGTGAATGGGAATGGTAAACACCAAATTCGAGAAAAGAGTCACCTCTCCAGAGTGGGAAGAAGAGAGATAAATGTGATCATGGAGGCGTACACAGGGGGCTTCAACTATATTTCTCCTGTTTTATTTCGTGAGCTGGGTACCGCGGCCTTTAAATTGTAGGTGGGAGTCTTCGTAAATATCCTTTTTTTTTTTTTTTTTTTTTCAGAGGGATTCAGAGAGAGAGAGAGACAGCTCAAGTTGAGGGGGGGGCAGAGGGAGAGAGAGAATCTTAAGCAGGCTCCACGCCCAGTGCACGGGGCCCCATCTCACGACTGTGAGATCATGACCTGAGCTGAAATCAGGAGTCAGATGCTCAACCGACTGAGCCACGCAGGCACCCCCGTAAATATCCTTTCATGGTGACATAATACTCCTAATGCCTGAGCCTGCTTTATATAACTCAACATCAGCTCTACTGCCCTGCGTTACGTGGAGATTGAAAGTCACAGTCTACTCGAGCAGCACCCCAACCGGGCACAGCCCCAGTCCTCCTGATGTGGTGTGTGAAACGCCTCGCTCGTCTGTCGCCGGGGAACCCCCACTTGATTCGCTCGTGGTTTTTCAATTAGGACTGGGCTCATCTGGGTGGTTCTTCGGCCAGTCTTGACAGTGGTTTCTTCAGCCATCGGAGCAACCAGGGGCTAGGCTCAGCTCACGCGTCAGCACGGCTGGGACTCTCTTGCTCCCCACGTAGCCCGAAAGCTTCTCTCTCTCCACATGGTTTCTGTAGCGCCTCCCATGGTGGCCCAAACGTTCCGCCCGCACGGAACCGAAGCCAGCCAGATCTTAGAACCCAGAACTCGCTTGGGGTCATTTCTGCTGCCTTTTATTGGTTAACTCGCGTCCGAGCCCCGGTCTTGATGCAGAGAGAGAGGGCGAGTGAGCTACACGGATGGAAATCTATGCCTATTGCTTAGCAACCCAGCCTGGTGGGCCCTCTATTCTGTCACTGAGCAGGCACGATTACTGGGTGCTGGGCACTACGGAACCCCAGAAGGAAGAGCGGCGGCTCACGTCCTCGAGGAGTTTGGAGCGCAGCCGACAAAGAAGTGGGGCCAGAGCCTATCTTCCCGTCGGACACGAGGTGACCTTGCAGGCCGAATCAAAAGCCGGGGGACATCCAGGCTGGGTGACAGCCACAATAGCCACTTGACCTAACAGGCGGAGCCCTCGGTCACAAAAGGGCATCTGATTAGTCTAACAAGGCGTAGTTTTTGTAAGGACACGAGGCTGTTACCGGCCCGGGGCCTCGCTGTTTACATCAACAGTTTTTCAGATTCTGCAACGGCTACCTTTGCCCCATACAACCTAGTAGTGCTTGCCTTGTTCGTAACAGGTGCCAAACAAACATCTCCTTTTAGGTTGAACTCAATGGCTCAGTGATTATTTTAATGTCTAAGAAATGTTGTTGTACTGCCTGCGACACTTAGAACGCTCCCGTAAGGAATACTCAGTAAGGATGGAAACCAATTTGCCAATACATTTCATATTAAAAAAAATAATAATGAAAAGAAATAAACAAACATGAAAAAAAGAAAAAGACAACTCAACAGAAAATTGGATCAAGGATACAAACAGAAAGCTCTCAGAAGGGGAAATATGGGTAGTCAACAAAACCTTCTAAAAGATGTTCCACATTGCTAATAATTAAAGCAACACCAATGAACAACAAAAAAAAAAAAAAAAGAAAGAAGAAAGAAAGAAAAGAAAAGAAATATTCAGTAAGGGCTCCTGGGTGGCTCAGTCGGTGAAGCGTCCGACTTCAGCTCAGCTCATGATCGCACGGTTGGTGTTCGAGCCCCGCGTTGGGCTCTGTGCTGAGGGCTAGGAGCCTAAAGCCTGCTTCGGATTCTGTGTCTCTCTCTCTCTTTCTCTCTCTCTGCCCACCCCCTGCTTGGTCTCTCTCTCTCTCTCTCACTCTCTCTCTCACTGTCTCTCTCTCTCAAAAATAAATAAATAAACATTGAAAAAAGATACCCAGACCTCCCAAGACAGAGATATACACCCATATATACATACATACGTACTATGTACAACAGCTATCAGTCCCAGATTATTTTAGTTCGCTTTTAGCCAACTGCATTTTTTAAAGTTCCCAGACACTTCCACAAGCAAATCGGCACCACTTGTACTGCACAGCTAATCACTTTTAATTCTTCCAGCAGTCATTTGGATAATATCAGACATAATGAAACCACTTATCGGTAACGTGGGTCTAATTCCCCCTATGCAAAATCGTCCCTTTTAATTCGGGTTTGGAATCCCTGCCAGAGCTCTTGAGGCTGCTCTTTCTATAGGGTCATTACTGAAGGAAGTTTATTTTTATGATAATAAATTCTAACACAAATAGACCTCACACAATAACACAGGACCCCAGCTCGTTTTTCCCAACAGTGGTCAATATTACCCGAGTGAACAAGAAGCAGGCAGTTTCTGAACCGCACCAAGTGTACCGATGTGGGTTATATGCAGGTGACCCCCGGATCCCTGACCGTCTGTCGTGGCAACAAGGATTTAAATTAAATGGGATCTCACGAAACCAGATAGGAAGAAGGGCACCTGGCTGGCTGCGTTGGTAGAGCGTGTGACTCTTGATCTCAGGGTCCTGCGTTTGAGCCTCACGTTGGGTGTGGAGATTACTTACAAATTGAAGTCTTTTTAAAAATTCAGATATGAAGAGACTGAGGGCAGCACTGTTATTATCTCTAATGCAAATAAAGATGGCAGCACATTTGTTTTTAAGGCACGATTTCTCTTGGTGGCTTAGCTGGCATCATTAAGGCCCTTTGTGTGGGTTTAATCCGCCTACTCAAGAGCGTGATGCTATTTTCACTCTTTAAAGCGACATGAACTTCGTTAACGGAAGACAGAAGATGAATCCCCAAGGATCCGCAACCAAAAGCAGTACTTATGGGAGAAATCAGTCTGCTATCTGGGTTGGAGAAAATCAGCTGAAGACAAGTGCCGAGTGGCCAGGAAATGGAAAGGAAGGTGAAGAAAGGAAAATACGAAGGGAACGAGTCAAAGCCACCTTCATGGTCTTGACCATTCTTCACTATGGGATCCTTTCTCGTGTCCAGGCTCCTCCTTACATACCCAGTACCTGGCAGCCTAAAATTGCAGGAAGAAGAGCGGTGATGCTGTTAATGCCTCAAGGAAAGAAGTGTCCAGGCTCGCTCCCCGATTAGCCAGGCACTCTGTCTTTCGGCATAAAACTTGGAAAATAAAGGCAGGCACAGTATGAGAAACAGCTTTGTCTTGAAGTATCTAAAGAGGGAAAAAGACCAAATTGCAATCTGAAACTTGCTGTGAAGTGTGTTTTATTCATCCCGTTTTCCTGTCTTGGGACATCTACATCCTTACAAATGGATTCATGCTGTACCAGTGACTCTTCGTGTTAGAATCCTTGGACCAAATTCACAGGGAAAAAAAAAAAAAATCAGCCCTCGGTCTCTTGAATATTTTGTTGTTGTTTAGCTCGACCAGACCTGTGATTCATTAGCTGCTTGTCATGTTTTGATATGTGGATCAGGAATTGATCAATGGCTGGCAAAATTTAATAAAAGGAGCTCATTTCTGGAGAAACGAGCTCGTCGCCATGCCAACTATCGATCTTCCCCGATGGAGACGCGGTAGTCAGTCACAAAATGGGCCCTGTTAGGCAGGCCCTGCTGTCTATCCAGAGGAAATCACTGGGTTGCCAACCTCAAATGAGTTCTTAGAAATGACTTCAGGTTCACCGTGGAGAGAACTGGGGTACACGTGTTGGCAGGAAAGAATCTGCCTCACGACCGCACGAGACACAACCATCCCATTGAGCACCTGAGAATCCTGTCAGATGGCTGGTCTGGAGTGCAACCTTACTGAAATGCAGCACTCGGGCCCTGCTTAGCATATTGTAGCCACGGAGAGAGAACGAACAGCTTAACCTATTCCCGCTTCATGTTTAGGAAGTGTAAACGCCAAGAGATCTGTTTACTCTGTGTCATTATGTACTCACTTCCTAGGTGTGAGAAAGATTAATAGTGCCTTTATCAAAGAGAGATCTGGGGCTGTCCTTCGTTGTACAACATAAAGGCCAGGGCGAAAAGAGAGAAAAGAATAATCGAAGAATTCTTTGAACTTCTGGAAACTATGAACACTCCTTTAAAGTTAAGAAGTCATCAGAATATTTGAAAACGTCACAGATTCTAATTTGAGAAATTCCATTCGCTTTTCTAGGAACGAAGACGATTTTAACCACAGGGATTGTGTTTTGCTCCATTGTTACCAAGGGAATCAAGGGCTCTTCATATTCTTTCAACACTAATTTGCATGCCCACCACGTAGCAGGCAGAGCTCACGAATGGAACCGCTACGTGTTGACCACGTTTTTGGACTGATTCTGTCCCATGTGCGGAGATGAGAGGTGAAGATGCCCTGTGTACGCCTTCCCCAGCAATCTTCAAGCCTCATGGGCATGATGATTCCCCCCACCCCAGCCAGCTAAACTCAGGAACCAGCTCGTGATGGTGAGACAGGCCCACACTCAAAACAGAACCAACGTTCACATATCTCGCTCAATTGATTTTCGACAAGGGCACCAAAACCGTTTATTGGGGAAAGGACAGTCTCTTCAACAAATGGCGCTGGGACAACTGCGTATCCACATGCGAAAGAATGAAATGGAACCCTCACCTTACACCGTATGCAAAAAATAACTCAAAAGATCAAAGACCTAAATGTAAGAGCTAAAACACAAAATTCTTAGAAGAAAACATTGGAGGAAATCCTCATGACGTCAGATTTGGCAACAACTTCATGCATATGAGACCAGAAGGACAAACAATAAAAGAGTAAAACAGGGGCGCCCGGCTGGCTCAGTTGGCGGGGCACGCGCCTCTTGATCTCAGGGTCGTGAGTTCGAGCCCCATGTTGGGTGTAGAGATTACTTAAATAAATAAAACTTTAAAAATAGATTTAGCAATCCCTATCAAAATAACACCAGCATTCTTCACAGAGCTAAAACAAACAACCCTAAATGTGTTTCTGGGAACCAGAAAAGACCCCAGATAGCCAAAGCAATCTTGAAAAGGAAAACCAAAGCAGGAGGCATCACAATCCCACGCTTCAAGATGTATTACAAAACTATAATCATCAAGACAGTATGGTACTGGCACAAAAACAGACACTCAGATCAATGGAAAAGGATAGAAAACCCAGAAATGGACCCACAAACGTATGGCCAACTCATCTTTGACAAAGCAGGAAACAATATCCAATGGAATAAAGACAGTCTCTTCAGCAAGTGGTGCTGGGAAAACTGGACAGCGACACGCAGAAGAATGAACCTGGACCACTTTCTTTCACCAGACACAAGAATAAACTCAAGATGGATGAAAGACCTAAACGTAAGACAGGAAGCCATCAAAATCCTCGAGGAGAAAGCCGGCAAAAACGTCTTTGACCTTGGCCGCAGCAACTTCTTACTCAACACATCTCCAGAGGCAAGGGAAACAAAAGCAAAAATGAACTACTGGGACCTCATCAAAATAAAAGGCTTCTGCACAGTGAAGGAAACAATCAGCAAAACTAAAAGGCAACCGACGGAATGGGAAAAGATATTTGCAAATGGCATATCAGATAAAGGGTTAATATCCAAAATCTATAAAGAATGTATCAAACTCAACACCCAAAAAAGAAATAATCCAGTGAAGAAATGGGCAAAAGATATGAATAGACACTTCTCCAAAGAAGACATCCAGATGGCTAACAGATACATGAAAAGACGTTCAACATCACTCATCATCCGGGAAATACAAATCAAAACCACAGTGAGGTACCACCTCACACCTGTCAGAATGACTAACATCCACAACTCAGGCAACAACAGATGTTGGCGAGGATGCGGAGAAAGAGGATCTCTTTTGCATTGTTGGTGGGAATGCAAGCTGGTGCGGCCACTCCTGAAAACAGGATGGAGGTTCCTCAAAAAACTAAAAATAGAACTACCCTCCGACCCAGCAATGGCACTACTAGGCATTTATCCAAGGGATATAGGTGTGCTGTTTCGAAGGGGTATATGCACCCCAATGTTTATAGCAGCACTATCGACAATAGCCAAAGTATAGAAAGAGACCAAATGTCCATCGGTGGATGAATGGATATAGAAGGCGTGGTGTATATATATATCTATAGATAGATAGATAGATAGATATAGATATGTATATGTATATACATATGTGTATATTATGTATATATAATATACACATATGTATATACATATATGTATATTACTCGGCAATCAAAAAGAATGAAATCTTGCCATTTGCAACTACGTGGATGGAACTGGAGGGTATTATGCTAAGTGACATTAGTCAGTCAGAGAAAGACAAATACATATGACTTCACTCATATGAGAACTTTAAGATACAAAACAGATGAACATAAGGGAAGGGAAGCAAAAATCATATAAAAACAAGGAAGGGGACAAAATAAGAAACTCTTAAATATGGAGAACAAACTGAGGGTTACTGGAGGGGTGGGGGTGGGGGGATGGGCTAAATGGGTGAGGGGCACTAAGGAATGTATTCCTGAAATCATTGTTGCACTATATGCGAACTAACTTGGATGTAAATTTAAAAATTAATTAATTAATTAATTAAAAAAAAAACCCAAAAATAACAAAAATAAAAATAGATTTAAAAACATTTTTAAAAGAAAGAAATAGTGGGGCGCCTGGGTGGCTCAGTCGGTTAGGCGTCCGACTTTGGCTCAGGTCACGATCTCACGGTTCGTGGGTTCAAGCCCCGCATCGGGCTCTGTGCTGACAGCTCGGAGCCTGGAGCCTGCTGCGGATTCTGTGTCTCCCTCTCTCTCTGCCCCTCCCCTGCTCACACTCTGTCTCTCTGTGTCTCTCAAAAATAAATAAATGCAAGAGGTTTTTTTTAAAGAAAAAAACAGATAAATTGGATTTCACCAAAATGGAGAACTTTTGTGCATTAAAGGATACTATCAAGAAAACAAAAAGACAACCTACTACATGGGAGAAAATATTTGCAAATCATATATCTGATAAGTCTTTAATACCAGAAATATATCAAGAACCCCTATCATCCAACAACAACCCAATTCAAAAATGGGCAAAGGATTGAATACACGTATTTCCGAGGTAGATCTACAAAGGGCCAATGAGCGCATGAAAAGATGTGCAACATCATAATTCATCAGGGAAATGCAAATTAAAACCACGAGACACCACTTCAAACCTACCACGAGGGCTAAAATAACTAAACACACACACAGAAAACAAGTGTTGGGTGAGGATGTGAAGAAAACGGCATCCTCATACGTGGCCGGTGGAAATGGGAAATGGTAAAGCCACTGTGGAAAAGAGTTTGGTGGTTTCTCAAAAGACTGAGCGTGGAACTACTCTACGACCCAGCAATTCCATTGCAAAAGAATGGAAAGCAAGGGCTCAAATAGATCTTTGTACGTAGCAGTATTATTCACAATTGCCCAGAGGTGGAAAGAACGCAAGCGTCCGTCAACAGATGAATGGATAAATGAAATGCGATAGATACATACCATAGAATGCTATTCAGCCATAAAAAGGAACGAAATGTGTTACGTTGCTACGACGTGGGCGAACCTTGTGACATTGCGCTAAGGAAAAGAAGTGATACACAAAAAGACAAATATTATAGGATTCCACTTCCATGAAGTAACTAGAATAGTCAAGTTCCTAGAAAGAGAAAGTCGAACAGTGGTCACCAGGGCTGGAGAGGGCAATGGAGAGTTGTTGAACGAGGACAGAGTTGATTTCCTGATTTAAGAAAAAACAACAACAGTGGGATGGGCACTGGGTGTTGTATGTAAGTGATGAATCATGGGAATCTACTCCCGAAGCCAAGAGCACACTGTATACATCGTATGTTAGCCAACCGAACAATAAAGTATATTCTTAAAAAAATAATAAGAGATAAAATAAAATAAAGCTCAGAAGAAATATTATAGCTTTCAAAACAATAAAATAAAAATAAATTAAAAAAAAAAACCAACAGAACCGGAGCCCTCTGCTATCATTCCCTTTGCTCGTTAATATCATCAGCAAAGGCAAATTTCTCTACTTCTGTCCCAGCGTCCCGTGGTGTTCTGATTGTCTGTGTCTTTCTCCATCTCTGCCACTGCTGTGAGCGTCTTGAGGGCAGAGGCCAGCTTTTCTTTATGACAGCGGGCTGGATGGGAATGTGGGCTTTGGATTCAGACAGGCCTTTGAGTCCAACTCCACATCCTTCACTACCTAGCCAGGGGGCCTTAAGCTAGTTCTCGAAGCTCTCTGCGACTGTGCCTCCTCACGTGCAAACTGGAGATTGGTTTAAAGGAGGTGATCATAAGCATTCAGATCATCTTAGTTATAATAACCACATAAGCATTCAGATCATCTTTTTTTAATTTTTTTTTAACGTTTATTTATTTTTGAGACAGAGAGAGACAGAGCATGAACAGGGGAGGAGCAGAGAGAGAGGGAGACCCAGAATCGGAAACGGGCTCCAGGCTCTGAGCTGTCAGCACGGAGCCCGACGCGGGGCTCAAACTCATGGACCGTGAGATCATGACCTGAGCCGAAGTCGGATGCTTAACCGACCAAGCCACCCAGGCGCCCCCAGATCATCTTAGTTATAATAACAACATTAATTTTCATGACTAAAAGGAGAGGATTTTTAATGCAAAAGACTAACAACTTTAAGGAGCATAAGGATTTATAATGATCATACCCAACACCTAACATAGGCCTAACATAGAGCTGGATAGTGGCTGACGAGTTGCAAGGTACGTGTTTCTGCCACACCGTAGTCGCCGATGGCAATCGACTCTTTCCTGGTCTGTCCCTCCACTAGACTGGCAGTTTCTTGAGGGTGAAACTGGGTCTTGGTACCTGGAGCGTGTTGTCGAGCACTTGGCACACGGTAGAAAACCAACGCATTTCCAGAGTTCTTCTCAAGACTTGGGAGGTCTTGTGATTATGTGTGATGAGAAATGGCATTTCCTTGTTCATGCTTCCCAGTGAAAACGTCGCAGTGCAGAAAGTTGCATTGTATTTGCTTCTTTACTGGTTTGTCTCCCTCGTCTAGACTGTGAGCGCCTGGAGACGAGGGACTGTCCTTTATTCATCTTTGTGTCCCAACTTCTAGAACAATGTACTAGCCTGACATGTACTAGCAGGTGCTCAGTGCGTGTATAAGGCATGAAAGAAGCAGACCAGAATTGGACCGGATGTTTGCATTTTGCTTTGTGAAAGAAGGCTGACACTGGGGAGGGGAAGGTCCTGGAACAGTGCTTGGTATGGAGTAGGCACTCAGTGAACCCTCTTGAATGGATGGATGGATGGATGGATGGACGGACGGATGAACCTTACTCCCTATTCGGATGGTCGATGTTGGGTTTGGGTTTTTCTTTTCCAGAGAGGGACACCGGAGAACATGTCTCACTCAACCTCTTCTAAGCGTGTTTAAATGATCTCCTTCCCATCATGAACTTAGGCTTATCCAAATAAATAGGAGGCTGTCCAGGTTTTCAGATGTTGGAGGAAGTAGGAGATGGTAACAGTTTGGGGGGTGGATACCAACAGGGAAAACACTAAAAGGCCAAGAATTTTCCAGCTGAAGGGCGGTAAAATAGACAAAGAGGAAGAGAAAGAAAACTAAAAAAAGGAATGTAGGGGAGAGATCACTCGTGGATGTTGGCATCCTGCAATCTGCAGGGAGAGATTAATAGAGCATCACCTCCTGCTGTAAGCCCTTAGAAAATGTTTTCAAGGGCTAGTTCGCGTGCTCTCACTACGTGCAGTTTGGGGAGCCTAAGTTAAAAACAGTCCAGTGACCTGGCTCTCTTTTGCATAATGGCCTCTGCCTTCTGAGTTCTCTGCTGAGATCCCCCGACTCCCTTCCGCAACGTCATCGCAAGATGGCCTACGGTAGGGGTTCGTCTTGGGACACGCTTTGCCATCAGGAGCAACGGGTCCCTCCGTCCAGGAATATGTGGTTTCTTCCCCATCGCCAGCAAATCCACCGACGCGTGGTTCAGCCAGGGAGCACTCACTTACGACCAGCAGTACCGAGATCCAGCCCAAACTGGCCGCTGCCGGTCACACGGGGCTGTCAGCCGTGTCCGCAGGCAGCCCCGCGTGGCATCCATTCTCCGTGGCTGTAAACAGTTCTTGAGACCCAGCCCACCGGTGGGACGTCCTACCATCTGGAGTTTTGTGTGTGTGTGTGTGTGTGTGTGTGTGTGTGATGATACTTCGTAAACACCAGGTGACGGTGCATCGTTTGGGGCCCTGCCGGGCTTCCTCTCTAAGCATGACTGTCTGTAGAGGGCCCGTGACTCAGCCGATTGCTCTGGAAGGCTCCTTTCATTCCTAAATACTTGGTAGCAAAGGTAGCTTTGAGATACACAAAAGTGGGACTTCCGCGTGCTCCCGAAGAGGCCTGGAATAATCTCTAATTACAAAAGGCAAACGAGGCGTCGATTCGTGGGATAAGACACCTTCGGGGCGGGGGGGGGGGGGGGGGTTGGTTTACAAAGAAATTACACGAATGGCATATCCTTAGGTCTCACGGCACAGCCTCTTCTTATGTGTAGACAACCTCTGCAGCTCCTTTTGCATTGGTCGTGGTGAGGCGGTTTGAACATCCCTCCACATTCAGGGGCGCCCTAGCCACACGGTCTCGCGGGACCGCTTGAGCCCGTCCCGACCACGCTCAGAGTCCCCGCATTCCGCGAGACCTGGTCTTCGCTCTGTGCCACTTTAGCACCTGAAAATGATCTCTTTATTGTTCCAAGAAGAACAGCGCTCGCTCATCTCACGCGTGCAAAGCACACGCCGGGCCACCTTCCGTGGCTGCTAACGAGGAAGGGAACCGAGACGCTGTGATCTGTTGTGACTCGTGGCGCACGGAGCGGGGCACACGGCAGGCACTTGAAACTACCCATTGGTTCATTGTCAGATGCCCAACCAAGCCAATGACCACGCAGAACCTAAACTGCCTGCTTTCTCCTGCTCTGTGTGTCTACTTCTCACTATCTCTTAAAAATGGGGTTGAGGACAGGGAGGCCCTGATGCCGTAATAACTTAAGCCAAAGCCTCCTCTGTGGTTTTAGTTCCTATTTTCATTTTATTTCATTGTATGCTATTCTATTCATTTTAAGTGTATTTATTTTGGGGAGAGAGAGAGAGAGAGAGTAGGGGACAAGCAGGGAGAGAGGAGACAGAGAATCCTAAGCAGACTTTAAGAGCAGACTGACAGCACAGAGCCCGACGCGGGGCTCAAACTCACGAACCTTGAGATCATGACCTGAGCCCAAACCAAGAGTCGGACGCTCAACTGACTGAGCCACCCAGGCACCCCCCACCCCCCGCTTATTTTATTTTTTTACTGTTTACTTATTTTTGAGAGAGAGCACGAGGGAGGGAGGGGCAGAGACGGGGGGGGGGGCGACAGAGGGTTCGAAGCCGGCTCTGCGTTGACAGCATGGAGCCCAACGCGGGGCTCGAAGTCATGAACTGCGAGATCATGACCTGAGCCAAAGTCGGACATTTAACCGATCGAGCCACCTGGGCGCCCCTTCGGTTGCTAATTTTAAATGTCTGAGTTCTTCTCTTCTAGACACAGCAAGAGATTTTTCTGTTTTTAAAGAGCTTTAAACATGTCCTCAGCGCTGACTAGGTGCCGGGCACTGTGCTGACCCTTTAACCATCAATAGACTCCCTTTTACCGGACAGGAAGGGACTGCTACCCACCAAGCGCCCTTCTCCAAAACTGTGTGCAAAGCAACTGTCTGGGCATACGGGATGCAAAGCCATGGACGCTGAACTCAACATGGTCCACACCGCACAATTACTACTTGGTACCAGGGCAAAGCCGTGGCGTGTTTAAAGTTTGTTTATTTATGTTTGACAGAGAGAGCGAGAGAGAACGAGCAGGGGAGGGGCAGAGAGAGAGGGGGGGAGACGGGATCCGGAGCAGGCTCCGTGCCATCCGCGCAGAGCCTGAGGCGGGGCTTGAACTCACAGACCGCACGCAGGACCCGAGGGGTCGTGACCTGAGCTGAGATCAGGCGTTGGACGCTGAACCCACTGAGCCCCCCGAGCGCCCCATAAAGCTGCGGCGTAGTGAGAGCCTTTTGCCCTGACTACATTGTTTCTTCTTCTCCTGGGAAAGTCCAGCGCGGACGAGACCCCAAGCGTGGAAACGTTCCTCCCGAATCCGGGGCCGCTGAATACCCTGGGAGATGCGAAGGGGGCGACTGTGGCCCAGCACACCCACAGCTGCGCCCGAGATTTGGCCCACAGGCCTGAGATCGGGCCGGAGTGCTCCCGTGCCCGCCTGGCACAAAGGCATGAGGAGCTTTGGGAAGATATTCGTTTCCGTGGGCGCCTGGCTGGCTCAGTCAGTGGAGCGTGTGACTCCTGATCTTGGCATGGGGCGTGGAGAGCACTTGAATCCTCTTATCATCACTTGTTGTGAGAATATGCTGGAGTGGAGGTGAAGGGGAGGGCAGAGTCTTTGCGTTGGTCCCCGTCCCCTTGGGGCAGAGGCTTTGGCTGCCCTGGGCAGTGACAGGCCACTGGATCAGGGAACCCTCGCTCTTTTATAGGAAGCAGTGCTAGCTTGGCTCTGGCTAGGTCTTTAGTGACAGAGGCTCAGTTAGGGCATCTCCAGGTGGCGATGGAATTCTCTTTGGGGATCTGAGACACAAAAGCCTTTGTTATCGGTCGGTATGATGGCAGGTGGGATAAAGGGCTGTGATCACAGATTCTCCTTGGGAGGCGATTTGATTGTATTTATTTTTAAATGTGTGTTTTTGAGACAGCATGAGCCGGGGAGGGGCGCAGAGAGAGGGGGACGGAGGATCCGAAGCCGGCTTCTGCGCTGACAGCGGGGAGCCCAAAGTGGGGCTCGAACCCACGAACCGTGAGGTCATGGCCTGAGCGGAAGTGGGACGCTCCAGCATCTGAGCCACCCAGGCGCCCCTGGAGGGGATTTTAAAAGTAGCTTTGCACAGTCCTCCTCCAAGCCCCCATAAACATGGTGAAACACGTTAACCCCTTCTAGCCCTTTTGCCTGCTTTGACCTGTTACGGAGGAAGACACTTGATGAGCCCCAAAGATAGGCACCGCCATTAACCTCCTCTCTCAGATGTGGAGGCTACGGTTCAGAGTTCATAAGTCACTTGTCCCAGGTGAAGAAGCTAATTAGTGGCGAGGTGGAAAGACGCCCCTTCTGCAGACAGAAGCTGGGGGCCCTTAAGGCCAGGCTGGGAGCCGGCTGCGTGGGCACAGAGGCTCAGCCCGGGCCGTGCGGACGCGCGCCTTGCAATTCCCTCCCAGGCGCCCCCTGGGCGCAAGCCTCCTGCAGTGTCGCCCCGGAACTGAGTGTGGGCCCTCCAGTTCACACTTGACCCCGCGCTTGGCAGACCCAAAGTGGGTGTGGCCCAAGGTGAGCTGGAAACACCAGGCAGAGTAGCTGGGCGTAAGGTATTTTCCCAACAGCCCCGGTCACCTGGGGCAGCCTCTGTCAGGCGGTCAGGTGCGCCCTGTAAATCTCCCACAGATTCTGCCCCACCGCAGCGGGCTCGGGACTGTGCCCGAGTCGTGCTCCAGGGGAGATGGGGGCTGCGGTCACGTTTGGTGCGGCCTACTAGATTCCAAACGCTTGGAAACGAGTCACTTCAGCCCTATGGCTCAGTTTCCTTGTATGTAAGAGGAAGGATAATAGCATCAACCTCAGAGGATTGTGGAGGGGATTTCTAGAGATGGTTTACATCCAGCGCCTTGTATTTAACAGGTGCTAAATAAACGGTGCCTTTCTTGCTTTTCCGGAGCGCTCTGAACACTATGTCTTGCAAAGTTGTTAAGTCATTTCCTAAGTGACTGCAAAGTCCAAGGTGAGGTGGGGAAGCTGAGGGGGGCGGGGGGACTTTGATCTGGCTGGAAGCAGATGTTAAAGAGGACAACTCGTGGGCACAGATGTAAGTCTGGGAGAATTACAAACGCAAGGGACCGGTGGATGCTCTGGGCAAACAGGGCTAAGCCAGCGAATGGCTTTTTCCGGCCGGGAGACTTTGGCTGAGAGGAGCCAGATTGGGGGCAGTGGGAGGAGGGGCCGGGTCTCGCTGGGGCCTTTGAGGACAGTCAGGCCTCCAAGTGCAAAGCACCAAGTGTTTGCTCCAGGCTTGGATCCTCCACCCTGGAGAGGACAAGGGACAAGTTCCTCCCACCTGCCTCTTGGGGGGGGGGGGGGGGAACGTGTCGCGCACAGCGCTGAGGCAGGGGAAAGTGAGAAGGGCGGAAAAGACTCTGCTAGGCAGCCACCCCCCCCCCCCGCCCCCCGCAGCCGTGGACCAGCTGGGTAGTGCGGAGCATTAGGCGCAGGACCAGGGTCACGCCTGGTGGGGGGCTCGGCCAACCCCTGGATCCTTCGCCTCCTGCCTCCGCGGCATGTAGGGCCGAAGAGGTCCCACCCAGAAATGGTCACTGGAGGCGAGATAGGAGCTATCTGTATCTGGTGTGCTCCACCTGTGCGGTTTCCAAGCAGTCAGCTTCTGAGCCCGCCCTGGAGAGCAAGTCAGGACCGCCTGCGCAGCTCTTGGACCCCCGGGGCTGGGGTCAGCCCTGGCTTCTTAGCAGGAGCTTGGGTCGCCTTATTTTTACGATCCCAAAACACTTAAAGCCCCAGTTTTTGGAGCGGCCGCCCAGAAGCAACGGGACTCTTCTGTTTCCCGGAGAGGGGGCACGGCAGCCCCTCTAGGTCAAAGTCCACGGAAGGCCAGGAAGCCGCGGGGTGAGCCCGTCCTGCTGCAGAGCTGGCGTCCCTGGCCATCGGGATCGCGGGGCTCCGGGACCCGGGGAGGGGGGCGGGCACTGCCCCGCCAAGCCCCGCCCCCCCCCCCCCCCCCCCCGCCCACGCAACCTCTGGCTGGACAGGGGAGGTGATAGCAGAAGATCCAGTCCATTTAGAGGACAGATGGGTTCAAAGGAGATTTTTAGACGGGGGGGGGGGGGGGGGAGCGGTAAGAGGAAGAGGCAGGAGCCCATCCATTTGCCCAGCAAACATATGGTTAGTCGCCGTCCACAGCGAGAGACCAGGCTCCGTGAGGGATGCACGAGAAGCAGCCCTCCTTCCACAGTGGGGGGAACGGAGAGGCCAGGATTGGCCCGCCGGCAACTTGTAGGAGCCTCGCGGAGACGGGAAGCCAGCTTCTGATTCCGATCTGAATGATGTGTGACACTGTCCCTTCTCTCCGCGGTAGACATCACACACCCAGCCATACCCGCGTCTTCCCGCCCTCCCAGTGGAGAGCTAGATGAAAAGGGCGGCGGCCGCTTGGCTTGTCCGGGCAGCAGTAAATCTTCCGAGCTGCCCGGCCTTGGTGGCCAGCCGCTCCTCCGGGTCTGGCCTAGGACGACAGCGGGCTCCCGGGCGGCGGAGGCGCAGGCGGGCTCTGCGAGCCGGGGAGAGCGCGGCGGCCAGGGGAGTGGGGGGGTGAAACGCTGGTGAAGGCCACTCGAGAGGGGTCCTGGGCTCGCTGTGGGCTTCCTAGCGTGGCTTTGGGTCCCTCGGCAAGGACTGCTCGAGTCCCCAAGTCATGGAGACAGCCCGGGAAGGACCTGTGGGGGAGGGGGGGAGGGGGGGAGTCAGTCGAGTCCGGCCCCGGGCGGCGGGTCAGACCCGGCGCTGGCTTTTCTTCGGGCTCCTCCGCCAAGGGTTCCCCGAGGACCCGGGCTTGCCACCCGCGTGCGCTTCAGCGCCGGGTGGCCCCGTCGCGCCTGTTGGCAAGCCGCCTGTTGCGGCCGTCGAGCTCACGCTGGAATTGCTCTGTGCCTGGAATTAGAATCCTAAACTTTCACCCCGGATTCCCGGAGCCGCGGTGCGATATAAAAGAAGGGTAATCAAGTGTTAGCTGTAGGCAACAAGGCATCCCCCGTCTCGAAAGAACCCATCACGCTCAGGATTTATTATTTTTCTTATTTGCGCCCAGCATTTCAGAGATGTCCGTGTGGTCTGCTGCTCGGAGACAGACCCCACCCAGGTGCGGGAGTCACAGCAAACTCCCAGCCCCTGTCAACCTGCTAACCCCAGGCAGGTGAAACCCCTGGCTCCTGCACCCCATGGTGGACAGGCTCCTGTGGCCCCCAGCGCTGGCCCAGCCCAGGCAGTGCTGCTGGGGCGCCCCTACGTGCAGGAGTCCGGGAAGGAACCCCTAAAGAAACTGCCAACTGGCGGGGCCTGCTCTCCGCGGGGTGGGGCGGTAGGGAGAAGAAGGGATCCCCTGGGAGCCACCGAGCACCAGGCGAGACTGAGGGAGGATTCCAGGCGACTGGAGTGCCAACCACCGCGGGGGGCCCGGAAGTGGAGACCTGGCCCTAAGGGGAAAGGAGGTTCTTCTTCCTCCTTCGTTGTAGGGTCAGCCTGAGGATCTGTCCCGGACTGAAGAGACCCCTGGGAAGGAACGGGGTGGGCAGCGATTCTCCCTTCCAACGAGGGAGAGCCTGGGGGTGGGGGGAGCAAAAATTCAGGGGAGCTAAGCATCCCCTCCCCCTCGCCCACGGCTCCTAGACGGACTCGGGCCCTTACCAACAAATGGTGAGTCTTTTAGGAAGGCTAGAGAAACTGGCAGGTGAGCGAAAGAGGGGCGCGTGAGCTCCGGAGGAGGCAGAGGTGTGGTCGTCCCGTGGAAATTGAAAATAGGCACGGAGGGCGCGTGTGATCGAGCCCAGGGGATGTATGTATTAGTGTGTAAGAGAATGAGAGAGAGAGACAGAGACAGAGACATAAGAGACAGGGGCAGGATGGACGGATGGATCACAGTGGATGACTTATCTCAAAATGCAGAGTTTGGTCGATTCTACCAACGCATAAATCTCACACAGCTTTCGCTTATTCGTCCCTTGAGACCTTAGCCAAACCGCACTGTTCTAGTTCAAGTTCCAAGTGGAACTGGAAACAAAAGCAGGCAACGAAGGATTCCGGCGCTGCCAGAAAGGAGGACCACAGAGCCTCCTCCCTCTTCTCCCCTCCTCATCATCCTGGCGGGGAGCGCCCCCAGCTCTAACAGAGGCTGACTCAACTCGGAGCGTGGCGGGGGGGAGCGGGGGGGGGGCGGCGGGGGGGGGGAGGCGGGCGGGGGGGGGCCCTAGGGGGTCTGTGGGACTCTGGAGCTGGGCGGCTCCCGCTTCTCCCGTGGGTTCTCAGAATGGTGTACACATTTGTACTTGGCCTTTGGGGGCCCCCGGCACCAGCCCCGCGGCTCCGTGGTCCATTAGGCCAGTAAGCGCCGGGCTAATTGTGGGCTCGGCCAGCCCAGGGCCACCAATTCGGTCCTACCGGTGGGCGTCTCCGGCTGGGCCTCTCTTTCGGCCACCCAGAGGGGCCACGAAAGCATGGAGGCGGCCTTTGGGAAGGTCGGGGAAGCCTTCCAGGGCCTCTGGTTACGATGGGGCACGGGGAGAACACAGGGGAGAAACCTGCTGCCTACTAGGAACAACGTGCTAGTCAGACCCCGGGCGAGGCGACACAGAGAGACCTCTTACGTGGGGGCCGGCGACCCTGACTCCTCCTCCCCCCCACTCCTGGATCCCACTTGCTCTGGGGACGAGGCGCAGCCCGAGGGCCCCCACGACTCCCCCCCCCTCCCCGCCACCCCGGTCGAGGTGCCCCGGCAGGCTGCGCAGGGGCTCGCTTTCCCAGGGCAGATGGGCCAGGAGGGGGACGACTGAGCCTCGCGGATCCAGGCCATCCGCTGCGGGGTGGGAGCGATCGCGCGGCCACGATCCCCAGCATTGACCCGAGTTGACGTCAGGGTACCCCCGCGAAGTGACCGCCACGTGAGAAAGCCCGGGCCGCGCACAATGCGCCGGCGCCTGTGTTAGGGCCGGGCGGGTGCTCGGGGAGCCAGGCCTGCGCTGTCCGCGGCCTCATCATTCATTTCCCTGGACGTGCTGGTAAAAATGCATCAAAACAGGCTGCGGAGCGCGGTATAAAAGCACAGCGGGATGAGCTGCTTTCCAAAAAGAATCTCGGTGATTGGACCGGGCTCGGCGTGATTGACATGAGCTTAGTTTGGTAAAGGGAAGACACGCAAGCTTTCACAGCGGGATCCCTTTTCTAAAATATATCACACTAGCCTTTGAAAAGCGCCGCACACTATAAGGAAATAGCGTTTCACGGCTCGCTTTATGGTGCGATGACATTTCTTTAAAACACAGCGAAGATCAAAAAAAGAGAGAGAGAGAAATAAAATGTGTTGCAAACACAATGTTTTAATTAGTTTATTCTGCGCGTTGCTTTTATCTGACGTATACATTGCGGGTTCCCCTTTAATTAAGCAGCCCCTCTCGAGCGGCGGCGGCGAGCAGGAAGGGAGGCGAGGCGCTGTGCCCCTTCGTTCCCTTTAGGAAACACGCAAGGGCTGGCCGACCCCAGAGCCGAGCTCGCAGGCCCCAGTGCCCTTTGGGCCGCGAGCAGCAGGCTGGGGCTTTGGGGGGCTTCGGGAAGCGGCAGGACCCGAGCGCCCCGCGGAGGCTGAGCGCTGGGAGCAGAAGAGAGGAAGGGGAGGAGGTTTTTTCCCTCCAGGGAGACGAAGGGAACGCAGGCCGTCTTGGGAGCTTGGGCTCCGCGCCAACCTCCAGTCCCCTCCCCTCCGGGCTCCCCCCGCCCCCACTGCGCCCCCGCTGCCGCCGATGTCCCTTCCTCCTCCGGCCCTCTCGGGCCCCCAGTTCGCTGGTTCGGGGAGCGACGCGCACCCGATGAGCCCTAGGGTCTCTGCCCACTCCCCGGCTTTTTGGGCTCCGACTTCCGGCCACTTCGCCCTCCCTGGGTCCCGAAGTAAGGGGGGGGGGGTGGAGGTCCTCCGATGCCCGACCGACAGGGAGGGGAGACCTCGCCCGCATCTGCTCTCTGAAAGCGCGGGCGTCCAGGCGCTGTCGTAAGTGGCGCCTCCAGAAAGGCGAGGGAGAAGCTAATGGTAGGACGTGTTGTGAGCCTAAGCAAGGCCTCGTCTTACACACACACACACTCCACGCTTACTTTGGGGGAGGCTCTGCAGACAGCCCGCGCGCAGACAGCCCCCCACGCGGCACTCGCCCACCAGTATTTGCTGCTCCGGCGGTGGGATGGTGATGGTAGGCGTGTTCTCGGAGGCCTTAACCCCAGAGGGCACGGCTCATCCTGCTGGTGAGATCAGAAAACTCAAAATACAAACCTGTGGAGTCTGGGGAGGGAGGGAGGGAGGGAGGGAGATAAGAGATGCAGATCTGGCCCAAAGACAAACCCCAGAACACAACCCTGGAAATTGGTGGGCTAGCGGTTAACAACTCCCCTCCCTTCCACATTTGCTCCTCCCACCGACAATGGAAATGGAAGTCAAGGCTTTCTTCTTCCTGGGAGCCGGGATGGGGGTGACGCCAGCCACCACGGGGCTGGGAGGCCTCCTCTCTGCCTTTTTCTCCAAGGCAAATTTCCTTGTGGCATCTTCCCACTCGAGACCGTGAGACCGAAGTCAGGGGGCGCAGGTCAGCCTCGAAGAATGTCACAGTCAGCACTTCCACAAAACATGTCTGAAATTTGCGGTCCTCAGTATCAAGTCCTCCTTTTGAAACCGTGTACACTCTCTCGAGGTAACAGCACACATAAGCATATGCTAGGTTTGGATGGAACTTGCGAAACAACTGCAAAGATCCTTTGATAATAATCAAAATGATTCATTGAATATGGGGTTTCTATGAATAAGAAAGTTCGATATTACAGAGCATGGGCACAGTATGCGTCCTTCATTGTATTATCCTCTAAAGGTTCTTTCTCTTTCATCAAATTGTTACGGACCCACATTCTAAAATCCAATCAACAAAGAGTAAGTGACGTGCACGATGACAAAGGAGGGCCAACCCAGCGTCCAGAGCAGTAGCCTTCCAACTTTTTTGACTTTATGCTCAACGTAACGATTTGAACCTACCAAGCTGTAGGATGACCACATAACCCGGAAAGTGAGGCTCACTTATGGAAGTGAACGACAAAGCACTCTCCTATAGTTAGTCCTGTGTGTGTGTGTGTGTGTGTGTGTGTGTGTGTGTGTTGGGGGAATTGTGGAATTGAGAAATTAAGAATAATAATAAGCCTCACATGGTTCCGAAATGATCTTTAAAATTGTTTTAAAGGGGCCACAATGGAAGCAACACTAAATGGAGCCCTCGGCCTTGAAGGCAAAAATCGCAGAAGAGGACAGAAGTAGAATGTAAGGGAAGAACCACTGCCCAAATTGGGAAAACAATGAACTCAAGCTGATTTCTTTTTTTCCTCACAAAAAGATAAACTCGGCTCTAAAAGTTCCACCTGGGTGTTCATTTCAGCAAATAAAGAAGTTCTGATAGTTACCCCCGAAACTTTCCAGTGGTCAGTAGAGTATTCATGAAGTACTTGTTCTGGAACGTCAGATCCTGGCACAGGTTTTCAGGGTGTTAGACCGTTTTGCGGCTCCTGAGTCCTGATGCCATTTCCTCTTGTATCCCCCACAATCCCTAAGGCAGTGTCTTGCATGTGGCAGGCAGACTGTAAGTATTTTTTTAAATTTATTTATTTATTTTGAGAGAGAGAGAGAGAGAGAGAGAGCACAAGCAGGGGAGGGGCAGAGAGAGAGAGAGAGAGAGGGAGAGAATCCCAAGCAGGCTCCGCACCGTCCGCGTGGAGCCCGACACGGGGCTCGATCCCATGAACCGTGAGATCATGACCTGAGCCGAAATCAAGACTGAGCTGCCCAGACGCCCCTAAATATTTTCGGAATGGAGTGGAAATGTAGCGATCCTGTGAAAGCAAAAGGTTTTTTGAAGGATACAAAAAGCTAAGTTTCAAATCATTCTGCAACTTGAGCTGCGACCACCTGTCCTCATCTCTCTCTGCCTTCTACAACGCGGGGCAGATGTCCCTGGGACCTGAGACACACTGCGCGTTCCCTGGACATGTCTGTTCTTCGTAATTACCTAGACCCTGAGAGGCATACGGTTCCCCTCATCAGTCCTGGGGAGTCTACCTAGATTGAGGGGCAGACGGGGACAGCAAAGGAAGTCACCCCCATCCCCTTCTTGTATCTTTCTCCAGGAGGTCAGGACCGGGCTGAGCAGAGTGGACAGAAGTGGTTATTAGAACAGCCCTTTTCAAAAAAAATTAAAAAAAAAAAGAAAAGAAAAAAGAAAAAAAGGGGCGCCTGGGTGGCGCAGTCGGTTAAGCGTCCGACTTCAGCCAGGTCATGATCTTGCGGTCCGTGAGTTCGAGCCCCGCGTCAGGCTCTGGGCTGATGGCTCAGAGCCTGGAGCCTGTTTCCGATTCTGTGTCTCCCTCTCTCTCTGCCCCTCCCCCGTTCATGCTCTGTCTCTCTCTGTCCCAAAAATAAATAAACGTTGAAAAAAAAAATTTTTTTTTAAAAAAAAAAAGAACAGCCCTTTTCTTCAAGTGACTCCATTCTCACTGTCTTCCCGGGGCAATTTGGTTCTATGAACGGCGAAAGCGTAGCTCTTTAGTTGAACTAACATCAATGGGACCGGTCTCAGGAGCAAACCACGTCTTGACCAGACGCCCTTGATTTCTTTCACCTCAGGCCAGGGCACGGCAAGGGTTCATTGCTAGAAAGTAGAGAGAGTGGGGCTGGAGCTGAAAGGCGAGATTTGGGGAGCATGTGGCGGGCAGAGGGAACAGAAATATCAGAAATATCGGTCTGGAGTGGAGGCCTCCAGTTTACCCACCGAGCGCACCAAGTTCGCGTTATCTCAGACCTGGGTGGTGACGCCAGGGCCAAGGATGGAAGCCTGGGACGGTTGCAGGGTGGGAGCAGAGAGGCTCCGGACGCCGACCCACTCGTGCCAGGTTCCCTGACTCGAATCCCCTGGGGAGCTGGCGATTCCAATGCTTCTGGAGCAGAAGGCAGGCTCCCTCTCCCCAATCTGAGGAGGCGTGAGGGTTGAAAAAGAAAAGGGGAGGTTGCAATTTAACTCTCTAATTCAGAACAACAAAAACAGATCAGACGAGCGTTCGAGCTTTCTAGGGTGTGCGTTAGGGAAATGGGTCGTCCTCCACTCACAGGGGGTGTACTAGAAACTGGGGACGACAGGAAGTCTGTACCCACCTCTCCGTGGTGACTGGCTGCATATAAACCACCCTGAAGGCTAGTTTGCTTCAGTCGGAAGCTGAACTATGGAAGTTCAGTATGGAAGCTTCCTTGGCTTCAGGAAGCTAGTTCAGGAAGAAGGTGGGAAAGATGAGAGATAAAATTAGTGAGTTTTTCCTAAAGTGAGAAAGGGCTATTTAGGGCATGGGGGTAGAAGCGTCTTCTGGAGTGTTCTTGAGGCCCTTAGAAGTAATGTGGAGGCAATAAAGGTGTTCTAGGCCCCCCTTCATTCAATAAGTAGGTAGATGAGAAGAGCGTCTTTCTAGAAATTTGTGACGGGTGGGGAGGCAGGAGAAGAGGAAAAGGGAGGTCTGCTGGTAAAATGCGTTTCACAAGGCCATTGGTCCTGAGGAAAACTTGACCTTTAGCCCCAGACAGCTGCAAGAGGGGTTTCTGCGCAGCTAGTGTTGACTGCTGCCTCTGCGTTGAGGGTTGAGGTCGGGAGAAGGACAGGGCTAGGCAGAGGGGACCCCCCCCCCCCCGCCACTCCCCGGGGTGTCGTTGCTCAAATCAGGCTTTTCAATACTTGAAGGCCTGCCTTGTTACATTGAGAGAAAGGGGCGAGGAGCTAAGGCGCAGAGGTCTTCGGGGGGCCAGGTTGGAGTGGAACTCCGACTCTGGGCGAGGGGGGAAGGGAAGGGGCCTGGGGGCCGGTGGGCACACAGGCTGAGAAAATTAGGTAAGGACACCTAGGGCAGTGCTGTGAGGTACTTCCAGGCCTGTGGTGCCTGGGGTTTCAAGGTCCCCAGTGCGGGGGTGGCAGTGCCTTGGGCCTCTGGGACAACGGCCGCTGAGGGAAGCACACAGGGCAGGTGCCTCCCTTTAGGCGGCAAGGGCCCTCCTGAGGCGCCATGGGAGACAACGCAGGCGCCCTGGGAGAGAAGCCCACGGGTGCCTGAGGGAAATGCACAGGGCTTCCCTCCAGGGGTTGAGGGCCTGCTCTGAGCGGAGGGGAGGGGGGGGGGGGCTGCTGCCCAGGAAGATGCTAATCCCTGAATTCTGTTGTCCCCTCCCAACCTTCCAAGAGCTGAGGGTTTCTCAAGACAGGGCCAGGAGGGGGCTCGCTTTACATTTTCCGGCCACCACCATCTCACCAAGATGGCTCCTGCCTGGTCCCCTTGAAGGGACGCGGCACCTGGCACCCTCAGTGAGCTGGAACGGGACTGTCGCCCAGAGCCCTTCTTCCTTTCTTGGGCTGGCCTTCCTTTCTTGGCCTTCCTGGGGTCACCCGACTCCCAAGCCGATTTTCCACAAATGGCACCTGAAAGACCCCAGATGCAGAAGTGTCTCTTTCTCCACTGCCCTACCCATGTGACACCTGGTCAGGCCACATCTCCCTGAGGAGACAATCTAGCCCTTCTAGGCCCATCTAAGCCAGACTCCTGAATTGTGGAGTTACCAGATAAGATACAAGACGTCCAGTTAAATGTCAATGTCAGATAAACAGCAAATAATCTTTTAGTATAAATACCTCCCATGCGGTATTTGGGACATACTTATACTTAAAAAAAAAAAAAAAACCCAAAACACGGTTGTTTATTTGCAATTCAGATTTACCTGAGCATTCCAGATTTATGTGCTAAACCTGGTAACGCTACTCGAGTAGCTGTTTATGGAGGGCTAGTTTGCTCTGTTTGCCGGCCTGTGTCCGGTTCAAAGGGTGATGTGTAATCTACCAAAGTTGAGTCTGAGGGCACAGGCCGAGAGCAGGGGGGACATGTAACCTTTAAAGGTAACATTTGGGGGGGTGCCTGGGTGGCTCATTCAGTTCAGCGGCCGACTCCGGATTTCAGTTCATTTCATGATCTCGAGGTACGTGAGTTCGAGCCCCCCCCCCGCTCCCCCGCATCGGGCTCTGCGCTGGCACTGCCGAACCTGCTTGGGATTCTTTCTCTCTCCCACTCTCCCTCTCTGCCCCTCCCCTGCTTTCGTGCTCTCTCTCTCTCAAAATAAATACATAAGCATCAAAAAAATAAAGGTAACGTTTGGTACCCTGGGTCTGGTAGGGTAAGAGTTCAGGAGGAAAGCGGAGGGAGAGGGAGAGACCTATCTAAGAGGACAAGCTAAGGGGATGCCCGGCTGGCTCAGCTGGTAGAGTGTGCAACTCATGATCTCAGGGTCAGGGGTTTGAGCGCCACGTGGGGCACAGAGCTTACTTTAAAAAAAAAAAAATGAGAGGACAAGCTATGGCAGCAGCTGGCCAACTGGGTCGTTGGGAGCCCCTGGAATCTTTATATTAACCTACCTTTATAGTTTAAAGGAAGGGCTTTCAGAGAGGGAACTGTACTGGCCGATAAGCCCTTTTCCTCGGGAGAAAGGGACCCGGTGTTTTGGAGAGAGGGATGGGAGAGGGGTGGATTGCAGGCCCTTACTGAGGAGAGACAGTTGAATTGGCAGAGAGGTGACCTCTCTGTTCCTCAAAGCCCCTCGGGCCTGGGGACTTGGGGTCACTTCCCTTGGGCTTCCTGAAGGCAGGCTGCTCATTGGCCTTCGCCTGGACTCACATGCTTTTCTTGGTTTGGGGGCTGCGGTTGCCCCTCAGGGCTCAGTCACGCAGAAAGGGTCAATAAAGTATGTATCTCAAGCCAAAGGAGAAAGACAATAAAACCACCCTCGGGGTCAGAGGTCACCTCGGCACTGATTGAGATATTCACAACTCTTTTTTCCTCTCTCCTCTCTTCTTGTCCCCTCTAGCTCTGGAGGGCTGGTCCTCCCTTGACTCTTTACTTTTCGCCTTTCTCCAAAGCCAAAGTTTATCACCGGAAATCAATGAGATGTGAGGCTGGAAAAAAAAATAAAAAAAATCATGTCATGTAAAATGAAGCTTGAAAAGTAGGAGAGTGATAGTGGATGAAACCCCTCAGTTAAGAATACCTAGCCTCGGAGCGCCTGGCTGGCTCAGTTGGTGGAGCACGTGACTCTTGCTCTTGGGTTGTGAGTTCAAGCCCCGCGTTGGGTATGGGGATTACTTAAAAATAAAATCTAAAACAAACAAACACACGCACAAACAAACAAAAACCCAGAACACTTAGCCTCTTACAGAGGCTGTGGCCCAACAATTCTAGGGTCAGCAAGCTTTTTCTCTAAAGGGTCAGATAGAAAATATTTTAGGCTCTGCGGGCCACATGCAGTCCCGGTAGCCATAATCTCCCTCACCTTTTCTTCTCCTTTTCCTTTTTCTACTTCTAACCCCTTAAAAATTAAAGCGCGCACACACACACACACACACACACACACACGCGCACACACATTCTTTGCTCCAGGGGCCATACAAATACAACACAGGCTGTCTGCTAGATCTGGCTTGCAGGCCGCCAAATCACATTCAGGCGAGGAGTCAGTCTAATTTACCCCTACTCTGTCTTGTTTGGGGGGGGGGATGAGGGGGAGAAGGACTGTAGCCTCTGCCCCCAGGGAGGAGGGAAGGGGGACCAAGAACGGTGGACGGACGGGGGCCTGGACTAGGGCAATGGAGCTTGGTGACCCATGGACCATGGGGGCCCGAGACCTACGCACCAAGGCTGAGATTCACTGCCGGAGACCACGATGTGGCCCAGAGGTACCCCTCCTGTCACTTTGCGCGCAGGATCCTGTCTCAAAGCAGAGACGTGAAGCAAATACCTCAGGACAGTCCAGGCCTTCTGTCCACTTCTTTTGGAGCTGAGATCATTTGCATTTCAGGACGAATGGAGCATTTAGCGCCTAGAAGGAACTTGGGGTCCTGGGTAAATGTGTGCTCCAGAATGTCAGGCAAACTTCACACCCCTATCCCTTCTCCTTCGCCTGTCTCTTCAGGTCTCTGGGGGAGCACCTGTAAACACAAATCAAGGGTACCATTGTCTCTCTGCCTCCGCCTGGGTGTCCCTCTTGCCTTGCCTGGGCACTCCCCCACCCCTACAAGGGGTTCTGATCCTGAAGGAAAGGGGAAGTCCTCTTCCAATGTGACTTGTCCCTCTGGCGCTCAGAGCCACAGCCAGTGTGTCCTAGAGCTCAGAGGCACCCCCACAGCAGTAAAGATATTCGCTGGCAACAGGACCCGGTGGGCCACAACCACGGCTGTCTAGGAGCCTTGCTCCCGGACTTGGCCCTGAGCACTGCCCATGGCCTACGGCTTCACTCCATTTCCTATATTTCTGGGGCTCTCCTCCTCATCCTAAACTGGATTCTGATAGCTCTAGTTCAATTCCCTGCCTTCCCTCTCCAAGTTCAATCCTATTTACTTTAGCCTGTGTCTCTGAAGTTCATATCTCTATCTCTATCTCTATATGCATGCATATATATAATATATATATATATTATATATATATTCTGCACAGCCCTGATTGACAAGTACAATGAAAATGTCTCATTCCCGTCCGGTTTGCATTTCATTACATTGGTCAGCGATGCCTTGGACTGGAGGACAAAGGCAAAACAGATTTTTTAAAGGTGTTGATGAACCATATCTATTTGCTCATTCGCTATTGTATTTTAATTGCATTTAGGGCTTATACAATATTTGTCAAATGATGGGAGTGTGGTGAAAACTCTAATGCAGCCAATAAAACCTGGAGCCCAAATGAGCGGTGGGCGAGTGTGTCTGCAGGTCCCGGGGCTCCGGAGATCGATAGTTCAGCTCGGCCCCTGAAGCCAATTAAAAGCTTTATCTTAGCATAAAAATAAAGAGGAGTTAAAAACGCATTCCTTTCCCAGCTTTCTCCCCCTTCATTTTTTTTCTGGCGTTTCGCAGTTTTTCTTTTAAAAAGGTCTGGGATTCCGAGGAGAGGGTGGGGATTTATGTAAAGAAAGTGTCGTTTACCAGGGAGAAAAAATGCGAATAATGGTGAGTTTCAAGGGCAAGTTTCAACGAGAAACACTTTGTGCTCCGGTAGGAAGAGGCAGGGGCACCAAATTCAGCCTCTTGGAATAATTCCCTTCCTGGATTCAAAGATTCATTTATTGAAATAAATCAGGAAGCATTGGCAGAACGGAAATCCGCTTGCTGGGTTTAAAGGGTCTTTAAAATGTTGCGAGTGTTAGATTGCAAGTCTTTTCTAAATACAAAACAGAAGAAAAGACCGCAGTGTTTCCCTTGGACTTAAAGAAAATCGCTAGGTCTCCGACTCAGGATAATTTCATGTCCGCTACAGAAAATGTGTTTAGAAAGAAATCCTGCCCGGTAGCACAACATGCTGTACATGTTTTGTGTTTTTAGGAGGCTGGAGTGAAGAAAAAAGTGATACAGTGCTGCAGGTCTGGACATTCGGTTTGCCTCCTGCTTCTCTAAGATGGACCCTAAAATTCAGGCTCAAAAGCTTTGCTTGTTTGGCAGTGGCCAGTTTCATTGCTTCTGATTGGGGCAGGGGAATAAATCTTTTTCCTATTTACTGTTTGAACTCAGTGTGAGGGAACAGATCCCATTAGATTTCCTATCCATACAGACATGTGGATATTTAGACCAGACCACATACAACTGGGGGACGCATAAAAGAGATTTATTGGTTAATTTACGCTGCCTAATACACATGTAAACCCCAGTAAGCCAAAGCTGCCGAAGGAGCCCCGGTTATCGCGTGAAATAAAAACCACGACCCCCGGGGTCGAGTTGCCCTGCCCTGCCCAGGCCAGTGATTCCTTTCTCCACCTGAGAAACGAAGAAACGAGAACTCTCTTCTGCCTTGCCCCAGCTTGAGTGCGGGAAAAACTTTTCTTGTCTGTTCCGGCCACCAGTCGACTTTCAGGCACAGGCTCCCCGAAGCCGTCTGTCCCCCGAAGTCCTTCCCTGGGTCTCCTCCGGAAAGCAAGCTGAGGGGTGGGGGCTGCGGGTCAGCAGGAAAACGTCGCCTTATTATTGTTATTAGTACTATGATTGCCTAAGAGCAGTGGTCTGCTTTGGGGGAGGGGGTTTTGTTTCCACACGCGGAAAACTTGATGTATCTGGAGATCTGTCGCCTTCTCTCGGTCCCGAGGGTGAGGGTTTCCCCCTCCCCCAAAGGAAACCTCCACCCAAAGCAGCCAAAATAGAATTCGAAGCGATCCGCCTCGGGCCTGCTGTTCGCAAAGCCCCCAGCGTCGTCCTCTGGGGGGGCATCTGGGGGCCCTGCGCCTCGCTGAGCGAGGACACCCCCTCAGAGTCGCACACTCGGGCTGGGCCGCGCTGCCCCAGGAAGGGCTCCACCGCCCGGGGTTTTGGCCTGGCTGAACCGCCTCAGGTCGGCCCCTTAACAAGCATCCCCCCCCTCCCCACTTCTCGGTTGATGATCTAATTGAATTATGCCTTTTTGTTCCAGGGACTACAGAGCACGTGCTGGAGGCAATTAATTATCGGAATGTGGCCATATCAAAACGGACACCGGGCACCGGGTAGGTCAGCAGCCGCAACGTCCCCCCTGCCCTGCGCTCAGGACCCCTCCCCCAGAAGGAGCCGACCCGGCTCCCTCGGCGGCCTTCCTCCCTCGGCCCCTCGCCCGGCTGCCCGCCCCGACTCCCAAACGCGCCGGGCCCCAGGTTCTCAGGGGGTACCTGGCCGGTCTCTCCGCAAACCCTCGCCCCAGCGCCGGCCGTGCTGGGGCCCGACAGCCACCCCCCGCCCCAACCCGCGAGCCTAGAGAACCGCTCTCCTCTGCACTGGCGACGGGAGGAAATCCAAACTTTCTCTACGCCACTCCGCGCCCAGGGTCCGTGGGGGTCGGTGGGAGGCGAAGAGGGGTAGAGAGAAGGAAGGATATCAAGGGCAAAGGGAAAAGAAAGGGGAAGAGAAAGGAGAGCAATCCTCCCTTTCGGTAAACCTGACTCCGGGGAATTCATTTGCATGATTTAGGCATATTTGTTCTTCTCTGAGCCCCCTCCCCCCTGCAAAGAAACCTTCTGCTGAGCGACACTGAACCCGTTCTTGCAGAGCCTATTTTCAGTAGATGTAATAATTTAAGTCAGTGGTGGACTCACCTCCCAACCTGGGGAGAGAGCTGTGGATGGAGAGGGAGATTGGGGTGAGTCTGGGGGGGAGGGGGTGCCTACGGTAAGTGTGCTACGGGCAGGGCTACCTCCCCCCCCCCCCCCCCCAGCAAAATGGCAAAGAAAGAAGGTGAAGTCTTGGCCAGGCCTGGCAGATTGGGGGACAGGAAGTAAAGGGCTGCCGTTATAAAGCGCTGCTTGAGGCTGTCTCTCCCAGCGCCTCTGAACTTGATCAGATGTTCTGTTTCCTACAGAGAGATGGCGGCCGGGCTGTGAGGCTGCCTCAAGGCTCAGACTTTGGGGACTCGGCCCGTTGGAGATGTGACAATCCCAGCCGTGTTTCTGTGGGCCTTTTCTTTCCACTCCCACTCGCCTGCATTCTTTGCAAACGCACTGCCGGACCAAAAAAAAAAAAAAATGAGTAGATTTATAGCCCTGTGTGAACCTGGCCATTAAGTCCAGAAAGACCTTGCACCAGGCGGGGTGGGGGTGAAGTGGGAGGGGGTGTGATTGCGCGCACAACAACTCTGGGAAGCAAATCCTTAAGGGGTAAGGATTCCCGAGGTCACTTGGTGCTTCTCCGGGTAGGAGGGGACGAGAGCAAAGCCTTGGCTGTTGAGAGGAAAGAAAATTCCACCTCACCGTCCCCATTCCCGCCCCCCCCCCCCGCTTTTGCATTTGAAAATGTTGAGAATTTGAAGCTGATTACCCTTTGGGTTGGAAACCATGCTGATCCTGTGTGTGTGTGTGTGTGTAGTGAGTTTGCTAGGCTATGCAGCGTGTTGAGTGCGTCGTGTGCGTGTTTCGTGTGCACCGGCTAAGTATATTCTGTGCGTGTGTACTACTTGTGCTTGTGTGTGTGTCTTCTGGGCTGCGTGCGTGTATTTGGTCGGTTGTGTGTTTGCCAAAGCGTGCGCCTACGTCTACTGTTTTGTGTGTAGCTTGTTGTGTTACTGGGTTGTGTGCGCTTGCTGTTGTGTGTTTGCTGGGCTGCGCGCGTGTTCCC
The DNA here is from genome assembly GCF_022837055.1 of Prionailurus viverrinus. Classification (NCBI taxonomy): domain Eukaryota; kingdom Metazoa; phylum Chordata; class Mammalia; order Carnivora; family Felidae; genus Prionailurus; species Prionailurus viverrinus. The sequence goes on from NC_062579.1 coordinate 106,623,099, forward strand.
AGCTACGAGCTTGCGTTTTATATGTTTGCTGTGTTGTAGCTGGTGTGTCACATATGGGGAGGGGGGGCAGGGGCAGCGGCGACTATAGCCACCACTCACAAACCGAAGAGTCAACGCTTGGCTCAGACGGAAGGGAGATCGGCTCTAATTGTAACCGTTTCCCGTCGTTTGGGCCTCGGACGGCCAGCGGCAGCTCGGGGCCCGGACGGCGAGCTGGCCGGGCTGGGTCGGTGCTCTCGGGGCCATCGGGGCCCACAGTGGCGTGTGGGGAGGACGCGGCTAATGGGCCGCGAACGTGGAACTGCTACGCCCGCCGCAGGATCGGCGCCCTGCGGGCGCCAAGAGGGCACTTTCTCAGGGTGGTGAGGCGGCGGGGGGCCAGCGCCGCGCCGACGGTGGGAACGATCCTTGCGGGGCCAGGAGTGCATTTGGCCAAAGCGGGTAACGCGCGTGAGGGGTGCTGGTCCGCTTCGGGCCGGAGGCGAGCCAGGGAGAGGCCCGGCTCCGCCCCGCCGGCCGCCGATCGAGCCCGGCTCCGCTTCCCCCACAGCCGCGCAAGCCCCGCGGAGCCCACTCGCGGGCGCCGGGCCGCCGCCGCCGCCTCACCTGCCAGGCGCCGGGCCGCGGCCCAATCAGCGGCGGTCGCTCGGCCGCGGCTGCCATGTTCCCCGCTCCGCGCTGCCAATCAGCGTGGCGGCGGCCAATGGGCTTCAGGGCCGGGGGTCAGGTGACCGCGGGCCAGCTGGCTCCCGATTGGCGCGCGCCGCGCGGCCTCCCGCTCGGTTTATGTGAGAGGAGTGAGTGATTGACTTTATCAGTCCAAGGACATTACTCTGGAGGCGAAGAGGCTGGGACTCGCGCGGCGAGCGGCGAGGACCGAGCCTGCCTCCAGCCCGCTGCCCGCCGGCCGGCCACGAGCCGGCTCTGCTACTAAGCGCAGCCCAGCCGGGAGGCCCGCGCCGAGGGAGCCTTCTGGCCCCGCGGCGCTGCGCTCTCGGGGAGAGGAGGGGTGCCCGGGACCGGATTGGCCAACTCCGCCCTCCACTTATTATTTTGCTTATTTTTCTTTGTGCGCGCCTGTTAGTTTGTTACACCAGATCTAGTCCCAGAGTCTTTTCTCCTCCCTTCTCCCCGCTCCTTCTTCCCCCCTCCTCCCCCCCCCCTCCTGCTCCTCTACTTCCCCTCCTCCCTCCTATCCTTCTGCAGGAGACTCTCCCAGCGACGGAAAGTTGCGGCCCCTGGCACCGCCTCGGGGGTCTCCCGGCCGTGTCCAACCGCCGCCAACCGTCTCCGACGACGGCACTTCGAAGATCTCCTCCTTCGCCCGCACCCTCGCTCATTTCAGCGCTCTCGCCGGTGCCCAGAACGCCCCACCCATGACGATGCTCCTGGACGGAGGCCCGCAGTTCCCCGGGCTGGGAGTGGGCAGCTTCGGCGCGCCGCGCCACCACGAGATGCCCAACCGCGAGCCGGCGGGCATGGGGCTGAATCCCTTCGGGGACTCGCCCCACGCCGCCGCCGCCGCCGCCGCCGCCGCCGCCTTCAAGCTGAGCCCCGCCGCGGCTCACGATCTGTCTTCGGGCCAGAGCTCCGCGTTCACGCCGCAGGGCTCGGGTTACGCCAACGCCCTGGGCCATCACCACCACCACCATCACCACCATCACCACGCCGGCCAGGTGCCCAGCTACGGCGGTGCAGCCTCCGCCGCCTTCAACTCCACGCGCGACTTTCTGTTCCGCCAGCGCGGCTCCGGGCTCGGCGAGGCGGCCTCGGGTGGCGGGCAGCACGGGCTCTTCGCCGGCTCGGCGAGCAGCCTGCACGCTCCAGCTGGCATCCCCGAGCCTCCTGGGTACCTGCTCTTCCCCGGGCTGCATGAGCAGGGCGCCGGGCACCCGTCGCCCACAGGGCACGTGGACAACAACCAGGTCCACCTGGGGCTGCGCGGGGAGCTGTTCGGCCGCGCCGACCCGTACCGCCCGGTGGCCAGTCCGCGCACGGACCCCTACACGGCCGGCGCGCAGTTCCCTAACTACAGCCCCATGAACATGAACATGGGCGTGAACGTGGCGGCCCACCACGGGCCCGGCGCCTTCTTCCGTTACATGCGGCAGCCCATCAAGCAGGAGCTGTCGTGCAAGTGGATCGACGAGGCTCAGCTGAGCCGGCCCAAGAAGAGCTGCGACCGGACCTTCAGCACCATGCACGAGCTGGTGACACATGTCACCATGGAGCATGTGGGGGGCCCGGAGCAGAACAACCACGTCTGCTACTGGGAGGAGTGCCCTCGCGAGGGCAAGTCCTTCAAGGCGAAGTACAAACTGGTCAACCACATTCGCGTGCACACGGGCGAGAAGCCCTTCCCGTGCCCCTTCCCGGGCTGCGGGAAGATCTTTGCCCGCTCCGAGAACCTCAAGATCCACAAGAGGACCCACACAGGTAAGGGGGAAGGCAGGCGGGCGCGGGATTGACCGCGGCCCCGCGCCACCCAGCCGACTGGCAGCGCGAGGGAGAGGGGTGGCGACCGGAGAAGAGGGGCGGCGCCCCGCGGGGGCCCTTCGGAAAAGAAGCGCTGTCAGTGTCCCTCCACCTCTCGCCCTCCCCGCCCTGCGGCGCTTTTGCCCAGTTCTAACTTCCCGGGCTGACGGCCCCGCGGTCTCAGGAACTAATTGGAACCTTCTCGCGCCCAGGAACCAACTAGCGCCGCCTCTTTTTGTCTCTCTTTCTGGGTTACTAGGAAGGGACTCCGAACGTGTTGAGAGCGGATGGCTTACCAGCGACTCCGCTCTCGGCACACATTCGGGGAGGGCAACCATAGAAATGCTAATGAAAACTAACTTTCGGTTACTTCCGCTCTTTTCTCCCCCCCCCCCCCCCCTTGATTGGCACATCTCCTCATTAAATGACTGATACTTTTGTCAAACTATTTTTATTTGGAGTTCCAGGTTCAATTCAGTCCTCCGGGAAGAAAGCTAAAGTAGAAAAGGCACCACAGTTTCGTGGCTTGTTCAGAACATCTTGTAAAACTGTCCGGAGCCCCTGGATTGATCTAGTTTTCTCTTTTCCAACGTTAAGTACGCCGACCCGTGCTTTTTAATACTGGGTTTAGCCAAACCGCTGCCTTTGAAAGAGGCGAATTAAAAGGTACAAAGAAGGACCCGAACGGGATTGTCCCGTCCCCGGCCCATTGTCCCGCCCGGGCTGGGTTACATCGCCGAGGTGGCGGCGGAGCGTTGGCCACGCGTTGGGAGCCCCGGGCCGAGGGGGGCGGGGGGGGGGTGGTGGGGATGGAAGCACAAGTTAGGGGAAACTTTGGTGGAGCCTGAGGCTTCCCCATCCTGCGCGAGAACAAAGGGACGCGCAGGTTCCGGGCCGGCCGTGCCCCACCCCCGCCCGGACCAGCACTCCCCGGCCCTGCAGGCTCAACCCGCGCTCTCCATTTTTCTCCAGGGAAACGAGATGCCACGGCCGCCCCCAGTCGGCGCTCCCTCTCCGGCCAGACCGCAGGGCGCTCCGTCTCCCGCTGCTGGGCCCTGGGAAGCTCCGGGCCCTGACCGCATTTTCCCCCCTTTGCGTTTTTGCCTTTTGCAGGTGAGAAACCTTTCAAATGTGAATTTGAAGGCTGTGACAGACGCTTTGCCAACAGCAGCGACCGCAAGAAGCACATGCATGTGCACACCTCGGACAAGCCCTATATCTGCAAAGTGTGCGACAAGTCCTACACGCACCCGAGCTCTCTGCGCAAGCACATGAAGGTAATTACCTCTTTATTAGCGGTCGGCGGTTTATAAACACTCGGCCCGACACCGGGCCGCGGAACGGAAGCGCCCGCGCTGCCAACCCTGTATCCTCCACGTTAAATCCGATTTGCTCCAGCGGTGACACCTTGAACCCATTTTGGGGGCCCGCGGGGGGGGGGGGTGGGGAGGGCGGGGGGAGAGCACGGTGGGGAGGAGGAGGGAGCAGAGGGAACAATTGCTTGTTTACTGGGAAGCTCTAACCGAGCTCGCCGGGGCTTGGGGTTGCGGTGGCCGCGTCTTCCCGGCACTGCCCGCGGTGGGAACCGAGAGAGTGCCCGCGCCGAACCCGGGGGTGGGTGCTTCCTTCGCTCTACGGCTGCCCTGCGGCTGCCGACCAAACAATAGGGCCGAGGAGCCTGGTCTGATTCCCACCCATTTGTCTGAGACCTCGAAGTGCCCTGGGCGCCTGTGCCACCTTTCTCTGTACCTGCTTTCCCAAGCCGCAGCGGGCTTGGTGAAACCTGGGCCGGGAGTGAGTGTTCCATAGGGCCCCCAAGACTAAGTGCTCATCCCACTCCATCGGCGGAGAAAGGGCAGGAGTGAAACCCAGTGTTGTATTCCTTTTCCATGATGCCAGTCTTAGGGCTGAAGCTGTTCTCTTGGCGACCATCTCCGGGTTTTGTAGACCTCGGTAATCCGGAAATTCAAAACAACCACCCCCCCCCCCCCAAAATCAGCGGCATTTCTCGTCTAAGTGGGTCACTGGGCGGTCTTGTTCCTACAGTGCTCGAATTCTGCTCTTGTTTTTGCTTGCACGATGCCAGTTGGAATTATATTCATTATAATATATACATGTTAATTTTAGGTTCATGAATCTCAAGGGTCAGATTCCTCCCCTGCTGCCAGTTCAGGCTATGAATCTTCCACTCCACCCGCTATAGCTTCTGCAAACAGTAAAGATACCACTAAAACCCCTTCTGCAGTTCAAACTAGCACCAGCCACAACCCTGGACTTCCTCCCAATTTTAACGAATGGTACGTCTGAGGACAAACACAAACCCTGTTAACCATAGAATGGACCAAATGCATTTTAAAAAGAAAACTGAGACCAATCAGACGGAAATGGAGTTTTAAGGCGAGAGGCCATATATAGGGTTACATCTTGTCAATTGCAATTGTCCAGGAAGGTTTTGGGGGCAAGATCCAAAAGTAGTCATGCCCTGTTCTCAGGAGTAGAAAATACGTTTTGGCGTTTGAAGGATTTTTCCAAACAAATCTCCTCACTGCTTTTTCCTCCCTTTTCTCTTGCTCTCTGCACACCCCATTCCTAAGCTCCTTCAGTGCATTTTAACACTTGTCCTGTTTCTTGAGAGGAAGTTATAGAAGGCTTGGTGGTGGTGGTGATGTTAAACGGTGGAAATTCTTCGCCTTAGTGGTGATTGTTTAAACTCTCACAGTCTTAAACCGTGCCAAAGTCCTGTTATGTCTTGAACTTTTCCTCAAAGCATTACACTTGTGAATGTATTTTTGTCTAATGGGGTCGAAACTGTTGTTCGGTATTTTTTCAGGCCGAGGATGTGATGTTACTCTACGGATTGTGACGTTTAGTATACGGTTGCCTTTTGTAATAACTTTTTTTTTTTTTTTTTTGTAAATACATATCCACTGATGCCATATTTATCGTTTGTAATTTAATTATTGCTACAAGTGCCGGGAACTGAACAATATTTATGGAAAAATGTTTTCTAACAAATGCTGTACAGCTTTGGATTATAACTGCTTTAGCATTAAATTTTATTGTTTTGAAAGAAGAACACAATTTACAGTTTTTGAACCACTGACTCCTTTCTCTTGTTTTGTAACAGCCTCCTTCTACAAAGAGGAGACGTAAGCAAATGAAATCTTGTTTGTTGGTATTTATAACTCACGCAGATCCCTTTTTTAATTGTTAAATTATTTTTCTATTGCAGTATAGATTCCTTATAGTGTCAGCTTCCATCTGGGGAGACCCTCCTTTCTTTATCTCTAGCTCAGATGGTTGTTTAACTGCGAGTCTAAATGTGTTTGTCCTGGATTTTCGGCATGCAAATCAAATATTACTGATCAGTTCAGTTAGTGGCCATGACATCTCAATCTTGTATTTCAAAGACTGAGAAGCTGGATTTAATCATCCCTGCCCTCCATATATAAACATAAGGTAACCTAATGAGTTTTATGTCCCTTAGTTTTTTATTACCTTACATAAAAATGAACATTGTGGCAGGATGCATGTCTGTGTAATCTATCGAGAGATCACCCATATACATATATACGTTTGTATCTATGACTTATCTAATCTGCCTATCAAATCTATCTAGCTATCTATAGATTTTCAAAAGTAAGCGTATGTCTGAAACAGTGGTGATGAGTAAGGCCAGTCCAGCCGTGCTTACTTACGGTTAAAGTGCTTCTTAAAAAGACCCATAGTCCATTGACAATTTTGGAAGGCAAACGCTGATTTGTTTTGCTGTATATAGTTCAATTCATGATTATCACAATTCTTCATAACGTTTTTATAGCGGTGTGATAACTGCAGCGGTTCTGAAATGATATTATGGAAAGAAAAAACATTTGCAAAATATGTATTTTTAAAGTTCATGGTTTATAGGCACAGATGTTAAGAGCATTGTTTCCATTAAAATCAATAACAATGAAAAATGGTTGTTTGCTTTGTGATAAAATATTAACAATGCATTTAATCTTCAGCGAAGCAGCTCATTTGGATAAACAGTTCTTTTACAGTTATGTGGAAAAAAAAACAACCTGATTACTATATTGGGGGGTTGGAGCGGGTTAGAGTATCGAGAGACTTTAACTAATTTAGGGTGCCGTTTAATATTGAGACCCCAGTCTCTGCATGAGTAACCAGCTTGCAAATCAGCAAATATAATGGTGGAGATAAGGAATTGTAAAGAATTAGAAATGTAATGAATAGGTTTAAGTACCTCCTTCTCTTGAAGGGAGCAATGCTCTAGGTTTTTTGGTGGCCATCAATTTGGTATTATACATAATCATTTTGAATTATAGAATCTTGTTTATTGTTCTTTTTGAAGAAATAAAGTCTTGGCACATCTTATTTATGTTACAACATTTTTGTATTTAGTGCCCGCTTTTTTTTTTTTTTCCATGTTCAAATAAATCAACCTTAAATCGAAATGCTGAGAGAAATGATGATGATTAAAAGAAACTTTGATTTCCTGGATACAGTTGAAGCAGCCTATTTTCAGTTACCTACTGATCTTTGTCAACAACTATTGACAGTTTCTAATGGCAAACTGCTTTGATGCAATTTTTTGTCTGTGGAGAATGGGGTTTTTTGCACTTTTCCTCCACCAATAGACAAGGCAAGGGCCCGAATGCCATGAACAGAGAGATTGGGATGACTTCACAAGCGATGAGCAGGTAACCTGGTCAGTATACCACTTCTACCCCAGACATTCCAATCTTGACCTTGACATTGAGGGTGCTGGACCAAATTCCTATTTCAGGATTTTTCCTTCACTTCAAACCCGAGGCCGCTTTAAATGCTCAGCAAGTTTTCAGAAAGTCTATATTCGTAATACTGGCTCTAGATGTGTTCCAACTGAAGTCTAAATCGTGTTTTTCTTCTGAAATAGGCACTGACCTTCCACAATTTATTGTTTTCTCCCTAAATTTCCTCTCCCAACTTAACCCAATCTTAAATGGGAGTTGAGTGATGGGTTGGTTGCAAGTTTCTCTCAGAAACTTGCCCCCCGCCCCCCGCCATTACATATACCAAAATCTCTCTTTCGGAGACATAAATCAGAGTTTGGTTTTTCCTTAGTGGACTTGGTATTATTCTACCATAAAATTTTGCCATAAAGCGTTGTGTCCTAGGAGGGGAAGACAGCCATTAACAATGATGATAAGCAACATTTTGATCACGTAATGGCTTTGCCCCTCTATGTGATCTGCTGTAATTCTGGCGCAGCGTCATATTTCTCAAATAGTCTGTGTCCTCTGCCCTTGTCATCTGTTGGCAAAGAAAAGTTTATTTTAGTAGAAAACTTTTCACAGGCATTTTTTCCTGTAATCTGACTCTGGGGGTGCACATTTATATTCCTGAATTTTCAGTCAATACCTTAAAGAATAAGCACCTGCCCCCCCCCCCCCCCCAGCTGGAAACCATGAATGTCAACTGGGCTCTTAGTGATCTACCTGTTATTTTCCTTCTTGCACCTGGTGAGACCTTTGTTAAAAGTCCATTATCTTTTCCAAAATGGGTGGTTTAGCTTAAGATTTCCACTGTTGGGTGGGGAAAAGGGAGGTGTCTATTTCCAAGCAGACAGAAGTCTGGCCTTCATCCAGTTTGGAAGGTTAAAGATCAGGGTCCAGGCTAAGCGGGACGGTGGGTCTTAGCTACTGGGAAGGTTGGAGAGCGAGCAGGGACCGCCTCCGCTCACAAAGCCTCCCAGGAAAGTTGTGCTCAGGACCTCCTCGCCCCTCCCCCCTCCTCGCCTCCAGCTGTCCCCTTGCCTCTTCGCCCCTGGCACCCTCTCCTCCCCCTAAAACCCCTCCCCCGCCAAACCGAAGAGGAAAGTCGAACGGCCTCTTGCCACTTAAGTTTTTCTGTAAGAATAGCCCCCGGTGTGCCCTGCCCTGAAGGGCGGCTTCTCGGCCTGGCAGCCTGGCTGGTTTTCTCCGGCTGGCTGGCTGACCCTCGAGGCTCAAGCCTTTGCCAGGGCTTTGCCCCAGGGACCAGGCCGGGCGTTTCGGAAGTCAGGGCTCCGGCGCGGCGTTCCTCGGGCCCCTCGTCGGGGCGCCCAGAGTCCCTGTGCACACACCAAGCTCTTGCAAGTCCCGGTCGAAGCTCGGGCGGGGGGGGGACCTCGTTTCCTAGGGTCAATTCTCTCGCGGTCTCGGCCCGCTGACCCTTTGACCTCCACCTACAGGGCCCTTGGCGGCCGTAAGCCGGCGGTCGCCCGGGTTCCGCGGACGCTTCGCGCCCCATCGCCTCCCGGCCTCATTAGGCCGGCGGGGCTGTAAAGCAGGAATCAGCCGCTGCCTAATCCGGACCTGGGGTCAATACGAGCCCAAACAATGGTGAGCTCCGAAGGCCGCAGCGTAGCACTGGCCGCAAACTTTGTGTTCCATTCATTTTCTCCGGGCGGTGGGGGAGGGAGGAGAGGGGAGGGAGACACTCGGACGCCCGGAGGCTGCTCCCGGCCGCCGGGGCTCCTAAGCCGGCGTCCTCCGACCCGGCCCTCCCGGTCTCTCCGCAGGGCCTGGACTGGAGGGGCGGGGGGGGGGGGGGGGGGGGAGGGGGAGGCCCGGGGCCTGGTCGGCGGCCCGCGCGGGGGGTGCGAGGGTCCGAGGGCCGGCCCGGAGGGGGCTGCCCCCGCGCCGGGAGCGGACTTTGAAGTGGGTTTTTAGCGCGCACGTGCGAGAGCCGGGCCGGGGCCCGAGCGGGGACCCGCTGCGAGGAAAGAGTAGGCTCGGCCCGGGCCCCAACCCCTCCCCCGCTCCCCGTCGCTCCGGCCTTTTCAAGCCCGCCGCCCCCCCGCCTCCGCCCCCACTCCCGCGCAGGCGCACACCCCGCAGCCGTCGAGCCGCTCTGGCGGCCGGGGGGGTGGGGGGGTTGGGGGGAGAGTTGAAAGCGGCTTTGCAGCGCCGCGGCCTCGGCGGAGCGGGGAGGGGAGGGGAGGGGAGGGGTGTGGGGAAGGGGGGTGGTTTTGGGGGCGGCTCTCGAGTGGTGAACATGGCGGCCGGATGCGAACCCCCGCGGAGCGCAGCAAAGCGCTGACTGCGGGCTGCCGAACTGTTGTGTGCTTTAAACTCCCTCGTTATTCCCCGGCTCCGAGCGCCTCGCGGCAGAATGTAGATCGCGGCGGCCGAACGCAAAATTGTGAAAAAAAAACGGAAGCGAAGAAGTTCTTCCAGGGCATTCTGGGCGTGGGAAGTTGGCGAGCCTTCTGGGGGTTGGGGCTCCCAGGGGACTTGGACTTGAAACCCGCCGGAGGCCGCCCCACCCTCCCGTCCCGCTCGAAACCCTCTCCTCCCGGGTCGGGGGGGGGCGGGGAATGCCATTTTGAGTTCTTGTGCCGGGTCGGGAGGCCACAGCACCTCCGAGCCCCTAAAACTGCCAATGTGCGGGACACTTTCTCTGCCAAGGACAATGGCGGGGCCCCGGGAGGGGAGCACGCAGGTACCATTTCCGAATGAAACGCCCCTGCTTCTCGCCCGAGAGGTGCCATCGCGAGTTCGAACCTTACGCGTTGCTCGGGCCCCGTTTCCTGCATATCTCATTTAACCGTGGGCCTTTGAAAAATGGCACTGTCGCAGCTTTTGTATGTGCTGGGAACAGCTGGCGATCTTACGCCAAGTGGGGGGGGGGGGGGGAGAAAAAGGTCACAGTCCCGAAAACTTTCATTCAGCTTTTGCTTAAGTGCCTAAATGCCGGCGGGTGAAAGAACCCGCGGTAGCTCTGGGATCTGAGGCTCGTGGTTTTTTCTGCAGAAAAATGTTGCACATTCACCTTCGGCCGTGTGTTTCGTGAGGACGGGGGGGGGGGGAAGTGAGATAAAAGGAGGTAGTTGTGGACCCCCGCCTCCTCTAGGAAAATAAGCGGACGAATTCTTTCGGGTTGCGTCTTCGTGGAGGCCGAGAGCTAAAGGAAAAGGCAGCCTTCTTGGGGCTGCCCACTGTCAAGTATTTGGGCACCTGAAGGTGTGGGGCAGTTCCCGGGGGGCCACCTTGGGAAGGGTCCCAGGTGGGTGGGCAGGTCATTAGCAAAGCTGGCCCAGATCTGGGGGGGAAATCTGCAAAACAGTGCCTTTATCTGCAGAGAACAATTGATGGGGTTGTCTTTCCTCCCTTTCAGTGCGGAAAGAAGACGGCTTTGGAGCAAGAATTTGGAATATGCATTTAAGTTGTCGGGCTTTGCATTGGAAACCCCTGGGCAATTAAAATCATAAGCATGCCTTGTAGTATTTTCTGTCCTTTTCTTATGTGTAATTCCTGCAAGTCAAAGGGGCCAGAGCCCCTTCTGCAGTTTGGAAACTTGTTTTGAAATTGCCACCAAACAGATCTTTTTTTCTCCCCCCCCTTCGGTTGAAGTTTCCTTCCCGGGTTCAGCCACTCCCCCCCCCACCCCCTCCCTGGAATGGAGTATTGACATCTTTGAGAGATCAAAGGAAGTAGGTGGTCCTTGGTCTATACTTTATTTTTCCAATGCTGTAGTTGGAACCCTGAGGTTTGGCTTTCCCCTGGGTAAACCTCTTGGTGCTGAAAGTGTGAAAGATGAAAAGTTCATTAACTTGAAAAAGCTTTAGCTGGTGGTCAGGCACTTTGTCTCTCTCAGAACCACAGAGCCCAGATTGTCTCTTAAGGGGACGTTAAAATCAAGCTAAAGATGCGCTGGTGAACTGCCTCCCCTGGATACCTGCGGTGTTCTTTGGGTCATTTGATATGGTAAAGCTGGTTGATTTGCATAGGGGTTATGTGAATGGAATTTCTGCAAATCTGGATGAGTGATAAACCGGTAGAACTCTCATATTTGTGGGATGACTCTGAAGGGCCCTGCTTTTTCCCACTAAGGCTTGGTTTCTATCATAACCGTCGAGATTTGCAGCTTGAAACCCACTAAGTTTTCAGGAAACATTAAAAGGGCGGGGGGGAGTGGTTCAGGGTACTTGGGCTGATAGCACAGGAGCAAAACTTCTTTGAATGAGATTCAAGAAACTCCCTGTTTCCAAAAACAAAAACAAAACCTGCATCTCTTAACAAAAGAAAACATCCTTCTTTAAAAATCATGTAATAAAGCAGACAAATTTGCGTAGTGTTTATGTGATGACACGTCAACCTGTTGACTAATGTGATGAACAGAGAGAAAGGTTGAGCTTACAGTAAGTGTTAAAATAGCCATCAGCAGAAGGCAAGTTTATTATGTTTGATCTCGGATAGGCTGTATATGTTGTCTAACGTGTTGTATTTAAACGCAACGTCTGTAAAGATCATTTGCACATACGGTGTGGAAAAGATTCCATTGTGTTCTATTATAGACTAGCATTTGAAACAATTATTTCCAATGAACATTTTAAGATTTTTTTCTAAGCGTAAACACAGCCTGTTTTGACCTGTCTGCAGTTCACTTTTTGTTTTTTTGCCAGTGTTGTCCTGCTTGGTATCCGGGACAGTCTCTAATTCCTGACGAAGAACTTGATACTGACGTGGGTATGCAGCAGCCAGCCCTCCATAACACTACCTATCCTAAATGCAGGGTTCACGCCCAACCTACTGTGCAAGAAATGATTTACTGATGAGGTTTCAAAGAAAACCACATCAATTTGGATGTCTGTTACCTTGAAGCGATCATTGTAAGAGTAATAGCTTCCGGAGGTATAAAAAAGACTATTTTCTTCCTTTGGTGTATTTCAGTCTGTGTTGAGCAATCATTTGTGAAAATGGAAAAGCGAAACCCCTCTCCCCCCTCCCCCGGCCTTCACACCCTGCCACTTTAGGATTATCCGTGGGAAGACGGAGGTGAAGACTGGCCTGATTCATAACCCAGTGTGTATTATCTCATGCATTGTGTTGACCTTGTTGAAAGTCTCTTTCAAATACCTGCATCGCACATGTGGGGCTAACGTGTTGAAAACTAGAAACACGCGTGCTTGTTCTGTTAATTTTGTATGTTTGTGTTCAAAAAGCAGTATCCAAGATCCCTACAGTTGTTGTTTGACCTGAATAAAACCATGAAAACGTTTTCTGATTATTGTTTTATTACAGTGACAACTATAACTCCTAAAATAATGTCGACCGACCTGTTGAATTGGGACAGTTTATATTCTATTCACATGTAGTTGGGCTTCCCCTGAGCGATGAACCTGGGGGAAAAAAACCCCAACCCGCTGAACAAACCTCAACCAACTGTTCTGAGCTCACAGTGTTTTCCCAGAGGGACTCAGGGCCAGGTGCTGGGGAAGTCAGGGGAAAACTTCCAAGTCAAGGATTGATGGGGTGATAAGAAGGAAGGACTGGAGGCAGGAGTTGGGAGGAACAACAGCATTGGAACACCACTCTTTGGGTGAGAAAGGGAAAGACAAAGCTAAAAATAGCCTCAAAGAAGAAAGGAGGGCCTCCAGACATTGCAGCATAGAACATTACATGCCTGTTATTCAGGGGCCCCAAAGTGGTTCTTGGGGTAGACAAGTTGGCAACCATTGATTAGGACACTTACAGAATCATGGAACATAGGTGTTATTAAAACACAAGTTGTCGTTAATTAACTGTAGTGTTCGAGAAGATGGAGACACTTCAGAGCAATTCTTCGAACTCCAGATACTTGATTTCTCATTTTAAATTTAACATCGGTAATCTAACGTAATCTGTGAGTGGCCATCGTTCTATTTATTTGACGTGATTATGCCGTGATGAGGTATTGTAAAATCGCAGCCTGATAGAGTATATGGCTATTGGCTTTTTTTTCGATCCAGTTTTATTAAAATTTCTAAGTAGACTGATGATACTGTAATTTTTAAGGAGAGGGAAAACGGCCCGTCTCCCTCTGATTTTTGTCGTTCATTTGCATCAAGAGTAGGAGTACAGGCCGGTCAAGAAAGACTGTGATTCTTTGATTCTTAGCTCCCTGAGAGTTGACATTTTTATAGCCCCTAGAACAGTGTCGGTAGAATTTTGTTTTGTTTTGTTTTTGTTTTTCAGAACAAGAACTGTGTTCTTTCCGACAGGCAGCGGAGTATTATAATGGGATTATTTAGAAAGCCCTTGGAAAGGTGGACTACAAAGTTGTGCGAGAGGCAGCTGCACTGTGATAATAATACCTCCTAGGGTTATTCCAGGGATTAACAACAACAACAACAAAATTTCTTAGGGTATCTAAGAAATACTGCATTTCATAAGCATAATGGCTAGATCAGGCACGTGGGTTTATGAACATAGCCATGAATATTTAAACGCGTAAAATTAAAATGTTATTAAATGCCTGTTGTTCGTTATCTTCCAATGAATGCACTTATTCTTGGATCAAAATAAGTTGTGTACTTAAAATCTGTAAGCATACTAATTTAATGGCTTGCTGGTAATTCGGTACAATTTCACTTGAGTCAACAGCTTGATTCTTACTATATTTAAGTTAAGTGACAATTTTACAGTGTGAAAATCGGCATTCACATTTAACAAAAGATGAAATCGGATGGCGTCTTAAATTATTCAGTTCCCCCCACTAAATTTATGTTGGTATTACGTGAGTGTGACTATAGAATAATGAGGCCCATTTTCTTATGGGGCTTAGAAGCTAGCTTTGAAAGCCATTCTCAAAGAAGAGCCCCCAAAATGTTTTGACTGATGTCAGCATCCTTAGAATAAGTTTACAGACTCCCTAGGTGATGGCCTCGCTTAAGATAAAAACAAAAACCAAAAAACAAACAGTGGCCACCAGTCTAATTACTTTACAGCCATACTTTTGGTTTTATTACGTCTGAAAGTGAAGAAATGCTCCATTACAGCATTATGAGATGCATTTTTTTCCCCTCAGGGCTAAGTCTATTCCTGGAGCAAAACAAAACAAAAACGCCAAACGCACTAAGCTCCTCCCAAATGAACTGTCTGGGTGGGAAGTGTTTCTTTCCTTCCCACTGACTTTGGGGGCTTGGAGCTTCCCAGACAGGCGGTACTGCTGAATGGTAATGGCTTTTGTACCGAGGCCTGGGAGACTTTTCAGGATTCCTTCCTCAACTGCTGTATCACTTTTGTCTATTTCCTTCTGACTTTGCCCCATTAGATGCGGGGCGTCGGCCGTGTTCTGAGCGTTGGTTGTTAATTACTTAGCAAGAGCAAGGTTGTCTTAAACGACCTATTTCAAAACTGACGTCTAGGGCAGTGCTGTAGTGCCTCCCGTGGCCGGATCCTCCTGGAGGTGACATTACTCTAGAGTCCCAAGGATCAAATCAGTCAGCACAGTCTTTTCCGGTAAAATAGGAAGGTAGGGGTGGGGGTGCGGGGGCAGGCAGAAGAACACCCTCTTTGATTCTTAGAGAAGTGTTCCTGCTTCTGTTGCCTTTCCTGGGGGGGGGGCGGGGGGAGAAAAAAGACCTCTTTGTGTTTATATCAGGTCATCAGAAACTTAATGGGTGAAATGAGAAAAATGTGATTGCCAACAATTCCCTCTGTAAACCATGCGTTTTAACATCCCGATACCAATCCAATGCATGGGAATTGCGTACAAATGATTCACGAACGTCACCCAGCCAGAACTGACACGGAGAAAGCTCACTCGTGTTGTGTTTTTGCAGCTAATCACCAGCAGAGTATGTAATTGGTTGGCCAGCTGGTAACATTTCTTGGGGGAGACTTCGCCATTCTTTATTAAAAAAAAAAAACGTTTAGCCCGGGTATTCACTGAGATGTGACATCTTCCTGGTTGCGGTGATAACCCCAAACCAAAGGTGTTTCCTCAAGTCCTGACCATTGACGTATTAAATGAAGACGTTCAGTTGAGCAACACCAGTGACTTCAATTGATTCATCAGTCGCCAGTATCTTGCAGCCATCATGTTTCACTTTGCTAACAAGCTGGTGCCCCCCATCTGATGCCAACAACCCCGGTCTTTCAAACAAATGACATGTTCGATAAAGAAATCTTTTCAGAATCATTATGCACTTCGGCATTTGTCTTTTCTTCCAGCGCAGCGTCTGTGCCTCGGTTCCAACAGGCCATCTATTCCTCGATCATTTCTGAGCCTTCCATGGTTTTTGAGCCTGATTTGCGGGTGTATCAAGGAGGTGAAATGAAGCTTCTTCCGCTGAATGTTATGTCGCTGAACACCACAACACCATGTTTCTGTCCCAGGCGCTAGATTTAATCTTGTGAATGAGACTGCAGGGAAGCGTTCTCACCAGACTTTCTGCGAAGACATTGTTGTGCTCGCAACTGAGTGGGGGGAGGGGAGAGAAACCCTTATTTAGGAAAAACATGGAGGACAACTTTTTTGGATGGTCTTGGCTGTGGGTACTTGAAGGTTCATACTACTTTTGGAAGTGTTGAAAGTTTCAGAGCTCTGAACCAGTGGAATGACAATTCATACGGTCCCACCGGCCAAAAATGGATGCAATTCATCAGTGAGCCCTGTTTACCCGCATAATTTGCTTTTGCGTGCATAAAACTTAATCTCTACTTTGCATGTGTCCAGACTGCATGCATCTGGCCCCATTAGATTCCCTGTAATTGCATACTGACTGATTGTATCACACAACTATTTGAACGCCGAACTGAAGCCCAAATGCTTCTGGTTGGCCTTAAACTGTAATCACTTTGGATAAGTGAATAGTTGGAATGTACGACTTGAAAATCAGGACCCAGGACGAGGGCGCCTCCCTACTGAAACAGCAACAGAGAGAAAAATCTAGAAACAACGTTGAATTTATAAACGAACCAGTATGGTTTTCTACTGGGCAGATACTAAATCAGAACACGAATCGGTAATCGCTAAGCACAAAATCCTGATCCACGATAAATATTTTATCACGTCTTCTACACTTGCTCCTTGTGAGTGTTTGAAACCGAGCTTCCACATACAGTATAAACGCGTTAATTAAAATCAAATCATTTTGAAAAGGTAATCGTGCAATGGTTTTCAAATTGCATTCATTTCTTTAAATGTGCGGCCTCGGGCATTTTGGGTTGGGGTTGGGCGGGGGGCGGGGATCGATTCTGTAGCCCGCACTAATTGAAACTTATTTTGTGCATATATGGTGTTCAATAAAGGAAGTGTGGTTTGCGTGTGCACGCATATGCGTTGATTTAGATCGAAAGTATGTGTTCACGTGGGGCGCCTGGGTGGCTCAGGCAAGTTTAGCTTCTGACTTGGGCCCGGGTCACGGTGTCTTCGGATTCCGAGTCTCCCTCTCTCTCCGCCCCTCCCCTGCTCTGGCTCTGGCTCTGGCTCTCTCTCCAAAATAAGTAAACGTTTACAAAGTTAAAAAAATAAAAATAAAAAAAGTATGAGTTCCCAGAAGTCTGGTGTTCGAAACTAGCGTTCCTGGTAGAATCAGGAGAGAACATTCTTTAGCTACAAGAGAGGGTGAGACCCATTTCTCCAGCGCTAGAAAAATATTGCAATCGCCGCACGTGGCTCGAACGAGTTTTACGTGTATCGTCCGGAATGAAAGCAGGGGAGACCTCACTGATCCTCACGTTGAGCGTTGGCCTCAGGCGCGTGTGGCACGTCCCGGGCTTTTCTGCTCTGAAATGGTTACACTCGGGGCACGATCTGACCACCACTGCACCAGTCCGGCAACTTCTCCGCTTGAAGCCTCGAGGAATGGTCTCAGGCAAGACTTGCACTGCATGCCTCCTTGATTTCGTTAGGCGCTCTACAAGCCGGAGGAGAGAGAGCTGTATCGAATCCAGGCCAACACTTTGCTTGCACGGAATACACCATGTAATTTAACCGACCTTCTCATTTTGCTTCTTTAGATATTTTCACAGAATTATGAAGGTCACAGGGCCACCTGATGTGTGTCTTGTGGATCACCTGTATCAAAATTTCTTGGGGGTGGTGGGGAGGGGGGGAGGCCGCTGGTGGACCCAGTCAGTAGAGCATGCAACTCTTGATCTCAGGCTCCGTGAGTTCGAGCCCCGCGTTGGGCATGGAGCTTACTTAAAAAAAAAAAAAAAAACAAACAAAAAAACAAACCCCGCAACAACATGGGGCACCTGGATGGCTCAGTCGGTTAAGGGTCTGACCCTTGATTTGGGCTCAGGTCACGATCTCACGGTTCTCAAGGTCGAGCCCCGCGTCGGGCTCTGCCCTGACAGCATGGATTCTCTCTCTCCCTCCGCTGCTCGCGCGCCCTCTCTCTCTCGAAATAAATAAAACTTAAAAAATTATTTTTTCAAACAAATTTAAAAAACCCCACCGCAACATTTCTTGGACCCAGGATAGATAAATGAAGTCAAACTTCACCTGGGGATATGCCTTTTCTTTTTTTAAAAAAATTTTTTTTTCAACGTTTTTATTTATTTTTGGGACAGAGAGAGACAGAACATGAACGGAGGAGGGGCAGAGAGAGAGGGAGACACAGAATCGGAAACAGGCTCCAGGCTCTGAGCCATCAGCCCAGAGCCTGACGCGGGGCTCGAACTCACGGACCGCGAGATCGTGACCTGGCTGAAGTCAGACGCTTAACCGACTGCGCCACCCAGGCGCCCCGGGATATGCCTTTTCAACAAGTGTCCCAGGTGAATCTGATCTCTATGAAAGTTTTAGAACTATTTTCTAGAGAATGGCGGAAATCGAAATTCTTGGAACGCTGTGCCCCCAATTTATCTACTCGTTCACCGGTGGTCTTTTAAGGGTCAGCATCTCAAAATGGCCTGTTCCACTGATCAGCTGCAAAATGACTTTTGTCCACGGCAGATTTATTTCTCCACTGTGGACAGTCGTCTCAATTTCCTCTACTTCCATTCGCCAACGTCGAACTGCCAACCCTCCAGGGACACATAGATGTAGATCTGAGGACAAATTGGCATCTACACGCAGGAGGTAGATTCCTCAGCGTGTGTTTGTTTGATTTAACATTTAACTTCAATGCAAAACCCAAGTCTTTTTGTATTTCTGATCATTTCCCATTCGTTATGCCAAAAGTCCTCCTCCACGTTTCTGCAGCTTTCTGTGTCAATGATCATGACATATTAAAAATGGTAACATTAGAAATACTGTGCTGTCTTCAGATTTCTGGCATTTCCTGGATCGGAAAATAATGCTCTCGCTTTTTCTGTAGTGGGAACAATAATCCTTCCACCTACCCTGTATTGCTTTTCGATAGACATTCCAACAGGTTTATTTGGAACAAAAAGCCAAGTCTAAAGTTAACTTTTAGCATTACGGGTGCTAAAGGATTGCCTTTCCGTGATATTAAAGATGATACCTTTTGAATGCAGCAACTAGGGGCAAATTAGTTCATCTGCATTTTGGGAGAGGTAGAGCGTTCTCTGTCGAGTCTTTTCAATACAAGGAGCTCCCAACAAATACTGTTGGGTTCCACCACGATTTCCTTTGAGGTTTGGGGTCATTACTTTTTAAAAATCAATCCACTCATTTATTTTCAAAGTGAACTCTACCCCCGCCACGGGGCTCAAACTCACAACCGCGAGATCGAGAGTCACATGCTCTCCCGACTGAGCCAGCCATGAGGTTTTAGGTTATTTTTAAACCCACAATTTATTTCTGTCTGGAATCAGTGCTAGTTGGAGTCTCCGGATTACCCCACAGGAAAATTTTTTGCCAATTCTCTTTCAACTTTAATTCACTAGGTAGCCAGATGATGGCACCATGATAGATAGTGTTTGTTGACCCCGGACAAAATGGGTGGGTCGGGCTGAGGAGGAGTCTAGAATTGGAGTGTGCTTTGAAGTGGGCTTCTGATGTAGGAGCCAGCTTCTTTTCATTGTTGTGTTTTGTGTGTGTGTGTGTGTGTGTGTTGAAGTTTATTTATTAATTGAGAGAAAGGGAGAGGGAGAGAGAGAAGGAACGAGCAGGGGAGGGGCAGAGAGAGAGAGGGAGACAGAGGATCCGAAGCGGGTGCCGCACTGACCGCAGAGTGCCCTACGTGGGGCTCGAACTCACCGGCTTCGGGATCGTGACCTGAGCTGGTCTGACACTTAACCAACTGAGCCACCCAGGCGCCCCTGATCCAGCATTTAACTGCAGGCGGGGAGCAGAGAAAGGGAACCAATTAGCCTGTGGCTTGGAATTTGTAAGGCAGGAATTTTGTTTTCCGAGCCCCCTCCTCCTTTCCCTATTCTGCTTTGAGAAGCTCTCAATCTATCTCAGTTTAAAGCTTTGGTTTCCAAGTCAGACACAAAGTAAACCAGCTGAATCTCCCCCAAATTAGAGAATAAATAATGAAAGAGTGAAGGAAAAGTATGTTAGCACTAATTATTTTTCACTCCCAGAAAAGAAACACTGCACGTTCGACTTTGTGTGTGTGTGTGTGTGTGTGTGTGTGTGATTTTTGACCCATGCGCTTTCAAAACACGCACGTTTCCTCAAGACAGCACGTTAATTCATATCAAGCCTCTTCTATCTTGAGGACGAACTACAATAACGTTGACATAAACAGTGCTTGCAGAAAAGAATTGTACAAACTCAGAGAGCCCTATTTTTGTCTGTGGCTTCTGGCTTTTTTAGCTCTCTTTCTTTCTTTCTCTTAAGTCACCATTTCCTGAGAACATGTTGAGTGCATTATTTACTTAGATGTCAAGTTTGCTAAATCTGGCTCATCTAATAAAAGTAGCTCAGGCCGTCACATTTGTAGTTGTGTGGGGCTTAATTTCCGGCTGATTCTGTAAATCTTCCAATTCCTTTTCCGAATTTCGGGACCGATCTTTGTGTTTTTTTCGGCGTCAGATTTCCTCCTAAAGGTGTCAGAACAATATTTAGTGAGGCTTTCTTAGCCTTTGGATTGTGGAGGGGATTAAGGAGGTAGCTGATTGCTAATATCATCGCGTCCTCAGTAAACGGCCATCTTTCTAGTGGTGGTGCCTCCAAGTAGATTTCATTGGCCGTTTGCGAACTTCCCCGGATTTTTAAAGACTCTCCTTATTGTTCCATAAAATGCAATTTCCTTTGTCTTTTCAGTTCCCTTTCTGCTGTTTGCAGAATGGGGCTTAAAAGTAAGATAAAAGGCCTGATACTTTCCATCATAAAAAGTTGTAGTGACAGGTCGCACTAATTAAAGTGTAACAATGGGAAGATTAGTCTTTCGGTTAGCTTTGTGCTGAATCTATACAGTATTTTCCAGAGCCCTAATTCAGAACATATTGGAGCCCCAACATCTTTAAAATATAAACATTCACACATGGGTTTTATTACAATCGGCACACTAAATAGAGGCACAGTAACAGTAAAGCTTTCGGAGTGCCGTACATGGGACAACTTCCCCTTTCGGTGCGATCCTTTTGGGGACTAACCGTTCCACTCGTGAAATCAGAAAGACTGGGCACACTGTGGTGCCAGGCGCCGGGGTTCATTCTGTCTGATGAGGTTTACTCTGGATTCTGTGGTATCAGAGAAGGAGAGCATATGTGCATTTTACCGCGTGTGTTTCCCTCCCTCGATGAAAGAGCACATCTTCAACCCTGTATTAATAAAGTAATATTCCTTTCTTGTGGCTTCAATACCACCACAAGTGCCTAATGCATTATTGGAGCATTCGTAATCCCAAATATTTGAAGCTATTGAAAGGCATTTGATGTGTAAATCATGGGACCCAGTGGGTCTTTGTCATCTGGGGTCATAGGATCACATTTGTCTGAGTAGCATCTAGCCATACGCTTTTCTGGAGATACAGAAATAGAAATGACCAGGGGCGCCTGGGCGGCTCAGTCGGTTAAGCACCTGACTTCGGCTCAGGTCACGCATGACCTCATGGTTTGTGAGTTCGAGCCCCGCGTCGGGCTCTGTGCTGACAGCTCGGGGCCTGGAGGCTGCTTCAGATTCTGTGCCTCCCTCTCTCTCTGCCCCAACCCACTCGCATTCTGTCTCTCTCTCTCTCTCTCTCAAAAATAAATAAACATTAAAAAAATGTTTTTAAAAAGAAAGAGAAATAATCAAAAGAGATCTGGAAAAATCCAGCTGGAGGAGGGCTGATAGGAAAGGTCAGAGAATTGAGCAGGAGACAAAATACTCACGTTTGCATCAGGTTTTGAAAAAAATGGTTGAGTGTTTCAATGTTTTTAAAATTAGTGATTATGTCCTCATCAAGAAAAAAAAGTACATGCAATTCTTTGTTTTTGTTTAAACTTCTAGATGTGGTCCAAATCCCTGACTTGAATACAAGTTAAACATCTCTTATTTTCTTTCTCTTTTTCTTTCTTTTTTTTTTTTGAAGATTTCACTTTTTTTTTTAAAGTAGTGCCTACACCCCACCTAGGACTCGAACTCACAACCCCGAGGTTGAGGGTCGCATGCTCCACCCGCGGAGCCAGCCAGGTGCCCCTCCCTTATTTTCTTTAACACACCATTTTCAGAAGAGGTGCCCGATTCACGCTTTGTCATCTTTAATTTCAACAGCTTTCTCTGAGGCGTTATTCGAGCCGAGGTGTTCGAACCAGGCAGAAAAACATCGGGCAGGTCTGACTGTATTTCAGCGCTGAAGATACAATACTGTGGCTGTGTCCCCAGTCGGGATGGTTGCAATGCTAACTTGTAAACGTTTGTGTTCCTTAGAAACAAATTCAACACCTAACCGAAGAGTCCCGTGTAAGGTGACTGTAGTTCAGTCGCAAGGGGAGAGAGGAGACCAGAATCAGAAGAGACCCAAGAAAAGGAACGCCAAGTGAAAAGTATGTTCATTTTGTATACTATGGACAGCTTACCTTTTCTTCACCTCTTTGGCTCTAGAAATGGACTTGGGAGGGTTGTGCTGACGGTTCTTCTTAGTGTTTTCGTGATCAGTTGACTCTATTATCTTATACATCTTCCTCCTTCCTTCAAGTTCGAACTGTTGCCTCACCTGGACTATGGTCTCTCCAGCCTTCAGGCTCTCATCACTGGTTTTTTTGTTGTTTTTGGGGGTTTTTTTGTTGTTTTTTTTTTTTGTTTTTTTACCCCCAACTGTCAGATTGATCTTCCTAACACCTCACACTGTTCCTGTCACTTCTGTGCTCAAGAGCCTTCCATGGTGCCCCACTGCTTATCAGATTAAGTACCGATTTCACAGGCTTGACACACAGGCCCTCCTCCCTTAGGCCGGCGCTGAATTTGCCGTATACCTTTCCACGCATCTCAGGGGCCAGTCAATACACTCCTTGGGAGGGAGTTAGAAATAACAGCTAGGAGAACATTCTCTGGGGAGCCAGATCAGACTTGCGTCTGCGTGACCCAGCTGTGTGGCCTCAGAACATCGGCTCACCCTTCGGAACCTGTTTTCGAAGCCCGAGAGATGTTGGCGCTCTTTAAGTAGCTCATGATATTTGGGCCTAGATTTAAATGATAAAAGAGGGGCATCTGGGTGGCCCCGTTGGTTTAAGCGTCTGAGTCTGGATTTCAGCTCAGGTCATGATCTCACGGTTCGTGAGGGCGAGCCCCGCCTCGGGCTCCGTGCCGCCAGCCCAGAGCTTGCGTGGGATTCTCTCCCCCTCTCCCTGCCCCTCCCCTGATCTCTCCCTGTGTCTCAAAATGAAATAGATTTAAAAAAAACAAAACCCACAAATGATAAAATCACTCTCAACAGTTTAGGGCAATAATACAAGCAGAGTTCCAAGCCTTAAGTCCACGGATGAGCCATTGCCAGGCAAACAGGATAGGCCACAGCTCTTGTGATTCGTTCGAGGAAGACACACTGGTGGCCCGGGGATGGTCAGGGAAGGCTTCCAGGAAGAAGAGGGATTTGAGCTGGGTAGATTTTAGGTAGGAAGAAAAGCATGAGGGGGCTGGAAGGGACACCCTCCAAGGGTAGCAGGTCCTGGCTTTGTTTGGGGGAACTCTGCCTCTATGAGCAACTTTTGTCATAAGAAGCCTTTGTTCAGGAGGAAACTTACTTCAGAGTGAGATGCTAATCAATCTGTTTGGTGATGTAAATTGGGTTTAAACAAACTACTCTCCAATAGAGTTAAAGAATGTCGCTTTTTCTAAAGATGGATTAAGCTCCGATCCCCCCACCCCGAGATGGGTATGGCTTTTTGCCCTGGGATTTCTCTCTCAGTAGATTTGGAATTGAGATCAGTCTGTGGCCAGAGAGGTTTGAGCTTTCCTGGAACTGAGTTGGACCCGTGACAGCGCTGGCTAGCCCAGCTGAACGATGGCCCCCTTGGTATTATTTGAGACTAAACATACCAGCCTTTGGGCAATGGACTGTGGACTCCTGATTATCTTTCGGGGCCATGGTATCGGGACTTGAGGAGTGAGTGGGATTTCCCCAGGAGGAAATTAAGAATCTCAGTGCCAACCACTCTGGGGTGGGGAAGTGGGCCGGCCATCTTAGCGGGCAGGACGGGAGGGGTGGCGCCTTTGGCGGGAGCCAAGGGGAGCTGGATCTGGAAATCCCTGGCGTGAGACTTCCTGAAGATTCCTGTCGGTGTGGATTTTGAAGCCAGCACCTGCTGGAAGGATCCTGCCAGGAGGTGGGCTGGGAACGGAGTGTGGACTTTCCATCATAAGCTGGTCGTCGAAAGCTACTACCTCAGTTGTCTCTCTGCACCCCCCACCCAGGTGTTCTGTAAAGTTCCGTTGAAAGGTCCAGAACTGGGGGTGCCTGGGTGGCTTCGTCGGCTGAGCGTCTGACTCCAGCTCAGGTCGTGATCTCGTGGCTCGTGGGTTCAAGCTCCGCGTCGGGCTCTGTGCTGTCGGCACAGAGCCTGCTTTGGATCCTGTCTCCCTCTCTCTCTTCCCCTCCCCCACTTGCTCACACACACACACTCTCTCTCTCTCTCTCTCTCTCTCTCTCTCTCTCTCTCTCGATGGAGCGCAGTTGTGAAAGCGGCACAGGATGGAGAGTCTTTTCCTATGTCTGACTCTCAATTGCTTTGATAGTTTACAACAAGAAAACAGAACCACACACAGTAAAGATGAAACAAAATGGAGGGGGGAAATTCTGCCCTGGCCACCCGCCTCACGGGGCCCCCAGAACCCAATGTTTCTCATCCAAAAAGAGTCTACGAAAGTGGGATTCAAGGTCGCGAGTTCGAGCGCCATTTTGGGTTTTGAAGCCAGTCGGGTGTAGAGCTTACTGAAAAAGAAAACCTTAAAAAAAAAAAAAAGAAAAAGAAAAGAAAACCTTAAAAAAATAAAACAAAATAATGGCAAATGTTATGAGAAAACATATTTGTGTAAATTAAATCTCCTATGACAGGGGCGCCTGGGTGGCTCAGTCGGTTGGGCGGCCGACTTCGGCTCGGGTCATGATCTTGTGGTCCGTGAGCTCGAGCCCCGTGTCGGGCTCTGTGCTGACGGCTCGGAGCCTGGAGCCTGTTTCGGATTCTGTGTCTCCCTCTCTCTGACCTTCCCCCGTTCATGCTCTGTCTCTCTCTGTCTCAAAAATAAATGAACGTTAAAAAAAAAATCTCCTATGACAGTTGAGCCTTGCACAGCATGAGCTTGAACAGTGTGGGTCCACTTACACGTGGATTGGTTTTGATAAATACAGTACTGTGCATGTATTTTCTCTGTCTTAGGATTTTCCGAATAACATTTTCTTTCTGCTTGCTTACGTTACTGTAAGAATACGGGATACAATGCACATAACACACAAACTGTGTGTTGATCGACTTTTCACGTTATCTGTAAGGCTTCCGATCAACAGTAGGTATAAGCTTTTGAGGAGTCGGAAGTCATACGGGGGTTTTCAACTGTGCGGGGTGGGGGGGGGTTGTCAGGGCGCCCAACCCCCTTTGTTTAAGGGTCAACTGTACTCTGTAGGGGATGAGGATCCTTTTGGTAGGTAAATAGTCACTCCCTGTTAGGCCTTTGTATAGACAAAGAAGAATTACTTACGGTTTTTTTCCTCGAGTGAGACCTCTGTCACAGAACATGTCCTAGAAATTCCCAAAATGTCGTATGAAAGTAGTGGGTGAAACTTCGACACCCACTGCAGAAAGTTCGGAAACCTTTCTTTCAAAGTTTTTTTAATGTTCACTTACTTGAGAGAGGGACAGAGACAGAGACAGAGACAGAGTGTGAGTGGAGGAGGGGCAGAGAAAGAGGGAGACACAGAATCCGGAGCAGGCTCCAGTCTTTGAGCTGTCCGCACAGAGCCCGATGCGGGGCTCGAACCCACGAACGGTGACATCAGGACCTGAGCCGAAGTCGGACGCTCCACCGACTGAGCCCCCCGGGCGCCCCGGGTTTGGAAAATTCTAGCGCTGGATCTGCCACTAACATCCCATGCATTGCAGACCGTCAGCTTTCCTTTGTTATATGTGTCACAGGAAGTGACTAACCCAATTTATATGATTCGAAAGCTTCTTCTTTTTTTTTTCTTTCTTCTAACCAGGACTGCTAAAGAAGTAGTCGTTTCTGCTTTTTTATAAGGGTAGGGTATTCGCATATCCTCCCCGGATTTAAAAAGAGAGCCCAGATGGGTTTCCTACCATTTGAGCCTCTGCTGGGGGAGCCTTTCGCACCACCGGGTTTACTTGACCTTGGGTCTGGGGGACTGAAACCCCCAAGTGTGAACCCTTCTCTTTCCCAGGGGCTTTAACTTCAAAGCCTCCCGGGAGCCAGTCTGAACGGTCATATGGTTAAGCACCAAGAAACAAACACCCATAAACCGTCTTCTGCCCGTCCCTTCCACTACATACGCTCTCGCCCGCTGCGCGTTTGTCCCTCCACCGCTAAGTGCGCCGCGCTCCTCGTGGGGAAAGTGTTTGGGTGGACTGTCGGACTTCCCCCGTCGTCCCCCGATGAGAACTGCACTAGGGAACCCTCTGGCCCACCAGATGGGCACAAAGAAACTCTGTCTGAGGTGTGAGCTGCCCTCCTCCTGAAACGTGAGATCAACTCCCACTCGGATTTGAACTCTGAAGGCCCGGAGAGCGGAAGTTTCCGGGCGAGGATCAAAACACGTCGGAGGGGGACCCGTCGATTTGGGCTGGCGACCCCCGGCCGGTAGGATTACTTGGCTCCGCAGCTCAGGACGGTGTAGCCTGAGCCCTGAAAAGCCACCTCACGAGGTCTGCCGACGGGTCCCGGTGGTGACTGGAGAGAGCGTGAGAAGAAATCGGGGCAACCTATCTCCGCGACCGGAAAAGCAAATCAAAGCATGTCCTAGTGAATATCATCCTTCATTCAACGGCTAATGTCTGTGAGAGACTGTTAGGTTCACAGCAGTGTGGCAAGCACAAAGAAATATAATTTGGTGGTATCCAATGCAAGCCGCAGTGGTGCCCAGTGGGGGGCATTGGAGTCTGGCCGGGATCGAGAGCAGGAAATGAAGAAAGCGACGGCGTGTGCCACAGGGTAGCAGGCCTGGACAGCTGACAGGGACTCAATCATGAGCCCGAATGAGATGCTGCCCGGAGGCTCCCGGAAACACTGGAAGGGCGCTTTGCGGGAGGGCGGCCTCCCCCCGTAAGCAGATAGGGACAAAAGTCAGGGAGGCATCAATTCTCGCGACGTGATTGTCCCCACGCGCTGGCGGAGGCGGAGACACTGCACGTTACATGATCAGCCAGTCAGTGCGAGGGCCATGGTTTCCACTGTTAAGAGCTTCCCCACGGCGCTCGGGGACGTTCCCCTACGGCAGTGACAGACATTAGGGAAGGTGACCTGTGAGGGGTTGGACGAGTAAGGCATTGCTGGGGCCCAGGAAGAATGGTGGCACCGGAGGATACCGAAGAATCGCTAGTATTCAGCGAGCTGGAAAGGCAGGAAGGGCCTTCCAGACGGGGACCCCTGGGGCCAGGGGTCAGCCCGGCACCATGTGGGGTCCTGAGAAGTCACCGCGTGGGGCCCTGGGAGTTATGTCTGGACGGGGCCGAACCGTGGGAGGGTGCCCGACTGCCCAGCCTCCTCGGGAGTTGGAACACGTACCGATGGGAGGCACGGAGGGCTTCGGGCCGGCGCCCGGCCCGGGGATCAGGAGAACCCTGTACAGGACAGAGGGAGGGTAGGTGGCCTGGGAAGAGAAACCGCGGGCTGGGAGACCCACTGGAAGGCAACTGTGAGAACTGGGAGCTGGGGGGGGCGGTGCTGAAGACCTGGGCTAGCAGAAAGAAAAAAGGGGAAAGGAAAAAGCAAAAACAGGAAGAGAAAACCAAGAGAGGTGGGAGACAGAATGGATTGGGCTAGCCAGAACTGACAGACTGGGGATGGGCCCTGGGCTGTCTCCCAAGAAAGAGGTCAGTCAGAGACAATGGAGATTGGAGCCCGAGCAATGGGGAGACAGACTGACGGAAAAACAGAGGAGCTCCTTGACATCAGATTGCATGTAGCTTTTCCTCCAACTTTTTATTCTTTTTGTAACGTTTATTTTTGAGCGAGCGAGAGAGAGAGAGGGAGAGGGAGAGAGAATGAGAATGAGTGGGGGAGAGGCCGAGAGAAAGGGAGACCGAGGATCCCCAGCAGGCTCCGTGCTGACAGCACGGAGCCCAGCGCGGGGCTCGAACCCACGAACTATGGGATCATGACCTGGGCCAAAGTCAGATGCTTAACCGCCTGAGCCACCCAGGCAGCCCTCCTCAATCTTTTTCACAGCTGTGTAGCAGTCCACCGGGTGGCTGTACCATTGTTTCTTTCGCCGCTGCTCCATTGACAACACGTTTATGTTGTTGCCCAATGTGTATATTCTTCTATCCAACGCTTCAGTTCATATCATGTGCATATACTAGGGCAAGTGGTGAGGACAGATTCTTCGAAGTTCCTGGATCAGAGGATATGCATTTGGCATTTTTTGCAAAATTGCCCTCCAGAATGTTTATCTGATTGAATTCTTCCACTAACAGGTTAATCAAGACCTCTTTGTGGCAATTTGTCAACCTGTTCTTCCTACGACTGCAATAAATACCAGTTTGCCCCATTGGAAGGGATTATATCAGGCAACAGAATCCTAATGAATGAAGGGTTTCTTAATTAAAATAACCAGAAAGTCATTACTCGTAAATATATAAACAAGTTGATTATAGCAAGAGGCTGAATACTTCTAATAAGTATGTGTGGATATTAAATTAACCATGGTTCACAAACCATCCATGGATGCATGGTTGATTGGAAATAACCACTTCGCAGTGGTTCCCCGATTCCTCTTTGCCAACTGCCAAATGGTATTCCTGTTTGTTTGATTATTATGCTTGGACGTAACTCATGATACTCCCAAACGCATATATGCGTCACGTACAAGGGTGGGCCTTATTTTCTTAGTGGACAGTTACGAAATTGAAATACTTGCTGGAAGATTAGGGAACTAGGTTTTGTATCCTTTTTGATTCAACAGATACTTGTTCGGCGTGCACAATAGACTGGGAAGGTTCCTTATTAATTGCTTTAGGGACCGCACGGATGAGTTCTTGCCCTCAAAGTGCGCACAGGGAAGAGACAGGAACATAGGATGAATAAGAAGGCAATATAAAAACAGCTATAAAACCAAGACAGAATGAGAAGAGTGCTTAAGGAGAGGCACAAAGAGGGGCGCCTGGGGGGCTCAGCCGGTTAAGCCTCCGACTTTCAGCTCAGGTCGTGATCTCACGGGGTTCGAGCCCCGAGTCGGGCTCTGTGCTGCCAGCTCGGAGCCCGGAGCCTGCTTCGGATTCTGCGTCTCCGTCTCTCTCTGCCCCTCCCCTGCTCACGCTCTCTCTCTCTCTCTCTGTCAAAATAAATAAAAGTAAACTTCAGAACATGTGTGGCAGAAGGGGCACCCGGGTGGCTTAGCCAGTTGAGCCTGACTTGCGCCCAGGTCAGGATCTCGCGGCCTGTGAGTTCAAGTCCCGAGTCGGGCTCTCTGCTGTCAGCACGGAGCCTGCTTCGGATCCGCTGTCCCCCTCTCTCTCTCTGCCCCTCCTCTGCTTCTGCTCTCTTTCTCTCTCTCCCTCTCAAAACTAGATAAAACCATTAATTTGGTTTTTAAACGTGTGGCAGAAATTCAATTGTATGTTACCTTATTGCAATTCATCGTTTAAATTAATAAAAAGTTCAACCGGGCATTCATTCAGCAAATCTTTTGTCGAATGCTTCTACACGTGTAAAATGACTAAGTATAGTTAAATTACCTTCTGAGTTTTTTTTTTTTAAATTTTTTTGAACGTTTATTTATTTTGGAGACAGAGAGAGACACACACAGCATGAACGGGGGAGGGGCAGAGAGAGAGGGAGACACAGAATCGGAAGCAGGCTCCAGGCTCCGAGCCATCAGCCCAGAGCCCGACGCGGGGCTCGAACTCGCGGGCCGCGAGATCGTGACCTGAGCCGAAGTCGGACGCTTAACCGACTGAGCCACCCAGGCGCCCCTACCTCCTGAGTTTAAATAAGCCATTGGTTTCTTATCTCTTGCATGACTTTGTGTGATGCCTACCACAAAAATGATTTTCTGTCTTCCACTTAACTTTGTGGAGGACCAAAAAGGTCCTACCGCTGGGATGGTGGGTGGGTTCTGTCCAGGACGCAAGTGCAGCTCTTGTTAGCACAAATACTAGTGTATGAAAATGAAAGATTGATTGTTTTCAGTCCCGTCTTTAAGTGGAGACGGATTTTCCACTCTTGGGACTACAACGTGCAATTTAACTCAATCGCCAAAGGCGATGAGGAAGTGCTTCGGAAGTTAGACAAGCAATATGCAAATGCAAGTTATTATTCCTGTTACTGAGTTGTATTCCCGAAGCACAGAGTTCAACAACATATTGCCCACGTTTCTTCTTTACATCGCTCTGGAAGGGGTGCCTGGCTGGCTCGGTCAGTGGAGCATGGAACTCTTGATCTCAAGGTTGTGAGTTTGAGCCCCGTGTTTGTCATAAGAGGTTACTTAAAATAATAGTAATAGTAATAATAATAATAATAATAAATCACTTTGGAATTTGTGCCTCGTTAAAAAAATATTGCCTCCAACTTAAAAAGATACATATACACATGAATGAATCCTAATGAATATACACATGAATAACCAGATACATTCAGTGTAATCATGCTAATAAACGTGTGTGATAATACCATGAACAAGAACAACAATGAGGTGTGTATAATTTGGCCGTTTAAAGCCATGTTGGAACTTTGGTGCTAAAGTTCAAAAGCACATGACATGTAAAACGGCCTGCTTGCTTGATAATAATACAAAGATTTTGAAACGGAAATTTGTCCTAGAACAGCATTTTTTTCCCCCCTTAAATTACAAAAGTAACAGCTCCTGTTTTATTTTTATTTATTTATTTATTTATTTATTTATTTATTTATTTAGCTCCTGTTGTACTAAGTGGTTACTATTTCTATGTGTCAGGTACGCTAAATACTTTATAGGCAATATCTCATTTAAAACTCACAGCAACCCCAAGAGGTAAATGCTATTAAGAGGAAAGGGAGGGGGGAAAAAAAGAGGAAAGTAAGGGAGAGGTAGTTTAAGTAATCTTTCTAAGGTCACCCAATTAGTAAGTAGGATTCACGGAAAAATGGGGTCTGGGGACGCCTGGGTGGTTCAGTCCGCGAAGCGCCTGACTCTTGATCGCAGCTCAGGTCTTGATCTCAGAGTCGTGAGTTCAAGCCCCACGTTGGGTTCCACGCCCAGCGTGGAGCCTACTTAAAAAGAAAAAAAAAAAAAGGAAACCACATGAAAAATGGGGTCCAAACAAAGGTACCCTGAACCCCAGGTAGTGTGCTACTACCAATATTTAAATTATTTAATAAAAAAATTTTAATGTACAAGAAGAGCCTTTCTGTGTCGGAAGGGACTTTGGAGATCGCCTAAAACAACTAAACGCAGAAAGACACCTGTCTCAAGGGCGCGGAGTACAGGAACGTTCTTTGTACCTCTCTGCTGTCCGACCCCTTGGGGGGAGGGAGGACACTTCACACGTGAGGGTCTATGACCTGAGAAAGTCCTTCCTACACTCGCCACCCAGGGGCAAGGAGCGTCCTTATCTCCGAAGACAGAGGGCTGCCGAAAGGAATCCGAATGACCAGACCTGGCTATTTCCACCCCCGGTCTGCTACACTTAGCTCAGACTCCTTTTCTTGTCCTTTCACATTTTCCCGTGACCCTCCAGTCTTCATCAAACCTACCATGAAAACTGACATGGGATAAGCGTGTACGTTTTCCTCCCGTGAATCTCCTCTTTGTTACAGGGGCCCCAGCCTGTAAGTCAGAAGGGCAGAGGAAGAGAGTTTTCCTCCCCTCAACACCATCTGCAGAAGAGGGAATCTGTTGCATCAGAACAGGAAAATGAACAGCCCAGCTTGCTGGCCAGAGGACGGCGAAGGAGGGCCCCTGAGAGGCAGTAACTTCTCAGAGAGAGAGAGAGAGAGAGAGAGAGAGAGAGAGACACCATGACGCCGTGTGTGAACTCCCGGGCACGCTTCTGACTCGCATACTAGACCACTGCCCGCTCAGACTGGCCACTGAGTGCTGTGGCTGAAGACAGATCCGAGTGAGGCTCAGGACACCCCGAAAACCGAACGGGCACCGGCCCCCCGGCCCACAGAAGCTGGGCTGGAACGTGCAGCCTGAACCCGAGCAGTCTCTATTACATTCTAAAGCAAAAATAAAACAGCATCAAAAAAGAAAACAAACACAAAACCACAGCGTTTTGCTTACAAATCAAACAGGACCCAGAGTATTCCATACTAGAGTATTCAAAATGTGCAGAATGCGATCCCAAATTACTCAGCATGCGAAAACTTAGGAACCTCAATTTGCAAGGGAAAAAACAAAATGTTCTTCGGATTCCAACTCCGAGATGACACAGATGTTGGAATTATGACAGATACTTTGAAGCATCTATTATAACCATGGTTCAATAAATAAGGGCAAATATGCCATCTTCTCTTTTTCTGTCTTCCCTGGTTTTAATTAAGCATTTTATGTGATTCCATTTTTTTCTCCTATTCCCAGTTGTTCCCTCCCGTCTCTTACACCATTGCTGTCCTTCATTTCACGTATCCATAGGCTCTCATCACCAAATACGTTGTTGCTATTATTTTAGGAAACTGTTACATAAATTAAGAATAAGAAAAATAAAAGATGTTATTTTACTTTCCTTTAACGCTCTTCCTTTCTTTAGGTAGATCTGTTTCTGACTTACGATTTTCCCTGTCTCCGAAAAACTTCTTTCATAATTTGCAATAAAAGCTATTGGTGACACATTCCCTCAATTTTTGTCGGAGAAAGTCAAATACTCTTGGAACAAGTGGAAAAATAGAAACTTTCAGCAAATAAATAAAAAATATACAGACCTAGGGGCACCTGGGTGGCTCAGCCAGTTGGAGCGTCTGACTCTTCACTTTGGCTCAGGTCACGATCTCAAGGTCATGGGATCGAGCCACACTGACCATGGAGCTTGCTTAAGATTCTCTCTCTCTCTCTCTCTCTCTCTCTCTCTCTCTCTCTCCGTCTGCCCCTCTCTCCCGCTTTTGTGCTCTCTCTCGCAAATAAAAAAAAAGAAATTATTATTCTCAGGTTCTTTAGAATATTATGAAGGTCAACAATAAGAATTATAACATTGATTGATGGCATTTTAAATATACATAAGTGAAATGTATGAGACAAGTACACCAAGTGAGGAGGGTAAAAGGACCTATATGATGAGAAAGATTCTACATCTCACTTGAAGTGGTAAAATATTGATTCTAAATAGACTGTGCTCAGTCGAGTATGTATACGGTAATCCCTAGAGTAACCACTTAAATAGATATGTAAAGAGATATAGTAAAAAAACTCAATGGATAAATTAAAACGGAATACTAGACAATATTATTGTGATTAATATAGGGGCAACTGGCTGGCTCAGTTGGTAGAGCATGCGACTCTTGATTGCAGGGTCGAGAGTTCAAGCCCTCTGTTCGGCGTGGAGCCTACTTAAAAAAAAATATATAGGGGCGCCTGGGTGGCGCAGTCGGTTAAGCGTCCGACTTCAGCCAGGTCACGATCTCGCGGTCCGTGTGTTCGAGCCCCGCGTCGGGCTCTGGGCTGATGGCTCGGAGCCTGGAGCCTGTTTCCAATTCTGTGTCTCCCTCTCTCTCTGCCCCTCCCCCGTTCATGCTCTGTCTCTCTCTGTCCCAAAAATAAATAAAATGTTGAAAAAAAAAGAAAAAAATTAAAACTAAAACATTAAAAACATTTAAAAAAATTAAAAAAAATAAATAAAGATTCAGGCTCACACACAAATGAAGCTGGAAAGGGAGGCTATTGTATTAGCCTTTTTAGGTAATGATGGACAGTTTCCTTTGATAATACACCAAAACTTGACAAGGATTAATCTAAAAAAATTTTTTTTAATGTTTTATTTATTTTTGAGAGAGAGAGAGAGAGAGAGAGAGAGAGAGAGTATGAGCAGGGGAGGGGCAGAGAGAGAGAGAGAGGGAGACACAGAATCCACAAAGCAGGCTCCAGGCTCTGAGATGTCTGCACAGAGCCCAATGCGGGGCTCGAACTCGTGAACCGGAAGACCATGACCCGAGCTGAAGTAGACGCTCAACCAACTGAGCCACCCAGGCTCCCCGACAAGGGTTAATTTCTTAAAGCTAAGCCGTAATGTGGAATCTGAAATCAGTATCAATGAAATTTATGTTTCTGTTACATTAAAACCCGTGGTAACATTCACCGGTTTAAAATTATTTTTTTATGTTTATTTATTTATTTCAAGAGAGAGGGAGTGAGAGCGCTGCGTGCGTGCACAAGTGGGGGAGGGGCAGAGAGCGAGGGAGAGGGAGAATCGCAAGCAGGCTCTGAGTTGTCGGCACAGAGCCCGCTGTGGGGCTCAGTCTCACAAACTGTGAGATCATGACCTGAGCCGAGATCAAGAGTCGGATGCTTACCTGACTGAGCCACCCAGGGGCCCCTAATTAATTAATTTTTAGGATAAGCTCTACACCCAACGTGAGGCTTGAACTCACAACCTTAAGGTCTATAAATATTTCTTGATCTATCAATATCTATTTATAGAGATCTATCAATATCTATCAATATCTCTATTAAGGTAACGCGAGTTGACGCTTCTGTCTCTAACTCTAATCTGTTACCACGTGGATTAACCACCCTTCTTGCATATCTGTAACTTCCCTCCCCACCCGCCTCCCACCACCCACTATTCCTGAATGTGTGAGTGTGTGAGAGTGTTTGGTGGGGGGGGCGGGAGTCTCTGAGTTTGTAAATAACAACTTCTGGGCTATAATCTCAGCTTTCTTTATATTTTCTGTGCCTCCCTTGTCTCAAGTGACCCCGATCCTCAAGAAACCTCCTGGGTTTTTGTTTTTTGGGTTTTTTTGAGAGAGAGATAGAAGGCTCGAGCGAGTGAGAGGCAGAGAGAGAGAGAGAGAGAGAGAGAGAGAGAGAGAGAGATGCGGGGTTCATCCGGAGAGGGGCTCGTGTTCACCCAAAGTGGGGCTCAAGCTCACCTGAAGTAAGACGCGAACTCATGAACCGTGAGATCATGACCTGAGCCGAAGTCAGATGCTTAACCCCCTGAGCCACCCGGGCGCCCTTTTTTCCGTGGGTTTTAAACAACTAACCCATGAGATGGCTGTGGTCATCTGCTCTTGATGACAGCTGCGCTTGAGGGCTCTGCAGATGTTACCCAGCATCCTCTGCTAGTGCCCCTGTTGTTTCCTAGCCTGCCATGGTGCCAGGATCAAGGAAGATCTTCCCAGCAAAATGTGGGTGAGACTGAAAAGTGTAACTGGAAAGCTACCTTCAGCCATCCCCCTCTCTGAGAGGGGTGGCACTTAGTCTCAACCACCCCCACCCCCAACAATGGATCCAACTACCTTTTCTGTCCCTAGGGATCTCTCGCAATTTCATTTTCTCTTCCTTCCTTCCTTCCTTCCTTCCTTCCACTTTCTTTCTTTCCTTCTTTCTTTCTTTTTTTCTCTCTCTCTCTTTCCAACAACCCCCACCCCCAACAATGGGATCCAACTACCTTTTCTGTCCCTAGGAATCTCTTGCAATGTTCATTTTCTCTTTCTTTCTTTCTTTCTTTCTTTCTTTCTTTCTTTCTTTCTCTTTCCTTCCTTCCTTCCATCTTTCTTTCTTTCTCTCTTTCCTTCCTTCCATCTTTATTTCTTTCTTTCCTTCTTTCTTTCTGTCTCTCTCTCTCTCTCTCTCTTTCCAACAACCCCACCCCTAACAATGGGATCCAACTACCTTTTCTGTCCCTAGGAATCTCTTGAAATGTTCATTTTCTCTTTCTTTCTTTCTTTCTTTCTTTCTTTCTTTCCTTCCTTCCTTCCTTCCTTCCTTCCTTCCTTCCTTCCTTCTTCCCTTCCTTCCTTCCTTCTTTCCTTCCTTCCCGCCCAGTGCAAAGCTTGAACTCACCACCATGAGAGCAAGACCTGAGCTGAGCTGAAAAATGGGACACCTAACCAACTGAGCCACCCTGGCGCCCCCAATTTTCCTTTTCTATTCTAGAATCTCACAACCTTCCTTCCCTCAATACATACACCCTTCTCAGGGCACCTGGGTGGTTTAGTCATTTAAGCGTCCGACTCTTGATTTCTGCTCAGGTCATGATCTCACAGTTTGTGAGTTTGAGCCCAACATTGGGCTCTGCCTGTGCTCATGGGGCAGACAGAACCTGCTTGGGATTTTCTCTCTCCCCCTCTCTCTCTGCCTGTTCTCTCTCTTCTCTCAAAATAAATAAATAAACTTAAATAAAACACATCCACCCTTCTGGGTCATTTTCAGGGTTGGGCTCAGGAGAGAGAGCCAGCAACCCACACGAATTCTCCATCATGTCAGGAACTGGAAGGCCGACTTAAATATCATTGTTATAAGTAGTTATTGAAAAAGAAGACAGGGATGCCTGGGTGGCTCAGTCAGTTGGGCGTCTGACGTCCGTTCAGGTCATGATCTCACGGTTCGTGAGTTTGAGCCCCAGTGATCTACTCGTTTATTGTGTTTCGTTGGAAAATACTTTGAGTTGTGCTACAGGTGACTCACGTTGTTTATCATTTCTTTAAACAATGTTGCATATACAAATCCGTAACTTTAAGACATAAATTTTTAAAACTCTGATTTGATGTTTCAAATTTTTCTAACGATTAAAATTGCTGCTAGGCAACAGGTTCTAAGTTTATATTATTTTGTAGTGAGGAATAAAAATCCAATCAACAAATACTAGTAAAAATTGGAATAGTTAAAAAAAGAACTTTAATTTTCAGGGCTCTGTAGTCTAAAATTATAAGTAGTAATTTTAAAGAAATTTAACACTCACATATACACAAAAATCTCTCCAAGCTTAGATTTTATATGAAACGTTTCAGAGTATATATCCAAATTTTAACCCTGGAAACCAGGCTGTATAGAATTTCTCGAGTTTAAGGAACACCACTATAATTAAGTTTGGGCAGCTGCTATATATTTGCAGTGTTCTCTCTCTTTTTTTTTTTTTTTTTTTTTTGAGATTTTATTTTTAAGTAATCCCTACACTCAACGTGGGGATCGAACTTACAACCCCGAGATCAAGAGTCCTGTGCTGCATGGGCTGAACCAGCCAGGCTATTTGCAGTGTTGTTAAAGCAGCAAAATTCTTTTTTTTTAATGTTTATTTTACTTATTTGAGAGAGAGAGAGAGAGGGAGATGGGCAGAGGGAGAGAGAGAGACAGCATCCTAAGCAGGCTCCATGCTTAGCCTGAAGTGGGGCTCGATCCCACTACCCTGGGGTCATGTGAGCCCAAATCAAGAGTCAGACGCTTAACTGACTGACCCACCCAGGCGCCCCTTAAAGGAGCAAAATTCTAACATAGTTCAGGCACGTGCAACTAAAGATGTTCTTATATGACTGAAAACTTCGCAGGTAACAAATATAGTGAGAAATCAGACAACTTTAAATATTTGGGCATGTATCACGTTTAGTTTTGCTATTAAATCCCGTTACCAAAAAAAAAAAAAAAATATCCCTTTCCAACAAAACTGTTCATAAAATGATACTTTCAAAAACAATACCGAAGTTCCAACCAATGATCGATCCATTTATTTCCAGAAATATTGGGTGCAGCGAAGTTCTGGTCTAGGTTCACACGCTTGGCTCATTCGCTTGTACCAAAGGGTTTTCACATCCCACTCTCAAAATTCTAGTGTCGTTGCAAGGGACCAACCGTCCCTGTTTCCTTCGTGCGTCCCCATTGTGTAGTGCTTGAATGTCCAGTTGGGACATTAGATGTCCAGTTGGGACTAGCCATCTGATCATTCTCTGGAGGTATGTATGTCAGGAAGGTGTAAGCTCTGCTTCCAGTAGGCCTTGAATTTGATCATGTGTCCGTGGAATGCATACGCGGGGGCTTCTGGGTGGCTCCACTGGCTGAGCATCCCATTCTTTTTTTTTTCAACGTTTATTTATTTTTGGGACAGAGAGAGACAGAGCCTGAACGGGGGAGGGGCAGAGAGAGAGGGAGACACAGAATCGGAAACTGGCTCCAGGCTCCGAGCCGTCAGCCCAGAGCCTGACGCGGGGCTCGAACTCCCGGACCGCGAGATCGTGACCTGGCTGAAGTCGGACGCTTAACCGACTGCGCCACCCAGGCGCCCCAGAGCATCCCATTCTTGATTCGGCTCAGGTCATGATCCCAGGGTCATGGGATCGAGCCCTGCATCAGGCTCCACACTGAGCATGCAGCCTGCTTAAGATTCTCTCTCTCTCTCTCTCTCTCTCTCTCTCTCTCTCTCTCTTTCTCTCTCTCTCCCCCTTCCCTGCTCGTGCACACGTGTGTGTGTGTGGGGGGGGGGTGTTTGTGCACGCGCGCTCTCTCTCAAAATAAATAAACATTGAAAAAATAAAATGGCTTATGTTATGTTTCCAGGGGAATTTCTATAGTTTGTTCAGAAATACAGTCTGGCCCCCCATCCTACAATGAAGAAAGCTTCAAGGTTTTTTAATGAATTGCCAGTAGTAGCTGTCCAAATCGGCCTTTGATTTGCTTTTGCTTTGCTTAAGGAGTTTCAGAATCATACCATTCTGGAAGAGATTTCTTCATGTCGTCATGGCCCATCCCCCACCCCCCACTTTCATGGAGGAATTAACCAAAACCTTGTTGATACTTAATCTAGACCCTAGACATGGATAGCTCTTAAATACACCCCCAGAGGAAATTCCCCAGCTTCGTAACGTTTCTTGCACTTCTTTTGTCCCTCACGCTTCAGTTACAGCGCATTTCTTTAGGGGCGCCTGGGTGGCGCAGTCGGTTAAGCGTCCGACTTCAGCCAGGTCACGATCTCGCGGTCCGGGAGTTCGAGCCCCGCGTCGGGCTCTGGGCGGATGGCTCGGAGCCTGGAGCCTGGTTCCGATTCTGTGTCTCCCTCTCTCTCTGCCCCTCCCCCGTTCATGCTCTGTCTCCCTCTGTCCCAAAAATAAATAAACTTTGAAAAAAAAAATCTTTAAAAACGTAGTGGCTGGTGGTTAGATGATTTTTCAGTCACGCTGATTCTTTTGCACCAAGTACCTTTATCATGATGTTTAGACTCTGGCCGCAGTCTTTACCCCCACTGGGGACTTTGGTTTTTCACCCTCCGTCTCTAGAACTTAGCACACTACCTGCAGGTAGTTAGAGTTCAATGCGTGTTGACGATGAGAATGAATGCATGTCCGGCTCAGTAAGTAGGGCAATGCTGGGAACAGTGTTGG
This sequence comes from Prionailurus viverrinus, assembly GCF_022837055.1. Lineage (NCBI taxonomy): Eukaryota > Metazoa > Chordata > Mammalia > Carnivora > Felidae > Prionailurus > Prionailurus viverrinus. The sequence goes on from NC_062579.1 coordinate 106,662,102, forward strand.
GAAGGTTAACCGGGCCTCAAGAAACATCATAGATGGCAGGACGCGCACAGGGGAAGAGAAGAAGTTACGTTGGCATATGTAGGTGCACGCCAGCTCCACTGCATTTCTTGCCCTTCCCTTCTGTTCATCTGTTTTGTCCCTTCGAGTCCTCCTATGAGTGAGCTCGCACGATTTCTGTCTTTCTCCGACTAATTTCGCTTAGCGAGAAGCCAAGTTCTGAGGACAAAATTGAACCACGTGCCGCATCCCCAAGCACTGGCGTACTCTGTGGCCGGGTGGGCTCATAAATGGTACCCGAAGAGCGGCTACATTCCAGTTATGCCAACAGAAGAAAGACACGGTGTTAGCTTGGTTGGGCTCGTGCCTACTCACCAGCACGGGGTTAGGGAGCGCACTTGTGACAGTGGGTTCTTGACTTCACTTCCGCTGATTGAGCGATTCCTACTTGCCAGACGCCGTGCTAAGTGCTTCGTGTGTGTTATGTTCTTTTATCCTCACCGCAGCTGTGTGACAGGTACTGTAACGATCTCATTTATAGATGGCACATTTGAGGCGACGGGAGTTACAATAATTTGTTGAAGGTGGAAAGAAGCAAATCTCGGATTCCAGCCCAGCTCAGTTTGACACTGAACTCCCTTTCCTTTGCTTTTTTTTAAAAAAATATATTTATGTATCGGGTCGGTTAAGCGACCGACTTCGGCTCAGGTCATGATCTCGCAGCTCGTGAGTTCGAGCCCCCCACGGGGCTCTCTGCTGGTGACGTAGAGCCGGCTTTGGATCCTCTGTCTCCCTCTCTCTTTACGTGCTCTCTCTCTCTCTTTCTCTCTCAAAAACAGATAAACATTAAAAAAATTTTTTTAAACTATTGATGTGTTTACCTTTTAAATTCCGGTGTAGTTAACATACACTTCGGGTGGACAATATAGTTACACGACAATTCTATACATTTCTCAGTGGTCATCATGGTAAGTGTATTCTTAGCCCCCTTCACCTATTTCACCCATCCCGCCTCCTCCCTCCCTTCTGGCAACCACCAGCTTGTTCTTATACTTAAAAAAAAAAATTTTATGTTTACTTATTTTTGAAAGACAGCGAGAGAGCACAAGCAGGGGTGGGGTGGAGAGAGAGGGGGACACAGAATCTGAAGCAGGCTCCAGGCTCCGAGCTGTCAGCCCAGAGCCCGACGCAGGGCTCGAACCCACGAGCCACGAGATCGTGGCCTGAGTCGAAGTCGGACGCCCCACCGACTGAGCCACGCAGGCGCCCCTGTTCTTATCCTTAAGGGTCTCTTTTTTTGTCTCTTTTTTCCTTTGTTCATTTGTTTTGATTGTTAAACTCCACATATGAGTGAAATCTTACGGTATTTGTCTTCCTCTGAGTGACTTATTTCGCAACATTATACCCTCTAGCTCCGTCCATATTGTTGCAAATGGCAAGATTTCATTTTTCGTGGCCGAGTAATATCCCATCGTATATCTATTCGACCTCTTCTTTATCCATTCATCTGTGGATGGACGCTTGGGTTGCTTCCATATCTTGGCTGTCGTAAACAATGCTGCAATAAACATGGGGGTGCGTATATCGTTTCGAATTAGTGTTTTCATTTTCTTTGGGTAAATACCCAGGATGGAGGTTCCTTAAAAAAATGAAAAATAGAATTACCATATGAAGTTCCTTTTCTCAACGTTTATTTATTTTTGGGACAGAGAGAGACAGAGCATGAACGGGGGAGGGGCAGAGAGAGAGGGAGACACAGAATCGGAAACAGGCTCCAGGCTCCGAGCCATCAGCCCAGAGCCCGACGCGGGGCTCGAACTCACCGAGCGCGAGATCGTGACCTGGCTGAAGTCGGACGCTTAACCGACTGCGCCACCCAGGTGCCCCATGAAGTTCCTTTTCTTAATCCCTACACATGTAGTCTCTCCAGGTGTTTGTTAACATGGCTAGGAGTGGGTCCCAATTAGTAGAGAATACGGGTGTCGAACTCGTAACCACTAGATGTTGGAGTTCATCAAGGCTCGGTCCTAGGTCACCTTCTTACTTTTACCCTTTCTCTGTATCCATAGTCCAGACCTCTCCTCAAAGGTCCAGACCCAAAGAGCCAATTGCTTATCTACCAGCCTTCTGTGTGTCCATCTGTACATTGTCAACTGCCGCCTATCCTTCAGATCACAGCTTCATCACCACTTCCTAAGGGAAGCCTTCTCTGGCACATTTCTACCCTTTCCCTGTCCCTGCCCTAGGTCAGGCTCCTTTGCCGTACATTTTCATATATTTCACTCCTTTCCTTCGAAGCTCTCATGTCCGTTTGGTGACTGTTCAGTGTCTGTTTCCCCGACGAGGGCGGTAGGTTCCTTGAGGACAGTAACTTTGCCTGTTCTGCCCATCGTTGGATCTTCAGTGCCTCACACATAGTAGGTACTCGGTTAATGCTAATTTAATAGACAGAGGGATGATGGATGGGTAGATGGGTATAAGCAGAAAATAGTCAGAAAAAATAAGGATGGCCTTTCTTTCCTGTCCCTTCCTCCCTTCTCTCTAGTTGGAGATAAACTACATCACTGAGGGGGCATTTGGGGAGATGCTCTGCCATAAGCACCATGGTCTTGGATTTCGACATTGGACCACGCTAAGTTGGCTAATCATGAGAGACTTTGGAATGTGATCGAAGGTGCTTTTGACATGAAACACAGAAGCTCTGGCTATAAGTGCGATTGCAACAATGATGATGGGGAGGATCGTGACAAATATACTATAATAATAATGGTGATTTTGATTTACAGTAGAGGAACGTGAAAGTCAGAGAGATTAAGCGACTAGCCCTACGGTCATATAGTTATAATCAGCGGTGCGCGGGAGCTAGCTTGCACTAGCTTGTGGGAACCCGTTGTTGTACTTTCAGGAAGCTCGTGTGATTGGCCACGTCTGTTGGAAACTTGAGATGGTCATGGTGGGTGTATTCACGTCCTGGAAATTGGCGAATTGTACATATCGGGGCTCCCGGCCCAACCCCCGCCCTTTAGCAGCACAACACTGGCTCTAACTTAACCACTATGTGTTATTACCTCCACATCAACCACTGGGCTTTATTAGCTCCTCATTTGTTCTATCTTCTCAAAAGGTTTTCTGACTCAAGTCATCTACCAAAAAGATCGCTAAATGCCAAGAGGACCGAGGCACTACCAGATGACACTTTTTCTCTGGCTATGCCTTCTCATTTCCGGGAACAGCGATCTACTTGTTGTTGTTTTTTTTTTTTTTTTTTTATCTTGCAGGTAACGATTTGTCATAAATGAAGTGAGTGAATATTGGGAGAGGGGAACTGCATCTTGCAAAAGATTCGTCTATTATCCAAGTCTAGGGATGAGTGGTGAACAGAAGTGTGCGTGCCTGTGTATGCGCACTCACACACACGCGCGCGTACACGCACGCGCACGTGTGTGTGCTTGCACATGTATATTGCAGGGTAAGGGAAGGACGGCCTTTGGTAAGTCTGCCCATGCAAGAAACTTACTATGCTCGTTCTTGCTTCTCCTTCTCCTGTCTTGTGCCTACATCTGGCCTTTCCATTGCTCGTTTTTGGCCCTTCTCTTCGGCAGTGTCATAGTGAGGGTCCCGCGCGGGACCTGAACAAATGTCACTGAGGCTGGTACCATTCTCTTTGTCCCCGCGAATTCTGTTTTAGTCCCCTCCATGATCAGAATCAGCTCGTGTTGCTATGGCACATGATCTGTGATTCTTGATTAAAGAGCGTGGGCCAACAAACGGGAATATTGATATTTTGCCTCTGATACAAAGGGAGTTCTGTGTGAAACAACTCACCAGGCCACAGAGATTTATTTGTTGTAGGGCGATTCCTAAGTTCCACAGAAGTGCCACTTCAACAAAAAGCCATTATCTTGGGGCACCTGGGTGGCTCAGCCGGTGGAGCGTCCGACTTCGGCTCAGGTCGTGATCTCACGGTCCGTGAGTTCGAGCCCCGCGTCGGGCTCGGTGCCGACAGCTCGGAGCCTGGAGCCTGCTGCGGATTCTGTGTCTCCCTCTCTCTCTCTGCCCTTTCCGCGTTCGCACTCTTGTCTCTCTCTCTCAAAAATAAACATTAAAAAGCTACATTTAAAAAGGGGAAGGTTATTTAGAGTGAAAAAAAAGTCATCTTTATTTCGCTGAAACATACGGAATAATTTGGATCGGTTTATTCACATATGAAAGAAGCTGATTTTAATATGTGGGAGGAAGCCCTATCTCCTTGCAGTCCGTATCCTAATACAGCAGCCCCTCATCAGCATTTTTGTTATTCACGAACATAGGAACAGAAGGAAAAACCTAACATTTGTCGCGTATCCTCTGGGCCACGCACTGGGCTCGGTGTCCGAGTCCTCCCAGTAACTCAGTGAAGTGTTTACCGTATGTCTCATTTTAGAGATGAGCTAACTGAGTCCCAGAGTTTGAGGAACTTGCCCAGGTCGTGGCTGGTGGAGACGTGGTTTGAATGTGGGCAATCGGCTTCTGGAATCCTGCTTTCTTACTACTGCATTCTCCTGCCCTTTGTTTCTACCGTTCATCTCTTTTCAAGGCTTAAGCCTTTCATTGATATTATTTCCTTTATTCCCATCTTTTCCACGGAGACGTTTCTTCATTCCCATTTCATGCTTAGGGAAAGTTTGCCAAAAGTTTGTAAAGCGAATGGCCTGCGTGGTTAATTGATAACATGCCTGACACAGCCTTCCGCTGCCGTCTGCTAAAAGCCCAATTCTGAACTCCCTTAAGAGTTGACTAGATGGGTTATGACCACAAAGTCTCAAGATGCCGTCCATAAATGTGGCTTTCTCATCAGGTCACATTTGCGGTCATTTTCCGTATTTGTACAGAGTGCCACGACCTCTTCCACGCTGCTACTTTCCGAATGAAAGCATTCTTATCTAAGCATCGTTATCAGGAATCTTGTTTGTGTTTAATGTCAATTTCGGGGAAATGCACAATTCCCTAGCAGTTTCCAAAGAAAAATATTTCATCACTTAATCTTTTGAGAGCTCACGCAGCTGCATATACATGTTCAATTACTTGGCTCTTTCTTAGACAATGGCCCTGGGGACTTTGGAGGGGCCGGGGCTTTCTCTCCTGGGTAATTGATATATTTTAGTCAAATTACTTGAAAGTTCTATCTTCTTGTGCCCCTGCCCTGCTGAAATTCCCTGAATCGCTTTTCCTGTCCACTCTCTCGTCCTGGAAAGGTACAGAGGCATAACATAAATGTTTGTCTGAACTGTCTTCTGTGTGTGTGTGTGTGTGTGTGTGTGTGTGTGTGTGTGTGTATTTTCTGTGAAGGAGCTGTTGACGATTAGTCAGTCAACCTGAGCGTTGCTTAGAGTTGGTTGGAAAAAGCCTTTCAACATCCAAAACTAGCTTTCTGAAGTACATGCTTTTCGATTACTCTTTTTGGAAGAGGGACGAAAAACGCTGACTCAACTCTAGATCGACTCCCACGTCCGTTGTACGGTCTCACATCTGCCCTGAAACTGGGTGTATTTTTCAGAGATCAAAATGATGGCAAAATAATATTACGTGTCGGCAGGGGCCATGATGTTCATACTAGGGATAGCATGAGTATTATGTTCTCTGCTTTCACAATTTGTTAATCACTCACTCATTTACTCGTTCATCCGATATTGATACAGTATTTGTCAGTGCAAAGGCCTGGGTAAGCCTCAAGGAAGATGCAAAAACAAGACGAAAACCAAACGATCCGCGTTTTTACAAACAGACGAGATTGTACTGCAGCACATCAACGGAATCTATCTTATGAATCAACTTATATTCTTGGGCGTATCAAATCATAATTGTCAAACTTACAGCAGGAGTCTTCTCCTTATTTATCTGTCGCCTGTGTTTTCCACACATGAGAAATAAAATGATTGTCTAAAACAATACGTTTCTGGCGCGGGCGCTTTTAATAGCGCAGCATAATTAAACCGTAACTGATTCTATTTCGTACGTTGTGGGTGTTTATTGTAGATACCAATATGGGCTTATGTGATCTGTGTTGTATGCATATAGTACGAGAAATTCTACCGAATGATATCGTCGCGACTGTATTCACCCATTTTCTCTGCGTGTTCCAGATCCCAGGGTCCAATCAATTGAGCTTCTCGAGGTTGAAGTGTTCAACACCGACCCAGTATCAACAGCACCATCATCTCATCATCATCATCATCATCATCATCTGCTGCTGCTGCAGGTAAAGCCACTCCTGACTCCCTCAGCCCCTTTCTCCTTGTGGGTGGATGTCCTGTGTCGTTTTGGTGTTCTCTTTCCCCAGTGTTCAGGAAGAGTGACGCGTTTCTCAGCTCCAAGGGGGTGGCTCATGACCAGTCCTAATCTACCATGCTCATTCTGTCCCCACCACCCCACGGGTTGGTCTAGGTGTGTGCGTGAGGCTGATACATCATCACAGGTGCTGAGTGACTCTTACTTCCAAGGCGCCATATTGCGACGCCGTGGACCAAAAGCATCACTGCTCGCTCAAGGGGTTTATTACGTACCTGGTAGACGACACATGAGTACGTGGAAACGTGATCGAATATAAGTCAGCAATAATGCTAAATGCCACATAAGCTGTAGGGACAAGAAGTTCCACAGAAATGCAAAGGAGGGAGAGACCCCTAATCCCTACCTTGGGGGTCCTCCGTGAAAATGTGTTGATGACGGAAATGATTCTTTTTAGCTCTATTGATAGAATGAATTTCTAGGCTCCAGATTGTTGTAAGCGAGGAGTTACAGTTATGGAATAAATAGGCTCTGAATCTGAAGAGACTTGAAACCCTAACTCACTACTACCTGTCAGCAAAACCAGAGGGTGTCCACGGAGGCACCCGTGACGATTGTTTGTGAAAACAAAATGACCTGGCCATAAATACAAAGCTGTTTTCTCTACGATTAAAGAAATAATCTTTTTACGATTTAAGTTTCCATTTCGAGAAAATGCATACTCCTGAAAGAAAATTAGAAAGGGAAAGTTGAGAGGCGCGTGGGTGGCTCAGTCGGTGAAGCATCTGACTCTTGATCTCGGCTCAGGTCTTGATCTCAGGGTCGTGAGTTCAAGCCCCACATTGGGCTCCGTGCTGGGCGCGGAGCCTACTTAAAAAATTTAAATTAAAAAAAAAAAAAAACAACCCAGGAAAGGAAGGTTGAAACAGAGGAAGAAAGTATCTTCCGTAGTCCCAACTTGAGCACTGCGATACCGTTTTCTCCTTTCTTGTATGTGTGTGTGGTGTATTTGCTGTCTTGTTCTGCGGAACGTGCTTTGTGTGGCCAGTGTGTAGGTTTTGATTTTTTATTTCTAAACTGTATTCGTTTTGAGAGCGTGCAAGAGGGGGAGGGGCAGAGAGGGAGGGAGGGAGGGAGGGAGGGAGAGAATCACAAGCAGGTTCCATCTTAACCCGCTGAGCCATCCCGGCGCCCCCCCCCCCCCATGCATGCCCTTTTAAATCACATTTTGTAGCAAGCTAACTGTCCAGTGCCGTTTTATAAGAAACAAGTCTCATTACGTCACCCGTTGGATCTTCTCTGAACATCTGGCCTTCTCCTGAGTCTCCAGTGGAGATGAGAACGAGGCCACCTAACGAGATTTCGAAAGACTGGAATATGACATCTGGTTCCCAGAGAGGGTTTTAGCAGACGCAAATGCCCTGAAGCAAATGGATATTTGAGTTAGGTCCTTGAAACTGCAAAGTGCTGAAAACAATAATTGATTAGCGATTTTTGTATCTGACCGACTTAAACGGATTTCTTGTTGCGCGCCCTAGGTGGGTTGTCTACATCAAGGAAGTGGGTTTCCTCTGCCTGAAACACAACGCGCTCACTCAGTACTTAGTCACTCCTCTCTCGAGGGGAGCTGGCTCTTGCTTGGGAAGTCTGAGCAGTACTGGCTTTTAAAATTTTCTTTTCAAATTGAAAAAACAAGACACCTTTGAGGGCACACTAAATAAAAACGGGTTCAAAACAGTGTTAAAAGAGCATTCGAAACACTTAAGTCAGGAAGTTTCAAAACGCGGTGTGAATTTGGCTGTTTTCTTATCTCGGAGTTTTAGCAAGGAAATACTTTGCAAGCTGCCGCACAGGAGTGGCGGGGCTGAAAATTCGGTTGCTTTGAAACAGGCCTGCGTGCGGAATGTAATTACGAGCCCGATAACACTGCTCCCCGGACCCATGCGAGAAAACTCCAAGTAGACGTAACCACACATGATGCTTCTGTTTTCGTTTCCGAGGCGTTTCTTCGGGGGTTTTCATTCGCTTTTCCCCTTGGCGTTTCATCTGGAGAGGAGTCATTAGTTCTGATGGGTCTTACATAAACATTTTGGTTAGCAACGATGGGGTTTGTATTCCAAAAGAGGGATATTCAGGGCCAGCGTGTGCGGGGTCTTATGTTGGCCGGCTCTTGGGGGATGTTTTCCCGACGCGAAGCCAACAGGCATTTATCAGATGAAACCGATCATTTAGTTTGGAAAGTCGTCACTCCTTTAAATGACAAAGTGTGGGAATTTCACTTGATTTTCAATTGCTAGGGATTTTAGTACTAGCCTGAGATAAAATGCCTCAAGGTTCTCAGGCCACACAGCTGAGCTAACGATCCTTCACTGTGGAAGGGTTTTGTCGTTTCAAACTACTGGATAATTTAAGAAGTTAGCCGGGCCGTGCTTCTCTGCAAAGGAGTTCATAGTGCCGGAAAAAGGCGGTCATGTTCTCTTTAATCTTTTAATCATCTGAGGAGAAGAAAGGAAGCAATTGGAGATAGTGTTGTCTTTTTCAGACTGTAATGTGTGTTTTGTGTGTAGCTACGTTCTAGAAGAACAGACGCGCTTGGGACTTTTTGCAAGTGTTGCCTTTTCCCCACTTTGTCACTGGCTTTTTCCTTTACAAACACATCGTGAAATAACATTCAAATGCCTGACTGTGTCTGCAGGCTTGGAAGATTAAAGACCTTTTTCTAAGACCCCGTGAAATGTAGGGAATCAATTTGAGATGGAAAAAAAAAAAAAATGGATGAAGTTAGGCCAGTCAGACCCACGAAAACCCCTTAAATAAGATGTCTTGAGCTAATGAAAAGTGCTCTGGCGCCCTTTTGAATCAAGTACGGGGGTTCCAACTCTATCGTGGAGACCTTGAATCGTCTCAGGCCTATTTCAGCACCCAGTGGACCTCAGTCACCTGAAAGTCGCAGCTCTTCAACTTCTGAGCCACCAGCCCTGGCTTGGGATCCAGACCGCACCACGAGCGGGCTGGATGATTTGGGACAAGTCGCTTAGTCTCTCTCCTCCTTGCCTTCCTTATCAATAAAACAGGGGCACCTGGGTGGCTCGCTCGGTTGAGCAACCGACTCGTCGTTCTCGCTCGGGTCACGATCTCACCGTTGTGAGATGGCGCCCCCAGTCGGGCGCTGCGCTGGCCGTGGAGCCTGCTTGGGATTCTCTGTCCCCCCTCTGCCCCTCCCCCACTCCCATGTGCGTGTGCGTACGTGCGCACGCCCGTGCGCTCTCTCTCTCTCTCTCTCTCAAGAACAAAACAAAGAAACCCCCCAGAGATAGTCCTACATGCGTCACAAAAATTTTAAATTAAATGTGATAAGAAAGAGGAAGTATAGCGTCGGACACACAGCAGGTGTACCCTAAGTGTTGGTCCCCTTTATATTAACTCTATTAGCGTAATTGCCTTAAGTTTATTTATTTTTGACAGATGGAGAGAGAGTGTGAGTGGGGGAGGGCAGAGAGAGGGAGACACAGAATCCGCAGCAGGCTCCAGGCTCCGAGCCGTCAGCCCAGAGCCGGATGCGGGGCTCGAACTCACGGACCTCCAGATCATGACCTGAGCTGAAGTCGGACGCTCCACCGACTGAGCCACCCAGGCGCCCCATATTAGCATCATGTTTACAGTCACTAATATAATAATCAGAATACTAATTAAAAAGTAGAAGAAAATATTGGTTTACCAGAAGTATAATATGATAAGCTTCCAAGTGTCACCTTATCGATAGTTCAGTATATGATAAATAGGCAAACTTAATTCACCTAAGTTTGGAGAGATATATATGTAAACACCATATTATAAAAATGTTTCGTCTTTATAGCTCATCTTTCGATAACCTTGGGTCATTCTTACCTGCAATGTACAAGTGAAACTTATAGCATTATGATATTGCCACTGGGACTTTGAAACATTTCTTGGTGAAAACATGTTATAAAGAATCTTGGAATGAAATTTTGCTTCATAGCCCCTTGTCTTAGAGTAATTCCAATCTGTGGTCTGGTTTCACATAATGATAGTGCATGTGATTTGTTGTATGACTATACTGAGAACTTGTACATACTAAGCTTAAATTACCACCAGTGTGGGTTTGTTTAGAGGGAGGGAGTAAAAACAAGGTTTTTGGGGGGCACCTGGGTGGCTCAGTCGTTTAAGCGTCAGACTCCTGATTTCGGCTCAGGTCGTGATCTCGCGGTTCTGGTCGTGAGTTCGAGCCCTGCGTTGAGCTCTGTGCTGACAGTGTGGAGCCTGCTTGGCGTTCTCTCTCTCTCCCTCTCCGTTCCTCCCCTGCTTGTGTTCTCTCTCTTAACATAAATAAGTAACCTTTAAAAAAAACAAGTTTTGGGGCGCCTGGGTGGTGCCGTCGGTTAAGCGTCCGACTTCAGCCAGGTCACGATCTTGCGGTCCGCGAGTTCGAGCCCCGCGTCGGGCTCTGGGCTGATGGCTTAGAGCCTGGAGCCTGTTTCCGATTCTGTGTCTCCCTCTCTCTCTGCCCCTCCCCCGTTCATGCTCTGTCTCTCTCTGTCCCAAAAATAAATAAACGTTGAAAAAAAATTTTTTTTTAAAAAAATAAAAAAACAAGTTTTTTTAAAGGTCAGGTTTACTGAAGCATAACTGACATAGTAAAATTTACCATTTTTGGTGTATACTTCTGTGAGTTTTGACAAATGTCTAATTACCATCCAAATCATTAGTCCCAGAATATCCCCCATACCCCTGTGGAGTCAACCCCTCTCTCCCCACCAACCGCTGGCATCCACTGATCTGCTCTCTACCCTCTAGGTTTTTGCCTTTTTTTCAAATGACCTATAACGTAATCTCAAAATGTGTAGCCATTTGAGCCTAGCTTTTGTCACGTGGGATAATGCTTTGAGCGAGAGTCATTTACATCGCTTCCCCTTTTCCTGCTGAGTAATATTCCCTTTTATGGATGTACCACAGTTGGCTTATCCATTCGGGAGTCGAAGGCCCATCAGTGGGTTTTCGATTAAGTAGGTAACTTTGTGATGATTAGAGAGGATTATCACGTTTTTATCTTTGCTCTAAGACCAAAGTGCTGAGGGAATTGAAAGACTAATACCGGGAAGTTTCCCCGTGATTACTCGACAGTCTCGCTTCCAGGGATTAAATTCAAGAGACTCTTGGTTTAAGGAAAATGCAATCTGTGAAGAACATTGCAGAGTGAAGGGCACATTTGCAATTAGGCCTTCCCTAGGAACGTCTCGGTATTTAAGAATGTCGTCTGCCTGCAGTGTATTTCCGAACAAGTGCGTCATGTGACTTGGAACATTCAGAAGGCACAGACATGACTGCTTCAGTTAGTGTAAATGAAGAAGTGTGGAGGCAGAGGCAGAAGAAAAGCCCTACCAGACACACAAAGCCGCTCTGTTTCCTTGACAACTTCGAGGGTTCTATACCTGGCCACAATCTACTGAACATCTGAAGCGCATGCCGAAATCTGCAGCTATTCTGCCTCGTTCCCTTTATTTCATTATCTGGAGACACATTCTGATGAAATCAGTTCCTTGCAGGAAATCGTTAAGAAGTTCTGCAAAGAGGATAGCCAGGGGTTGAGGAGGAATTCATGAGAAACTATACCTTGGCGACTTTACATGTGTCCGTATGTTGTATATTTCCAATCCAGAGTGCATTTAATTGCTAAAGGGGTCTTTTGACATGCTTATTGAAGTAGGGTCCGGCGTAGCTTAAAAACCTCAAAAGTGGAAAGCGCAATTTTATTTTCCGTGGGGGGTACCGTCCTCCTGCCCCCCACCCCCCACTCCTAAATAAGTGGCTAATTGTTAAAAGGAACAGACTAAAGCGGTTAAAAAAAAAAAAAAAAAAACCAAGAAGAAGAAAAAAAAAAAGGTCTCCGTCTGGAAGACACTTCAAAACCAATTTTGAATTCCCTTCCTTCAAGGTGTGAGAAGTAGGTCTGACAGCAACAGAATGTAGACTTTGAACTTTTTATTTAAAATGAGCTGAGGCAAAGTGCTGGGGCGAGAACACTGCATTATCATAAAGGGCGCTCACCAATCAAGATAGTTGGCCGGTCTGTTTGGAGAGAGATTATACTTTTGTGTTTCCATTTCTTTCCAGGACAAGTATTTTGGGTCTTTTCCCGGTTTAATTACTCCCCAGGGCTCAACTTCTGGTTTGGCCGGTTCACCCAATTTAAAACCCTCGCTCCCAGAGCTCAGACATCAAATTATCAGATAGTTTGTTTTCCTTTGTGTGTACCTCTCTGCATTCACATTTAAAAAAGGAAAAGCAAACCAAATCCCAAGAATTTTTTTTTCTTTCTTTCTTTCTTTGTCTTTTATTTTCTTCTTTGGGTAAAAGAATCCGGGCTCCAGCCGGCTCCCGAAATGGAACCAAAATTGTGGAGGGGACCGGGGACCTGGGGAACAAGGGCTTCTCATCCTTTTAGAGGAAACACAGTAACCAAGAGAATTAGAAACCACATGTTTACTGCACAATTTGAACAAGATGTTTCCAGACGGCCCCTCCCCCACGGTATTTAATGGGTTGCCACTTTGTCACTTTTCGCTGCAACTGAACCAAACCCTTCCGCTGCTGATAATAAAACGTCGCGTTTCCCCGGAATTCTGAAGCCGGCCTCATACAGACACGCTGAAGCTGTATTCTAGAATTGTGTTCCTAATAATGTCGTCGCAGGCGGTTTGCAGAGCCTGTAGGGTCCTTCCCAGGGTTGCTCCCCACACATCTGAGAATTTTACATCGCAGAGGCTCCACACCTATTTGTGTGGTTTAACAGCCACTCTGCTGAGCTGGCAAACGGGGGGGAAATCACGTTATGCCCACGTAAACCGGTCGTACACATGAAAAAGCCTGCGGAGAGTTCAGCTGCTTTCTAATAAGAAGGAGGACATTTCAGGAAGAAAGAAGGATGTGTGTGAGATCGGTTCAACCCACTAAGACTTTCCTCCTGTAACGCAAGTTCTGGATTACCGTGTAGGCGAGGAGTGTGGTGCTTAGCTCATCGGAATGTGGCGCGCACGAAATTCACGACGCCTGCCAAGTGCTTTTTCCATCTCGAGGATGAAATTGTCTGTTGGCTTTTACTCTCAGAGCGCGTGTTCTTCTCACAGTCCGAGGGGCAGACGCACTCAGTCTGTCGGTCTGTAGCCACAGGAACGATCGCCCCATAACCAGGCGGCGTCTGGAGCGAAATACAACACAACTCTGGCGCCAGGGGCACGTTTACTTCCTTCCCGGTTCCTATGCTTTTAAGACCACGTCCGCTCCGGGGGCTGCGTCTTGTGGTGTTTGGTGTTTAACCCTCTTCCCCAAGGGGTGTTCTGGTTGCAGTGAAGGGATTCATTCTTCGAGGAAAAACGTGTGAGAGACCAAATGGAAATCGGAAAGTTGGGCAATGCGTTTACCGCGAGAGGGGGGACCCCCAGGCTGATCCCTGGAGCCAGTTGTGTGATAGGCACCCCACTTGGCCGTGCGGTCCACCTCTCAGAAGCTTCTTGAGCAAGGAATCACAGTGAAGGGAGAGCAAAATCGAGTTTCGAAGAGGTTCCTGTCAGGCTCCGGGGTCTCGAAGACTCCAAGTTCTTCCTTCCTGGTACGTTTCTGTCTAAAATTGCTGCCTAGAACAGATCAGTCTCTCCTGATTATGCTGTAAAAATACTAAGCAATTCTTATCCTCTTATACTATAAATGTCTTTTTTCTGGATTACATGTCAATTCTACCACTTATAATTTCCATATCTCTAACCCTTTGGTGCCCTGACAAGATATAATTTTAAGAAATCATTTTATGTGGGTGTATTTCATCTGCTTATTGTCTCAGGAAAAGCTTGTTATAGAACCCCAACTCAATCCCTAGCCGTGAGACTCGCGGCTAGGCTTTCTGCGGTCTAGACTCACAGTGTGTTAGAGTCAAAAAGGTCTCAGAGGCCATTTAGTCCAACGCTTGCCTTGTGTACGTGGGGAAACTATGGCCCAGAAAACAAAGGGACTTTTGCCTAAGGTCAAAAAGTGATTTCGCGGCAGAATTGGGACTGTAAGTGACGCTTCCTTTACTGTCTTTTCTAAAAAAAAAAAAATGTTTACTTATTTATTTTTGAGACAGAAAGAGAGAGACAGAGAGAGCATGAGTAGGGTGGGACGGACAGACACAGGGAGAGAATCCCAAGCCGGCTCCGTGCCATCAGCTGAGAGCCCAACGTGGGGCTTGAACCCGCAAACCGTGAGATCATGACCTGAGCCGAAATCAAGAGGTGGCCACTGAACTGGCTGAGCCACCCAGCCGCCCTCTTTGGTTTACATTTAGTGCCTTGAACATAAACTACCTCGTCTGTTTTACATGCCATGTTATTTCAACTTCTTCCTAATTGCTGACGTTCAACCCCGCATCTAACTTAGTTTTGCATCGGCTCAAATATCTGCCTAATTTCCATATTATTTTGAAAAGATTGTTTTCCTCTCATCGAGAACTATGTTGCTTGATCCAGATTACCGCTTCTAACTGGGGACTGACTTGTTCTTTCCCGTTGTGTACCGCCAGTGGAAATTCTCAAATGGCCACATGGAAAAGCTCTAGTTTACTTTGTCCGAGTTCTCTTTTGGCCCCGGGTCGATCGTGAGCAGTGCTGGCCACACGGTAGACCTTTTATCAATATTTCTTAATGAATCCGCTGCCGACACATTGACCAAGAAGGCTGAGACAAGCTAGTTGGACTGAAAATAATCCTAGATGCTTTAGCACGGAGAGGAGATTCCATAGCCACGCCCCCCCCCCCCCCCGCCCCGGCCCGTCCCCCCAGTCTACAAACATCCCTTCACTGAGTGCCCCAAAGTGCTACTTTGGGTCCCCGTGGTTCCCTAGCTCCTTGTCATGATCACCAACTGGCTACTGAAGCCCGTGCCCTGGAGGAGAGCCTTGATGCTTCCTTTTCAAACTTCAGCCCTTGCAGCCTATTGATCCGACAGTCCCTGACACTCTTATCTCCAAAATGTAGTCAATCTGTTTCCTTTCCACCACCCGTGGCGCCACGACACTGGTCTGAACTACCGTCTTCTCTTGCTGGGCACCTCAATAGGCCAACTAACTGGTCTTGTTTCCACTATTATTATCTCCCGCTTGCCTGTACTCTGAACGGCAGCAGGAGTGGTCTTTTGAGAAAGCCAATGAGATCACATTGCCCGCCCCACTCCACCCCCACGTCCGCCCCCAGTGTAATTTTTTTCAGTTGCTTTCTGATGCCCGCAGGAAAAAGAATGCCTCCATGACTCTGCCAGTTCCGTTTGCCCTCTCTCACCCTTCCTTGCTGTTTTCCAGCATTAGCGACCTTTCTTGTCTCAGTTCCTAGAACCAGCCAAACACTTCCCCGGAGCCGAGCATCGGTCTGTTCTGTTCCTGCTTCCTGGATGTCCCTGCTGGGAGATCCAGGGAGGCTTTGTAAACTCAGCATTTGAACTGGGATTTGACAGATAGGCAGGTTCCCTAATTGATCGAGGGGTGTGTTCCCACCCTTCATTTGCCTCTGGAAGGAGTTCATATTATTATCCACTCTGAGTGATCACTTCAAGCTCTCTTGTCCTTTTTTCAAGTTTAGTTATTTATTTTGAGAGAGAGCCAGAGAGACAGAGACAGAGAGAATCCCAAGCAGGCTCCGCACGGTCAGCACGGAGCCCGATGTGGGGCTCGACCTCACGAACCTGGAGATCCCGACCTGAGCCGAAATCAAGAGTCAGAGGCTTGACTGACTGAGCCTCCCAGGCGCCGCGTATCTTGCCCTTTTACTAAATGTTCTTTCTCGAATATCGAACCTCATCTGTTACACCAATACTTTGCTCTCGCTGTTAACGTTTGAACGCGCAGTCGGGCCCAAATTATTAACATAAATCGTTGAGACTGAGAGTCAACAATAATGGCAAACTTCTTTCTTGTCAACAGCTTCGTAATAGCATCCAGCCAATTAAACAATGGACCTAATATAGTATAAAATATTCCTCACCTGTAGAAGGGAGCGCCTGCTAATTGTTGTCAAACGGGGGGAGTTATTCCTCGGAGCAAAGGGGCACTTAGAGACACATTTCTTCATTAAATCTACCCGGGCTCTGTTTCGCGTACTACAGTAGTAATTTATAGAGCCGTACCTTATTGGCTTCAGAAATTTAAAACAACTCCCGAAGGGCCTCCCCAAACCCATTTTGTTCTCATCACCTCACGTACAAGCCAAACAGTCCCGAGTCAAATGCTTGATTGGATTGTACACGTTTGGGCCAATAGACGTGACATCCACGTATTTTTTTCTTAGGTCGACGCTAAGATTGGGTTTTGTTGCTGGAGGTCATACCAACGCAGAGGAAACAGGTCAGATGTGTGCCTGTGTGAAGGTGAAGGTGGGCGGAAGGTTGGGAGGGCGAGCAGAAAGCCAGCTTAGAGTTTCAGCTCGTTGTAGATCATCCACGGTTTGAGTAATCAATCTTTGGGATCGACGACATTAAATAAAATCCGAATCCAACGCAGTGGGTTAGGATCGAGGTCATCCATAAGAGAGAGACTTTCCTTCAAAAGGAAGGGCTGCCTTAAGGTGTACCCATATTGTCAGAGCTGATTGGTATGACCTCGGGTAGAAACCAGAGCATCATTAAATCTCCATCAGAAGATCCATTGGGACCACCCGGAACCCATTTCCGGGTCCTCCACCACCACCACCGCCCTCGCCACTATGAATGACCATCACCTCCCGTGCCGATACAGAACAGGACACGAGCGGGTGACGGAGAGACCAAGAAGGTGACGTCATTAGGTTTCTCGGGGACAAAAGACTCCAGCACGGGGTCTTCTGTAGGGCCAGCACAAGTAGGGCAGGAAGATGTGACGTCACAAACCCAACAGAGGCAGGAACGCACCTCCTATGTTCCTTCAGCCACAGAACCCTGCGGCGTGTCTTCACAGAATTGCCCTTGCTCAGAGAATGGACGAACGGGTGGCATACCCATAACCCCGACGCCCTCGCTGCTTGCCGGGATCATCACGGAGAACCAGGAATTTAACAAAGGCTCCGAGGAGCCCTGGAAGGGTTTACCAATCCCCGCAAAGAACACTCAGCCAGTTCTCCCACAGGTCCTGGATAGTTGAAGTTTCATTTTACTTTTAGAATAACCGATATATTGTACATATATCAGAATAACTGAACAAATATATCTATATTATAATATATGATACATAATACATTAAAATATATATTCTATATTATATTCTATATTATTATCTATTATAATATATATGTAATATATATATATATTAGGTATCTGCCATGTGCCAGGCAATCTGATGTCCCGGAGACACAGAGAGGAATAAGCCGTGGCCTCCGTTTGTAAGGGGGGGTGCCTAGTTCCAGTGGGACACAGATAAATAAGAGAATGTGAACTCTGCCTCGCACGAACGCTGTGGGGAGCGAGGGGGAAATGCTGATGGGGCAAGAAACAGATGAGCTCAGATTAAGTGACAGGAAAAGTGAGGGATGGTGGCAGATTTTTGCCTGATTTATTCATCGAGAAAAGTAGGAAAGACACAGGAAAGTCTTAGGGGTTCCCCCCCCCCCCCCGAAGCCGGGGCGGACAGAAAAGGAAATTGAGGGCGGGGAAGCCTGGGTTACAAAGTATGATGGAGGCCTCGAGGCCTGCCCGGGCGGGGGGTGGGGGGCATGGGGGGGTGGGGGGGGCTGGGGGGGTGAGGGGGGCTGGGAGGTGTGGGGGGTTGGGGGAGCCAGTCCTGGAGCGTCAGGAGAGGTGCCGCTCGGGGACCTTTCCGCAATGTGTTTCTCCTTAGCCCCAAATTACTTGGAAGCTCTTTGGCTTGTTTGGACCATCACAAAAAAATAAAAAGGTGATCTCCATGACAAAATGGCGCATGTGTTTTTGGAAACGCTGCAGCCAGCTGTCAGGATGATTTAGCAGATTCAGAACAGCCTGATAAATTCCTCGCAGCAAGTATCAAGGGAGAGGTACCTTTGAGTTCCCAGCCTTATGTTACAGACGCTCTGAATGGTGAGCTTCCAAAGAAACTTTTGGAGTATCTAATATTTCTGCGAAAAGCATTCTGGTTCCCATTTTAGAGCAACACAGAGGCAGCTTTAGCAAGTAATGGATTTCACATCTGGAAAGGGAGAAAGGGACGAAATATTTGGCCAATGACTCAGGTATTTCCACATCATCCAGCCTTCGAAAGATCACCTACGAGACGCTTCGGTTTTAGAACCGCAGAAGTTAAATAAAGTAAGTAATTAATTCAAAGTCTACCTACTTTGGGAATACTTTTCAATATTCTGCCTAGTGTGGATTACACCGGGGAGACCGTGGAGTTGAATCAGGTGGCTCAGGCAGAGAGGCTTGCCACCGAATCTGCTTTCGGAGAGAAAGGGAATTAATTTAATTTTAGGAAGGGCCTCCCAGGGCTCCAGAAGGACTCGAGCAGAAGGGACCAGCATTTTTGTTCTTTCCGGAAGGATTTTAATTTATGTCCCCTTCTGAGCATCCAGAGGAGCTCTGGAATGCCTTCTGAAGCCCTTTTTGAAAATCACCCTTTTAATCTTACCTGCTTTCCTCCTCTGGGCGTCCAGGGAATGGAGATCTCAACAGAATAAATGCGCTGCACCAATGATTTATATTGATGACTATATTGATATATATGAGTACCGGAGTCAAGGGAAGAAACCGTATTGAAACCATTTATATGCAATTTGCTGACCACTGGGGGGTCAGGTGCTCAACCAACCCTTAGTCAACGTGGAATGCGGCTCATCGCGACCATCCTGTTTTCAGGGTATTTTTGAAAAATGTCTATTTATTTTTGGGGGAGAGCGCAAGCCGGGCAGGGGCAGAGAGAGGGGGACAGAGGATCTGAAGCAGGCTCTGTGCTGACAGGCTGACAGTAGTGAGCCGCATGTGGGGCTCGAACTCACGAACCGCGAGATCATGACCTGAGCTGGAGTGGGACGCTTAAGTGACTGAGCCACCCAGGCGCCTCCCGACCTTCTTGTGTTGGCTGCAGGAATCTTTTTTTTTTTCTTTTTTTACTTTTTTATTTATTTTGAGAGAGAGCGAGAGAGAGAGCGCGCGCACAAGCAAGGGAGGGCACAGAGAGTGGGAGAGAGAGAATCCCAAGCAGGCTCCGCACTGTCAGCGCAGAGCCTGACTCGAGGCTCGAACTCACGAACGGCAAGATCATGACCCGAGCCGAAATCGAGAGCTGGACCCTTAGCCAACTGAGCCACCCAGGCGCCCCTCCTGCAGGAATCTTCCGGCTCCTCGGTAACAACTGTGAATGCTTGCGGTGTGCCTGGTCGCCATCTAAATGCTTTACGTGTGCTCTTTGATTTAATCTTCTAAAAAACGCAACGAACATTGTCCTGCTCTCCTTTCCCCTCAGCAGATGAGGAAACTGAAGCTTTGTGACCCTAAGTCCTTCCCTGTATCAGTCACGGGTTGCCGAAGTTGCAAATAATCCTAGTATTTGGGGGCTTTAACCAGAGTTTGGCACGCTTTGCCTGTAAAGGGCCAGATGGTAAACGTTGTAAGCTCTGGGGGCGATACGGTCTCTGTGACGGCTACTCAACTCTGCCATCGTAGCCCCACGGTGGCCGGTAAACCGTGTGGACCGGTAGACGTGCCTGGCTGCGTTCCGAAAGAACTTTCTGGATGGACCCAGCAATTTGAATTTCATACACCTTTCACACGTCCTGCAATAATCTTTGAAAGTGTTTGTAATCACGTAGGGGTGTAAGAGCCCTTTTTAGCTCACCTGTGGTCCGAAAGGCCGGACTTGGCCATGGCTGCAGCTTGGGGACCCTGGACTCGAACACCCTTTTATCCCTCGTTCATATTGCGGGAAGGCTCCCGGTCAGCTGTCGCGCTGCGGGGCTCTACCAGCTTGCGGGACTTGGTTCCGAGTTCTCCTTCCGGGACCCAGGGGGAACGCACAGCCGTGACGCGGGGCATGTGGTTCCTATAGGGCAGGAGCATGAGGGACCGGGCCAAGTCACAGGAGCCCGTTTGAAGCCTGCTTGTGCTTACGCGCCGCGTACGTCGTGCCCACTCACAACGCGTTTGCCAAAACCGTTTACGCGGCCGAGTCCAAAGTCGATGGGATAGGAGCGTGTACCCTGCCCCTAGGGAAGCCATGCGCAGGGAGGGAACAAATCGCTAAGATCGCATCATGGGACTGGAGGTCCAGGGCGCTTGCTGCAGAGCCGGTGCTCTTAACCACTGTGCTATGCTGCCTCCGCTTTCTAGAAGGGCTTTCTTCTCCAAGCTCGCTTGACGGCGCTCTTTGTTACCTGTCCAGCTACGGAGCGGCTTGTAGCGCGGTCCCCGTCGTCACCGTGCTGTGTGGATTTCCTCGTCTTTTCTGCTCTCCCCCCCCCCCCCCCGACCACCGCAGCGCGCCTCACCGAACCCCTTACACCACCAAGGCGCCCACCCGGGCTGCCCGGTCGGACACGTTACTGATTTTCCTCCCGCTTGTCCGCGTGGACGATGCAAAGGGCTGTGCATCTCCCTCAGGAAGCCTGCTCGTTGTGTCGGGAAAGGACTGGTTTCCTGGCCGAGGACACCAGGAATAAACCCCCAAATGCTCCGTCCCTCCCCTGCCGGGAAACAATAGCTGACATTCGTGGTGGGCTTTATACTTTACGAAGCCCCTTCCCTCTGTCGCTGGACTTGATCCTTCTAAGCACACTGGGAGGCAGGCCTGACTGCCATTTTCCAGACCGAGAAACTGAGGCTCGGAGAAAACGGCAAGCGTCCTGGAAGATCAAAGAGTTAGTTCGTTATTTATTTATGTAGTCAGTTAGTTAGTGGTAGAGACGGGACTCAAACCCAGGGCTCTTCCCACTCAGCCAGAAACACCCTGTCTTTGATGTTTCCTGGTTTCCTCCCTTGAAAGCATTCCTACTACTGCTATGAGGCAGCCTTCGGGTTCTTCCTCCCCTGGGATTTTGAGAACCTTAAAAGGACTGGCAGAAGTGAGGCTTAACTCTTTAGTGCTCACGGAGTGAGGCCATCAGTCTGGACTCAAAGGTCGTCGTCACTTGCAGGGGGAATAGTGACGGCCAGCGCCCCGGAGTCCCAGGCCACCTCGTTCCTCAGCCATTCATTTCATCCCTGGGGACCTGGCTTCCTGGTCGCCCTCTGCGAAGCCCCTCCCCACCTTCCCCGGGCAGACGCGTGGGCCCTTCCCTCGGCCGTGCTCCCGCGGTCCTGAGTGTCCTCCCGTTGGCGATCGCTCGGTGTTGTGACGCCTCAGTTGCTGTCGTGTCTCTTCCACCGGGGCCCGGGCTCCCCGTGAGCACAGGCCGAATTCGCTCGACCTTTGCACCCCTCCCCCAGCGACGCCCCCCACGCCTCACGCCCGTCTGGTTGCTTCTCTGTCCATGTTACTCAACTCCATGAGGACCCCGCCTGCCTTCTTTCCTGCCGCGTCTCCATGGTCATAGCAAGCATGTACCCGGCACACGGATGGCCAGCGGATGTTACGACGGGGCCGTTCTCCACGTAGAAGCACCCTCCCGAGACGGGGGTCTGCGGAAGCTGCCCCGGGTGGTCGTAAGCAGACGCAGTAAAAACCACCTTCTCCCATCCCGATAGTTTTAGAAAGTGAGCAACTGACCAAATCCAGTGGGCCTTTGCCAAGTGGCCCCATCGTCACCTGGCCGGGCTCAACCCCAAAGGTGTGGATCGAGATCGGAGTGGCAAAGGGTCTTGACGGTAGCCCCGGGTGTCCCCACCGCGTGCGTGTCTTCTCCCGCGTGGCAGAGTCCTTGGAGGCCACCGAGAGAGCCAGTTCGTTCGCCGACGTGGACAGAATGGATGGAAAAAGAGCGTTTTCCCTCCGTTTCCTTGTTCACGTTCCCATCATCTGAGCAGTACGCTATTTAAAACGTCAAACATCCGAAACACAGCCTTGAAAGGGGGAAGAGGAAAGCCCCTTTTTATCAGCCCGTCTCTCCATGTTCTCACTCCACAGGCACTTGAGTTCTGAGGCGAAACTCAGCGTCGTTTGCAAAAGTTCTGGTCGCTCTGATTTGCACGTTTCCTGGACAATGAAAAACCACTAGCTTGCCCCCGAGAGTCCGTTCCTTCCCATCTGTGCATGAACTCCGGTTTCAATGATTAGGAAACTCTTTTGGGCCTGCTGGGCATAATCTACTCAAGCTCATGTTTGTCAGAAGTCACCAGAAGCTTTGTGTCCTTCTGGTAGACCCTCAGGGTGATTCAATACGTGACAAAGTCGTGTTGCTCAGGCATGGTTACAATGAGGAGAGAGTAGCTTTCATCCAGTAGGGTCAGAAATGCGTCTTACAGATGGAAGCTATGACAAAGTGCCACTTTAAATAAGCAGCCCCGAGGGGCGCCTGGGTGGCTCAGGCGGTTAAGTGTCTGACTCTTGATTTCGGCTCAGGTCACGATCTCAGGTTTGGGAGATCCAGCCCTGAGTTGGGCCCTGCACTCACAGTGTGGTGCCTGCCTGCTTGGGATTCTCTCTCTCACTCTCTCTCTTTCTCTGTCTCTCCCTCTCTCGCCCTCTCCCTCTGTCCCTCTCTCTCTGCTTCCTCCCCCCCCCCCCAGCCTCTCTCTCTCTCTGAAAACAAATACACTTAAAAAAAATTAAACAAGCAGCCCCTATATTGTGCAAAAACACCCACATCCACTCCCTCCAACCTCAGTGCACTTCGCTCCCTCTGTATTTTGTCATCATGGACAGACAGAGAAATTCTAGCCAAGGTGCGTGATTTAGCAGCTGTCAGGAGCCCCGTAAAGATTTTACAAGCCTTATAAGTCATAGTTTATTGAGCCTGGGATGGAATTTAATATATCATCATGGCTCTGGAAGTTCCCTCCTTTTGGTCTGATATAGTCTATGGCTTTATTTACCTTTACACCAAAAATGTCCGATATAAAACCGTACAGGCAAAGCTCCCCATCGATGCCCCTGTGTCCTCACCTTGTGGGCCTGGCTCCGTACTCGGGACGGCTTCTTTCTACACACCGAATCAGCGTTTTAGCCAGCTTTTAGGTCGTTTTCTTTTCCTCTGCTGGGAAGGTTTTCCAAAGCTTTTAATGATCCCACAATCTGACATATGCCCAAAGAGTTAAGGTGTTCCAGATCTTTTTAAGCTTGCTTGCTTTCTTTCTTTCTTTCTTTCTTTCTTTCTTTCTTTCTTTCCTGCTTTGTTTTTCTTTCTTTCTTTGACTTGGAGAGAGAGAGAATACATGTGGGAGGAGCAGAGAGAGAGAGAGAAAGAATCCCAAGCAGGCTCCCCGCTGTCAGCACAGAGCCAGACCCGGGGCTCGATCTCACAAACTGTGAGATCATAACCTGAGCCAAAATCAACAGCTGCAGGCTTAACCGACTGAGCCACCCAGGCACCTCGACATGTGCCGGATCGGGTGGCACTTGTTACGACTAAGGCTAAGAAGTGACGTGCAAGGCCTCGTGCCAAATCTCGTACTCCTGGCAGCTGGGGTGCCTGGCCAGCTCAGCACGCCTAGAAGTCAGGTGACAGAGCAGAGACTGTGGCCGCCGTGTGTTGAACACGTGTCTCTCGGCCGCTCTGTGCGATAGATCTTTGTTGTTGGGGGAGGAAGCTGACGTTTAGGGAGGTGCCCTGCCAGGCGCAAGACAATACAGCCAGTTTTCAGCAGACCGGGTAGGACTTGGGTTTCTTGGCTTTTTCCTACGCCATGACGTTCCTCTTACGCCACGGGAGGGATCGCAATGGCAGTTATGGTCTGGCGTAAGCTCGGAAAGAGGGGCACACGGAAGCCAGACTGGACATGGGATCAAGCCCCCTTGGCGGGAACGTCATTACTCTGTACCAATATCTATCTCCTCGTTAAAGCTTTTCCTGACCCTTCTTTTTTCTCTCCTGCCCTCAACAATGAGACGCATTACGGCCCTTTGAATCCCTGAAGCACCTTGTCATTTTTTTTTAAAGTTTATTTATTTCTTTTGAGAAAGAGACAGCGCGATCAGGGAAGGAGCAGAGAGAGACAGAGAGAGGGAGACACAGAATCCAGAGCAGGCTCCACGCTGCCAGCACAGAGCCCGACGCGGGGCTCGAACTCACGAACCAGGAGAGCATGACCTGAGCCGAAGTCAAGATACGGACGCTTCACCAACCGAGCCACCCAGGCACCCCGTTTGTAATTCTTTTGGTCACCCTTTATCATGATTTGTTCATTCTTTCATTCTTTTTAAAATAATTTTTCTTAATGTTTATTTATTTTTGACACAGAGAGAGAGACAGAGCGTGAGTCGGGGAGGGGCAGAGACAGAGGGAGACCCAGAATCCGAAGCAGGCTCCAGGCTCTGAGCCGTCGGCACGGAGCCCGACGCGGGGCTCGAACTCACAGAACCGGATCGTGACCTGAGCCGGAGTCGGACGCTCAGCCGACTGAGCCACCCAGGCGCCCCTCTTTCGTTCTTTATGTAGCTATTTCCAATAGTCCCTCATGTGCGAGGCCACGTGTTCCATAATCTGTGGACATGGACATGAAGTACAAGGAACACGCCCTCTACTGCAGGAGGTGAGGCGTATTCCTAAGAAGAATACGCGGTGCCTCTTACTGAGTACCTACTATGTGCCAGGTCTTGTGCCAACCGACTCCTTCCAACAGCTCTGTGAGACTGATGTAAATCCCATCGTCAAGGTGAGGACACTGAGGTCATGGGGGCTTAAACGATTTCTCCAAGCTTACTCGGCTGTTTAAATGGAGGAGCGTGAGGTGGGGGTTGGGGGGGCGCCCGGGTGGCTCAGTCGGTTGAGCCTCCGACTTCGGCTCAGGTCCCGATCTCTCGGTTCATGGGTTCGAGCCCCGCATCGGGGCTGGCTGCTGTCAACGTGAAGCCCGCCTGGCACTCTTTCTCTCTCCCTCCCCCGCCACCCCGCCGAACCCAAGGACTGGGGACTAGAGCATGGGGACTGTCCTTTCTCGTCTCTGCATCCTCGGTGCCTGGCCCAGCACTGCGAGCACAGGTGTTCAGAGGGTATGGGTGAACCTGAACGCAGCGGCCGTTCGCAGGAACGGGGGCACCACGGGGATTTGTGCCTCGCTCGCTCCCCAACTGCACCCTGTCATTGTGGGCTTTGGGGGGTTTTATTAGCTGCATTTGTGCGACTTTAGATGGGGGGGGTGTGCGTGTTAGTATTTACCATCCTTTGTTCGTGGAAATTTTAATGTATCCGTAAAAGGGGTGCTCGGGTGAGGCTTTTAGAAAAGTCGCTGCCTTGGGGCGCCTGGGTGGCGCAGTCGGTTGAGCGTCCGACTTCAGCCAGGTCACGATCTCGCGGTCCGGGAGTTCGAGCCCCGCGTCGGGCTCTGGGCTGATGGCTCAGAGCCTGGAGCCTGTTTCCAATTCTGTGTCTCCCTCTCTCTCTGCCCCTCCCCCGTTCAGGTTCTGTCTCTCTCTGTCCCAAAAATAAATAAACGTTGAAGAAAAAAAAAAAAAAAAAAAAAAAAAGAAAAGTCGCTGCCTTTCATATTGCTTTTGTCTGGCAAATATTGGGTGTTTTCTGTGATGATTTGGACTGTTGGATGCAGTCATGTGGCAAAGCAGCGGAGAAGGGAGGAGGTGAGCGTTGTCGTTAAACACGTAGGCTTTGGGGGGCGCCTGGGTGGCTCAGTCGGTGAGGCGTCCGACTTCGGCTCAGGTCATGATCTCGCGGTCCGTGGGTTCGAGCCCCGCATTGGGCTCTGTGCTGACAGCTCGGAGCCTGGGGCCTGCTTCGGAGTCTGTGTCTCCCTCTTTGCCCCTACCCCGCTTACGTCTGTGTGTGTGTCTCTCTCTCTCAAAAGTAAATTAACATTGGGGCGCCTGGGTGGCGCAGTCGGTTAAGCGTCCGACTTCAGCCAGGTCACGATCTCGCGGTCCGGGAGTTCGAGCCCCGCGTCGGGCTCTGGGCTGATGGCTCGGAGCCTGGAGCCTGTTTCCGATTCTGTGTCTCCCTCTCTCTCTGCCCCTCCCCCATTCATGCTCTGTCTCTCTCTGTCCCAAAAATAAATAAACGTTGAAAAAAAAAATTAAAAAAAAAAAAAAGTAAATTAACATTAAAAAAAAATCACGTAGGCTTCGGAATCAAGTTGATCAGGGTTTGAACTCCGGCTTTGCCCCCTAGAAACTCTGGGGCCTTGGAGAAGTCACGAGTTATGGAACCTCTCTGGACCTCAGTCTCGTCACCTGTGAAATAGGTATAATGACAGTACCCGTATCGAGGCAAGTCAGCGTGGAAGACGTTCCGAGTGGGAGTGTGTGGGACACACAGTCCTGACCCGAGTGCAGAGTGGGTCCCAGGGTGGGGGGTGGGGGGGGGGTGAATGAGCAAAGGATTGGCTGGCTGAGGGGGGCGTCCAGGTTGTGAAAGGCTCCGAGAGGCAGGCAGAAGGTGTGGGCCTCACGGTTAACGGCACAGTCGTGCTAGCCTCTTCTTCAGGCTTCCCCTTCTCGGTGAGAAATCTCCAGACGGAAAGATGGCCGCTGGAAGGGGGCCTGGCATGCCCGGCCCGTTGGAGAGAAAGCAAGGAGGCCATCGTGGCGGGGGCAGAGTCGGGGGCGGGGAGTGGAGGAGATGAAGTCTGAAAGCTGAGAAGGAGCCAGCTTACACAGAGCCTGGCAAGCCCCGGTGAAGACGTCGGAGTTTACTCTAAGTGACGTGGGGAGCTGTTGGGGGGCCGGTATCTGAGCCGGGGGAGTGTTTCAGTCTCTGTCTCCCCTGGAGCCCTGCAGACACCTTCCATGCTGTTCACCGGCTTCAAGGCCGCTCGAACTTCATCCGAGCTATTGTTTGCGGGGCATATCCTGTCTTGCAAACTGGACAGGACTCTTGAGTCAGTTGGGTGTGGACTACCCAGCACCGCGACAGAACCTCAGTGTGTGTATGTGGGGGGAGCAGGGGGCGGAGGGGGTGTGGGGGGGTCTTGATGATGTCAATGAAGGGATGAAACCCCAAGCTAGCAACGCAGGTGGAGAAGAGAAAACGTTTTGGTGACATAATCCACATTGTAGATGCTTTAGGGGTGATAACTTGGGCCAAGTGGTTGGAATCCTTATGAAGCTATGATGTGTTTAGGTTGTGAGGGCTGGGGAGTCCTGTCCTGGGACGGAATCTTGGAGGCACCTCTACTTAAGAGGTTAAAAACCCAGGGCCTTCGTCTTTGGTCTTTCTGGGCCTCACTTTTTCACGTGGTGCTCCCTCCGAACCCTGGGTAAGACTCTCTTGGCTTCTTACTGATACGGCTATCTCAGAAACAAGTCTGTTCTTTTGCTGAAGTGAGCTTTTTTTTTTTTATCTTTTAAGTTTATTTATTTTGAGAGGGGGAGGGGCAGAGAGAGAGGGAGAGAGAGAGAACCCCAAGCAGGCTTTGAGCTATCGGCACAGAGCCCGACACGGGACTCGATCTCACGGACCATGAGATCATGACCTGAGCCGAAACCAAGAGTTGGTCGCCGAACCTACCGAGCCCCCCCAGGAGCCGCTGACGTGAGCTTTTAAGTGGTGCGTCCTCTTCTCCAGGAAGCCCTCAAGCCTTAATTATAATAGTTCATACTTTTAAGTACTTATGACTGTGCTTTATCTGACTTATTTCACTTAAGCCTCACCACAATCTTGGGAAACGGGTCATCCTATTAATAGTATTACCGTGTCAAAGAAAGAAAACAGGTTCAGAGAGGTTGAGTCATTTGCTTAAGGTTACACCGCTAGTAAGCCGTATGGCTGGGATTTGAACCCAGCTCTGCCTTATCCCAGAGCCCTGCTTACTACTGTATGTTGCCTCTCAAGGTTAGCTTCCTCATTGGCAATCCCCCCTTATGCTGCACAAATGCGTTTGTCGTATTTCTCGAAGGTAGAGATCATATCTTTTTTAAAAAAAAAAAAAGATTTTATTTTTAAGTAACCGCCACACCCAACGTGGGGCTCGAACCCATGACCCCGAGGTCAAGAGTCACACGTTCTTCTGACTGCGCCAGCCAGGCGCCCCCGAGACCATATCTCACGTAGCTTTATAGTCCCCTCAGTTTAAAGCACAAAACAGCTTTATAGAGAAGATGCTCAATAAATAACTGGCTCCGTTTCTAAAGCCTAAGATAGGTGATTGGTTCCATTCCACCCAGACAGGGCTACTCAAAATTTCTACGTAACTCTTTTGGGGGGGGGGAGCAGATGTTGTTTCAGTGGGGTCCACGAGTATGTTTGGGGTGGGCGGAAGGGAACGGCCATGAGCTTTCTGTCTTATGGCTGATGGAGGAAGGGAGATATTACCAACTACCCTCTCTGGTTATTCAGTGATACATTTACTTTATGAAAATAGGTAGTATTTTCTTAAAAGCAAGGGAGGCAAGGGGGAGCTGGATAATTTATACTTTGCCAGTCTCATCAGTGCCTTAACATAGTCCCTATTCAGGCAGTCAGGGAGAACTGTATACTCTCGCTGGGAATTGGGGCACATGTCTAGCATGTGGATCAGATCAGAGACTGGTAAATGCCATTTTGTTTTGACACTGAATTGAAATGAGGGGAAGGAAGGTGCCTGTTTCATAAGATTACAAGGCAAAGAATGCATTGGAAAAAATTCGAACTTGATGTGCTGTTAACAGAATAACAGGTGATCCATCCAGGCTGGGTTTAGTAACACGTAGGATTGTTTAAAACTAGGATTGTTCCAAACAAACCCCGGACGGCGATTGTCCCCAAATCTGGCAACGTTCAGCTGTGCGGTGGTGGAAAGGGACAGAAAATGTACCGGAGCCTATTACTAAGAGAAGTTCAGTTTCACGTAAAGAGAGGTGTTTTTACCTGTAGGGACAAAGCCACACTTTTTACCGACGTGGAAACAGGCTCAGAGGGGTGAAGTATTGCCCAAGGTCACACAGCCAGTAAGCGGCACAGCCAGAGTCCCGAAAGTCAGTTCCTGGCGTGAGGAGGGCTCTTCCAAAAGCCAGGGCCACCAACTCTTGAGGATGAAGACCTGAACAGCTTCTAAAACGAGCTACTGTAGAGAAATGCGTCTCAAGGACTCTGTTGTCTGGGTGTGTATATTTCAAATCGTTAAACAGAGGAAGTGGGTAATTTACATTGCACTTCTGAAGTAATCATTGCCTAATTGCCTTAAACACTCACGGCCACGTAGTGGTTAAGTGATGTTTGTTAGGAAATTCTCTTGGCGGTTGCTTTTTTTTTTTTTTTTTTTTTTTTTTTTGAGATAGATGATCAAAAGCACACCAAGAATGCCAGTTAATGCCATCATTATTTACTTAGTATAAATTTACAATAACAGGAAAATATGTTCATGGAAATAAAATATCATCTGAAGAATTTAAAGAATTGAAAACGATTCCCATCTTTGTTGTTTGGCCTTACCTTCCTTTAAAAAACAAACAAACCTGTTTATCACTTTGCCATAGGAAACAATGATTGTGTTGATAAAAAAAAAAAAAAAAAAAAAAAGGTAAGCCTAGGTAGAAATAATAAATAACTACCCTCTCGGATGAAAGCCTTTGTAAAAATGTGTTTGAAATATTCTTTTGAAGAAAAGCAATGTGGCTTAAGGGTTAATTGATAAATCAGACACCAAGGAATCGTACCTAGGTCTACCCATTGCCAAAAGAACGTCGAACCTGGTGGTTCCGCTGCTCTCAAATGAGGTCGAATGCACTTGCTTTCACTTTCTCCTTTGTGGACCCTTTGGCTCCCACTTGAGTCAGTTACTCCTCAGACATGCGCTGCGTTTTCCTGACTTGCTGCCTTTGCTCCTCCTGGCCCCTCTTCCCAGAGTTCTCTCTTCCTCTGTCCTCGCGTACCCAAATTCCCACCCATCCCTCCGGACGAGCTCACATGTCACAGCCTCTGCGAAGCCTTCTCTGACCTCCTCGCGGAAACCATCGCGCTCTTCCCTCCCTCCCTCCGTCCCCCACCGCCATGACCTTAGCGATCCCCTAGCATTTTGCTTTTATATCCTTTGACGCGCCTCTCACGTTCCACCTTGACATTCGTGTTTAATGGATTCGTCTTATGCCTTGCACGAGCCTCTAGATTTCCTGGAAGCAGAAACATTTTCACTCAGCCTCGGGTGGTCCTCAAATACCGAGCCCGGTGCTTCGAATGTAGAAGTCACGCGGAAACGTCCATCCGCGCCTACCGTGTGCCACACGATGGGTTCTCAGAGTGAGGGAAACGGTTCCTGCCCTTGAGGTCTTCGTGGGAGACAGACGTGTTACCAAAGAGTTTCAGCGTGATCTGGCAAGTGATAAGAGAAAACCAGGAGCAGAGAAGGATGGAAGCCCAGAGTTGGAGCTTGACTAGGGGGAAGGCCTAGTCTAGAAGATGGGTGTTCCTGGTCAGCAAGTAGGCTATACAAATTTATGATTATGAGGGGAAGGCGTTCTAGAAGCTGGCGATATTCACGATGTGACCGTGAGAGCTGAGTAAGCCAACAAATGTGAGTCTAGGGTGTGGGATGGCTTTTCTGACTGGCCGGTGGTGCCGGAAATTGAGGTAGAGAGAATACCCGTGAGCCAGATGCCAGAGTCCTCAGTGAAGGAAGGCGTAGAAGCTGGTATCTCCAGATGGTGTGAACATTAGAGGCAGAGAGGCTTTTCACGAAGTTGGAGCGAGGGTGGGATAAGGCAATGGGGAGGCAGAAGGGTGCTGGTGCCCTAGTCTATCCCGCCCTCTCCACTCCATTCCGAATTTGGATGTTTCGAGATCAAGCAACTTTGGTTGCTGTGAGCTTCATGGTGAGGCTCCTTGTCTTTCTAGAGACGCAGGTCGTTGTTAGGGCAGGAGGTGGGAGGTATTCTGCGAAAGCACTGAGGGTATGGGGGTGCTGATTTGCAAGTTTAATAAATGTAGATAGAGTCTCTAGAATGGGAACACAGGAAGGGGCGTCAATAAGCTAGTCTATGTTTATCATTTTACAATCGAAGATTCCGAGACTGAAAGAAAAGAATGATTTTTCTCCTTGGGCTCCAATAACTAAATTTCTTTTCTTTTTCAAGCGGTTATTTTGATATACAGATCCGTGTTTCTCAGAGTGTTCTGGAAGCACACGAAGGGCCTATGATGTTCTCCCAAAGCAGTCTGTGGGCTATTTCATAGAACAGCATTTCTCTCTCTTTTTTTAATGATTATTTATTAATTTTTGAGAGAGCGAGAGCAGGGGAGGGGCAGAGACAGAGGGAGACAGAGCATCCCAAGCAGGCTCCTCACTGTCAGTGCAGAGGTCAACACGGGGCTCGAACTCATGAACCACGAGATCCTGACCTGAGCCGAAATCAAGAATCAGACGCTTAATCGACTGAGCCACCCAGGCGCCCCTAGAACAGCATTTCTGATGTGATAAACCCAACAAGGCATACAAATACCATGTTTCTTTGTTTGTTTTTTAATTTTAATTTATTTTTTAAGTAGTCTCTATACTCAACGTGGAGCTCGAACTCACAACCCTGAGATGAAGAGTTGCATGCTCTACCAGGAACCCCAACAAATACCATGTTTTGATATGAAGACCCTGCTTTTCAAATTCTCTAAACTTATTTCAATAACTCATTGATGTTTTTTCCACAGTGTCATGTTCTTCCTACGTATTGATGGCTGATTCATTCCTCAGCCCCCGGCACTAACCCGATGGTGTGTCCTTTGACTATATGGCCCTTGAACTTCACACCCATGCCACTGTGCTACGACAGCTTTCATGAAGGTCGTCAGTGATTGTCAGGTCATTAAAGCTGACATACTTTTTTACCCTTTTCCCAAAGTTTTATTTAAATTCTAGTTAGCTAACGTGTAGTGTAATATTGGTTTCAGGAGTAAAACGTAGTGCTCCATCATTTACCTATAACACCCAGTGCTCATCATAACAAGTGCCCTCCTTAGTACCCATCACTCGTTTAGCTCATCCCCCACCTCCCTCCCTCCATCAACCCTCAGTTTGTTCTCTATTGTCAAGAGCCTCTCGGGGCGCCTGGGTGGCTCAGTCAGTTGAGTGTCCA
This sequence comes from Prionailurus viverrinus, assembly GCF_022837055.1. NCBI lineage: Eukaryota > Metazoa > Chordata > Mammalia > Carnivora > Felidae > Prionailurus > Prionailurus viverrinus. The sequence continues at coordinate 106,694,431 of NC_062579.1, forward strand.
ACTCTTGGTCTTAGCTCAGGTCTTGATCTCAGGGCTGTGAGTTCAAGCCCCACGTTGAGCTTAAAATAGAAAAAAGAGTCTGTGACGGTTTGCTTTCCTCTCTCTCTCTTTTCCCTTCCCGTATGGCCATCCGTTTTGTTTCCTAAATTCCACATATGAGTGAACTCATACGGTATTTGTGTTTCTCTGACTTACTGAGCATAATACACTCTAGCTCCACCCATGTTGCTGAAAGTGGCAAGATTTCATTCTTTTTGACAGCTGAGTGATCTATCTTTCTATCTACACACACACACACACACACACACACACACACACACACACACAGCACATCTTCTTTATCCGTTCATCAGTTGATGGACACTTGGGCTGTCTCCATACTTCGGCTATTGTTGATGATGCTGCTCTAAACATCAGGGCGCGTGTGTCCCTTACAGTTAGTATTTTTTTTTAAGCCCTTGGGTAAATACCTAGTCGTACAATTGCCGGATCATAGGGTCGTTCTATTTTCAACTTTTTGAGGAACCTCCGCAAAGCTAACAGACTTTCTAGTCTTCCTTATATTCAACTTCTCAGCAGCGTTTGATACTGACCATCATTCCTTCCTTCCTAAAATACAGACATGCCTTGCCTTCTATGAAACTACAGTCTCCCAGTTTTATCTGGCTCCTTTTTGGGTCTCCTTTGCAGGTTTCTCCTCCTGTACCCGACTATGAAGCACTGAAGTTCGGAAGTGTTCTAGATGCTCTTACCACGTCGATCCATACTGTTTACCTGGTGATTTAATCTATTTACATGACTTAAGATAACCATCTTGGTGCTGTAGATCACAGGATTTATAACCCCAACTCAGGTTTCTCCTGTGAGCTCTAGACCCCTTTGTGCAACTCAACGTCTCCGCTTGGCTACCTCGAATTCAACTTGCCTCCCCTCCTAGCGTTCGGCGTCACAGTGAGTGGCAAAACCATCTACTCCACTGTGCAAGCAAAGAACCCGAGGCCTCCTCGACATTTCCCTTTCTCCCAGTGTCTCCATCGAATTCATCAGCCTGTCCTGTTGGGTTTGCTTCTGAAATATCTCTCAAATTCATCCACTTGGCTCCATCCCGATGAATACCACCTTTAGTCACGCCATTGCAGTAGACTCCTGTTGGTAATCGTTTTATTGAGATACAATTCACGTACCATAAAGTTTTGGCATCTGTATCATTGCGCAGTCATCGCCACCATCTAATTTTAGAACATCCCCAGCAATTCCGTAACACCCTGTCACCTTATAGTTGTCAGTTCTCGCGCCTCCCTGCCCATCTCATGGCCAGTCCTAGGCAGCCATTAATCCATTTTCTGTCTCTATAGATTTGCCTGTTACGCGTATTACATTTAATGGTGTCACGTAATATGCAATCTTTCACGATTGGCTTCTTTCACCTGGCATAACGTTTCCAGATCCATCCATGTGGGGATAGACCACATTTTGTTTATCCCTTCATCGGTTGATGGACACTTGGGCTGTTTCCGTTTGGGCTGTTATGAATAACGCTGCCATGAACATTCACCTGCTAGTTTTTGTGCGGGTATATACTTTCGTTTTCTCTTGGGGATATACCTAGGAATGGGATTGCCAGGTCATATGGTAACTTTATGTTTAACTTTTGGAGGAACTGGCAGACTCTTTTCTCAACTGGCTGCATGATTTCATGTTCCCACCAGCAGTGTATGGTTTCAATTTCTCCACATCCTTTTGCCAATACTTGTCACCTGACTTTGATTCAAACCACCCTAGTGGCTGTAAAGCCGTAGCTCCTTTGTTTTGATTTGCATTTTTTTAGATGTTCACTTATTTGTTTTTGAGAGACAGAGAGAGAGCGCGTGTGCACGTGGGCAGGGGAGGGGCAGAGAGAGAGGGAGACAGAGAGAATCCCCAGCAGCCTCCATGCTGCCAGCGCAGAGCCCGACGTGGGGCTCGAACTCACGACCACGGCCGAAACCAAGGGTCAGACGCTTAACCGACTGAGCCAGCCATGCACCCCTGATTTGCATTTTCTTAATGACTGATTATGTTGAACATATATTCATGTACTTGTTGGCCATTTGTGCATCTCTTTTGGAGAAATGTCCGTACAGTTCCTCTTCCCATTTTAAAAATCGAGTTACTTGTCTTTTCTTAATCGAGTGGTAAGAGTCCTTTGCCTGTTCTGGATACAAGTCTCTTGCAAGATGTATGATGTACAAACAATTTTTTCCCATTCTTGGGGTCATCGTCTCATTTTCTTTCCAGCGTCATTCAAAGCACAAATCTTTGTAATCTTGATGGTGTCCAACTTATCTAGTTTTTCTTTGAATGCTTTTGCTTTTGGTGTCACATCTAAGAAACTTTTGCCTGTCTTCTTTGACGTGTTTTATAGCCTTAGCTGTTATATTTGGATCTTTGGTTCATTGGGGATTGATACTTGGATGAGGTGAGATAGGAATCCGCTTTGTTCTCTCACGCGTGGATGTCCGGTTGTCCCGGCACCATTTTTCTAAAAGACGATTCTTTCCCCGTTGATTCCCTCGGCACCCTTGGCAGAAATCGAATGACCGTAAATGTGAGAGTCACAGTCCATTCCCCACATGGAAGTTAGGGTGATCTTTCTGAAGGGTATATCCAATCCTATCACCTCCTCCTCAACAAAACACTTAAAACCCTTCAGTGGGTTCTCATCTTTAGGACAAAGAACAAAATCCTTCTGATGTGGTTAAAGACCCTCAATGGCATTCTTCTGAGACATAGACATTAATTAAACAATCACACACTTAAATATAAAACTTCAACTGTGACAAGCGCTACAACAGGATACGTTGAGATTCTATAATGGAGAGGTTTGGCCCAGCCACAGGACACTTGCATATGCTGTGTCTTTTTTTTGTTTTTTAATGTTGATTTAATTTTGAGAGAGAGAAAGAAAGAGAGAGAGAGCAGGGGAGGGGCAGAGAGAGACACACACACACAGAATGTGGAGCAGGCTCCAGGCTCCGAGCTGTCAGCACAGAGCCCGACGCGGGGCTCGAACCCACGAGCCGGGAGATCATGACCTGAGCCGAAGTCGGACGCTCCACCGACTGAGCCACCCAAGTGCCCCGCGTGTGCTGTTTCTTTACCTGCAGGGAGGCATCAAGGGTTGATTCAACACTGTAGTCGCCGTGGGTCAAACGTTAGAAACAAATACGCCAGAGTTTCAATCAAACAAAGTAATGGGATTGGCTCTTGTTTGAGACTTGTATGATAGTCTGACGCATTTCATGCCATGTAAACTTTAAAGAGTGGAGTTTCCTGGATGGTAAGCTTCACTTGGTTTTAGTAACTGCTGCTATTTATATGCACGAGAATAAAAATCATCCAGGCCAGGCGCATTTTGCCTGTTATGTGATTATAGACGTGTCTTCACCGTTTGGTTAGGTTAAGGGATAGTGTTTGGAAAGTTACTTTTCCTTTATTTTCTTGGAACGTATTGGCTGTAATCAACACCTGGTTAGCTCTCCTGGCTATCGTTCCCAGACACCAGACAGAGAACTAAAGGCAAATAGCCTTGCAGAACGTAAGAGGACACATTGACCAGAATGGAGTTTTACTGTCAATTAAAATATTTAAGGATCATGATATTCTGCTTCCTCGTGTAGCTGAGCTTTTTTTTTTTTCTAACACAATACAATTTCTGTTTTTACATTTTTTTTTTAAATTTTTTTTTCAACGTTTTTATTTATTTTTGGGACAGAGAGAGACAGAGCATGAACGGGGGAGGGGCAGAGAGAGAGGGAGACACAGAATCGGAAACAGGCTCCAGGCTCCGAGCCATCAGCCCAGAGCCCGACGCGGGGCTTGAACTCACAGACCGCAAGATCGTGACCTGGCTGAAGTCGGACGCTTAACCGACTGCGCCACCCAGGCGCCCCTGTTTTTACATTTTTTTAAAAAGTTTATTTATTTTGAGAGAGACAGAGACAGAGCGAGTGGGGGAGGGGTAGAGAGGGAGGGAGAGAGAGAATCCCAAGCAGGCTCTGCACTGTTCACGCACAGCCTGATGTGGGGCTTGAGCTCACAAAACCATGAGATCATGGCCTGAGCCGAAACCAAGAGGCTCAGTGGCTTAAGCAACTCAGGTGTCAGCCACTCAGGTGTCCCTAACACAATACAATTTCTAATTACAAAGTATTGGAAAATAATCTGATGGGGGAAAAAAACACATCTGCATAATTTCTGAGTAGAAATAATTGATTTCAATGATATTCTTTTTAATTTAACCATCGTAGACAGAATGAGAGAAAAAGAATAGGGAAAACTCAACAACTCGGTATTAATTGATCATGAAACTGAATTGGGATACATTTTTGAAATAACTGGTTAAGAGACAATTTTCATTCCTAAATAACAGACAAACACACAATATCACATGTCTTTAAATTTCAGGTTCAAGTACATCTGGAAACTCAACATCTGGGGCACAAATTCTCTTTTTTTAATCCAGAAGTTCTTTACTACCTTTTTTTTTCTTTTCTTTTCTTTTCTTTTCTTTTCTTTTCTTTTCTTTTCTTTTCTTTTCTTTTCTTTCTGTCGAGGCAGGAGAAGCCCTCAGAGATCTTTTTATTAGCAGATCAGGAAATTTGGGTTTGGAGAGCTTCAAAAACAAGCCAAAGCTCACAAACTAGTTATCGGCCAACTCTGGCTTTGAACCCCTGTCTCTTCACTGTCAGTTTTGCCTCTTTCAGACAAGATTCTCTAAGAGAAAAGGGAAATGCGTACCCATAGATATGTATTCTCAAAACGTATATCCCCTATTGTTTTCCTGATTACCCGAGTGATCCTTGTAGAAATATTCAGTGGACTGTGGCCTTCCGATCCAGCCGAAGGCTGGGCATTTCGCACAGGTGACACAAGGAAAACGGGCCACCTCGGTCAGCGTAGCTTAGGGCTTAACGCTGGGCAAGGTCGAATGTTTTGAACTCGTGCTTCCTTCTCGTGCTGGAGGAAGGCATTCGTTCAAAGTCTGTCATCACTGCAGACCCAGATTTAGAAAGTTAGGGCTGTGCTATTGCGACTCTCCAAGGAAGACGTCACACAGAGCAGTTTCGCAAAACGTTGTGAAATTGAGTGCTGTGGAAACAGGACACCTCGCGATTCCCCTTGGGAACACATGAGGTAATCATTTGAATTATACCTTTGCAAAGGCATGTTAGGATGCATTTCGAGATCGTTGCTTGAAACCGTGATTAACCTGACCCTTGCTTGGGGAGGTTTGATCTGCTTGTCAGCTCCCGGGAAACACACCGGGCTCGAAAGGAGGGTTCATTTTATTAGTCTAGGTGGCACTCGGCAGTGGCAGATCCGATTTCCCCCTTCGCGCCCCCTCTGGCTGGCACACGATGATAGCATTAGAGCTGATGCCACTTGGCTGATCATGCATTGCGGATCACCGTTCAAGGCAACAGGAAGAGACAAAAGCCGGGCTCATTGGAAACGTTTGAAATGTTCATCCCGTTTCTAAACAATAACAAAATGTACCCCTTTGATTCTCCTAGGTTGTCAGGCAGGATGCGGTCCGTTATTTATGAACCACTTGCGGCCCCTTCCTAGTCCGGCCCCGTCGCCTTATTTCGTAGCGTTTCCTTTGTTCCGACTACGCGAGGCTTCGACTTTAAATCTGACGGGGTTACGTGCGATTGGTCACATCGGTTACATCGGGTGCCGGGCAAACAGAGGAGAGGACTGAAATCCTTATTTATCAAGAATATCTGCATTCGGGGCGTTTCTCATCGGTTTACTGTAAAGTGCCATATAAAAGGCACGATTAGACAGTTGACCTCATTACTGGTTTTCCTGTTGTTTTTTTTTTTAATTTTTTTTTTCAACGTTTATTTATTTTTGGGACAGAGAGAGACAGAGCATGAACGGGGGAGGGGCAGAGAGAGAGGGAGACACAGAATCCGAAACAGGCTCCAGGCTCTGAGCCATCAGCCCAGAGCCTGACGCGGGGCTCGAACTCACGGACCGCGAGATCGTGACCTGGCTGAAGTCGGACGCTTAACCGACTGCGCCACCCAGGCGCCCCTGGTTTTCCTGTTTTTAAAGTCTCTAGGCTATGGTGTCGTTTTGGACACTGGGCTAATTTTTATGCAACGGTTACAGCATAGCCCGATTTTCAACATCGTTGCATGAAGTCATGATAGGAAGGAAGTCTCAGGGCGCCTGGGTGGCTCAGTCCGTTAAGCGTCCGACTTCGGCTCAGGCCATGATCTCACGGTCCGTGGGTTCGAGCCCCGCGTCGGGCTCCGTGCTGACAGCTGGGAGCCTGGAGCCTGCTTCGGATTCTGGGTCTCCCTCCCTCTCTGCTCCTCCCCTGCTCTTGCTTGGGCTCGCTCGCTCTCTCTCTCTCTCTCTCAAAAATCAATAAACATTAAAAAAAATTTAAAAAGAAGGAAATCTAAACATCAGAACCGGCGCCCCAAATACCACCTGCTCTTTTCATAAGATCCAGGCGATGTGGCAGCAACCGAAATGCACAAAGCCCTCTGCGTTCTAGTGAAACAGAGGTGGATGGACCGGATACCGTACGTGTGGGTAGCTGACTGACGTTATTACTGGTTTAATGATAAGAAAACTGAAGGCTGCCTCCGTGCTAGGACGGTTGATGGCCAATCCTCTAAAGGCCATAGATCAATCACCATTGTGTGGATTCGACAGCTAATACACATGTTGCGGGATAAGTTTGTTACAAGACCTGCATACCATGTTACATAATTCAGGTGAGAGAGAGAGAGAGAGAGAGAGAGATGTACGTGTGTGTGTGTGTGTGTGTGTGTGTTATTTCCTTCCTATAGGTTTGGTCCAATGACTTCCCATGAGCCTATGGGATCTGGCTCAAGAATTGGGATTTTTCTGGGTGTGTTCAAGATCAAGCTACCCATTTAGAGATTCTTTCCTTCAATCACGTGTGTCATCTATCACCCTGAAGAAAGAATGGGGTCTTTCGCAGCAGGAGGTAGAGTCCAATAGAAAGAAGACAGTCTTAACAATCAGGAGATGAGGGTTCTGGTCCCAGTGCTTTTCATAAACTGAGGAGCCTCGCGGTATTTCTTTTCTCTGGGCCACGATTTCCCCGTCTATAAAATGAGGAGTTTGGCAGATGATCCCTTAGAGGCCTTCCAACTAATCCATTCCATTCTTCTGTGACGCGATGAGTTAGGGTCACAGAGAAAATCCTTCCCAGACTACAAACACAGGGTTCAATTGCTCACTTTAAATCATACTCCTTCTTGGAATCAATTTAAAGCCTTTCGTTAAAGCTATAAAGACCCACAAGCAATCTCGAAAAGCAATTTTATTTGATTCGCCAAGTTCCAAGTGAAGTAATCTTTACAAATAACCATCAAGGGTGTTCCAAGCCTATAAATGCTTACAAACTTTAACATGGAAGCATTCAGCGGAAAGGAGTCGATGATGTCGTGTGCCCAGAAGAGTTCGTCATTTTCTTCCACATCAACCAATTTTGCAACAAGAAATCACGCATAATAATCACATGCTCACCACATTCTTTTTTTTTTTTAATTTTTTTCAACGTTTATTTATTTTTGGGACAGAGAGAGACAGAGCATGAACGGGCGAGGGGCAGAGAGAGAGGGAGACACAGAATCGGAAACAGGCTCCAGGCTCCGAGCCATCAGCCCAGAGCCCGACGCGGGGCTCGAACTCACGGACCGCGAGATCGTGACCTGGCTGAAGTCGGACGCTTAACCGACTGCGCCACCCAGGCGCCCCAACTCACCACATTCTTAATACCCATCGCTCACTGAGCAAATAGTAGAATTTCTGGCGATGTGCTAAGGTCCTCACAGTCCCCAAGTCACTCTGCGTCACATCTCAAGTCGCTAGAGCACGGAGACGGAGACGTTATTGTGCCTTTATTTGCAAACAAGTAAACTGAGGTACAGGCCAGGTAAGAAATTTGATGAAGGTCTCACACCCGGTAAGTCGCAGAGCAAGGACCAGAGCCTGAGGACAGCATCTGTCTATGTGTGAGTTTCCACCTACTTCTTTTATATTAAGCAAACATTTATGAGAACAATTAAAAGAGTATGCCGATTGAGGATATCGACCGTGAGAGTGTTTTAAGCTTTGGAGCAGCGGTGGCGAACAAATAGATTTAGGCCATAAACGTAATTTATAGAAGACCATGTGCGTTATAACCGGTTCTTGGGTTTTAAGATATCTGTATTTCTTTTTTTTTTTTAAGTTTATTTATTTATTTTGAGAGAGAGAGAGAGAGACAGAGTGAGTGTGTGCACAGTGGGAAGGGGCAGAGAGAGGGAGAGAGAGAATCCCAAGCAGGCTCTGCACTGTCAGCGTGGAGCCCCGTGCGGGGCTCGAACCCACGAGCCACTCCGAGCCACTGGAGCTGAAATCAAGAGTCGGCCGCTTAATGGACTGAGCCACCCAGGTGTCCCTGTTATAACTATTTGATCAGCCAAGACGTTTTGGGGGAACATTTACTTTATGCCCAGCAGTTTTGTCGGATCGATGTGAATCTAGCTGGTCTCTTACCGTGCTCGGGCTGGTAAATAAAACGTCGTAGACTAGGTGGCTTACACGGCAATTGATTTCTCATGGTTCTGGAGCCTGGGAAGTCCAACATCAAGGTGCTGGCAGATTTGGTGTCTCCTGAGAGCCCTCTTTCTTATTTGCAGACGGCTGCCTTCTCACTGTGTGCTCCCATGGCCTTTGTTTGCTGCACATTCGTGGATCTCTCTGTCTGTCTGTCTGTCTCTCCCTCTTCTTGTAAGAGCACAAATCAGATCACAAGGGTCCCGCTGTCTTGACCACATCTAAATCTAATTACCTCCCCGAGGGCCCACCTCCAAACACCTCACACGGGGGGCTGAGGCTTTAACATATGAATTTCAGGGAGGCACAGACATTTAGCCCATAACATTCTATCCCTGGACCCACAAAAGTCATGTCCTTCTTGCAAGCAAAATGCCCCCCAAATCTTAACTTATTCCAGCATCAGCCCTGATGTCTGAAGTCCAGAGTACCACGTAAATGTCATCTAAATCAGATGTGAGGGAGACTCAAGGTGGTATTCATCCCGAGACAACCTTCCTCTCCCGTCACAAGCCTGTGACACCGGACAAGTCACGCACTTCCACAATACAGTGCCGGCACGGACATGGGATAGACATCCACATTCCGGAAGGGAGGAATGGAAACGAAGAAGGGGGCGCTAGGTTCCGGGCAAGTCCAAAACCGAGTAAGGCAAATTGCACGAGATCTTAAGGCTCGAGAATTATCTTCTTGGGTCCAGTGCTCTGCCCTCCAAGACCATGGGGAGGCAACATCACTCCCATGGTGCAGTGGGGCAGTGCCCACCCTGAGGCTCTCTACAGGGGCCTTGTACGCCTGCGGACCTGGGCGGAGTCGTTGTGGCCTGCCAATCTGGAGAGGAGGCCCTACCCTTTGAAACCTAGGAGGAACTAGTCCAGTTCCCTGGCCTGTGCTGGGAATGGCCGTCCTGTTGATCTCTGGATCGCCTTTGGGATCGGTCTTCCCTTTTCTTAAAGGGAACAGGGGTGTGGGAGGAGCTGGGAGTCTCTTGAATTATGTCTTTCTTCTCTATCCCCACGAGTCTGACCTTAGTCCAGAACTGTGTCACTTCCGTCCTGGACTCCACCGGGCTACAGCCAGACCACTCTCCAAAAAACATCAATCTCAGATTCCTGCTCCAGGACCTACCTACGAATTCCTTCGCTTGAACTGCTAGACCAGCCCCGTCCCATGGGAATATGAGGCAAACTGCATGTTAACTTGACAATTCCTAGCAGCCATGTTTTAAACCGTAAAAAGAAACAGATGAAATTAGCGTTAATAGTGTGCATTCTGTTCTTTTTTTTGCCATGTCTTCCAAGTCCAGTGTGTAATCTACACGCAGCCTGGACCATCCACACTTCAAGTGCTTGGTAGCCACGTGCGGCCAGTGACGAGTGTCTTGTGCAGTGAAGACGTAGACGTTCCAGTCCCGCCAGTGGTCTCGCTAATGTCCTTTTTCTGGGCCAGAATCCAGTTTTGGAGGCCACACCGCATTTGGCTGTTGAAGGGGAATCAGGATATGCCAGCCCAGATTATGCTCCTTTGGCATAAGGATCATTTCCATCCGAAGGCAACTGAGAACCAACAAATGCGGGAAGGGTTCTCTGTCCTCTTTACTGGCCTGAAAGCGGGGCAAACATTTCCCTTTGGGAAGATGTCCCCCTGTCTTGTGTCAGTAAGAGGGGAGTGACTCATCACCAGAGACAGAACGTTGGCACAGAGATGAGTCTACATTAACAAACCTTACGCAAATAACCCTTATCTTCTGTTAGTTTCCTCATGTATTTCGTAGGCATTTCCCCACAATTTTCCCAGGCACTGGAAGCTCAAACCCCCTTGCCATTGTTGAAAAGGGCATGTAACGCCCAGAGTCTAACCACTTCTTTGAGTTTTGCTTCTTTTCTGTGAACTCGCATGCGTGTAAAATATTAATAAACAATCGTATGACTTTTTTCTTCTTACTCTGTGGTTTGTTAATTTAATTTACGAGCCCCAAGGACTGAACCTAAGAGGTTGTAGGGAAACTTTTCCTCCTTGACACCGTCATGTTTCCTCAGTCTCCTATCTGAGGCAGATACATTAACTTCTGGATGAACTAAGGGAGTGTGACTTGAGGCTTAGAGGTAGTTACAGATAAGACCCTGGAGGGCAGGTAAGTAGGAAGAATCCATATTAATAGCGTGTAGAATCGGGTACGGTCTAGGCAAGTAAAAATCAGTTAACTTTGTTACTAATAGTGACCCTTGGGACCTCTGTAGTACATTTTAAGATGACGTATATGTATAAATTAGGGATTGAGCACAACACGAATAAAATCAGATTGCTGTTTTGCCTGAAATAATCTTTTGAAACAGTGGAAATGACCAAACCCGTGGTTACACATATTCTTTCTCTTCCTCTTCTCTGCCTCTTTTCCACTTTTGCCTTTCCTCATTTCTCCGTCTGCTGAATCTCCTCTCTTCCTTTCTTCTTTATGTTGACCGTTTGACCATTTATTCAAATTTTATTGAGCACCTACTATTTAGCCCTTGCTTGGTCCTTCAGAAATCACGCTAACAGTGAGCGAACTCTCATAATTGTCTCATTGTATCTGAAGCAAATATTTACTAGGGAATTAAACGAAGGTATATGGATATTTCGGTTCGTGCAAACTCACGAAAGATGTTGCCACCATTTGATTTATATTTGCATTACAAACATTTATAGGAAATACTGTTGAGACTTAAGCGGCCATATCTATGTTCCGGAGCGATACATATCTGTAGGCGTGTTCAAATACCTCCAGCACAAGAGTTAACTTAAACGTCAGGTCCTAACTGACAGGGACGATTCAGTGAAATTTCTTTAAACTGCCTTTTTTTTTTTCAAGGGAGGATGCTTGACTTCACTCTGAGCTTTACCCTGGTCTCCGGAAAAACATTCAGTGGGAAAGAGTTGCTGTCCGTTAGCAGAAAATGACTTAAGATTTGCATTCTTTTACCAATGAAATAAACGAACAAAGTTTGCAATTGAAAAGGCAGTTTACATCTTTTGTTGTTTTGGCCCCTAGAAATCCTATTATACTTCAAGCGGCTCTAAGGAATGTGCCAACAAGTATTAATTAGATCAGTGGCATGTCTGTGTAGTTTCTTTCATCAGGATATTTAAAACTGAGTATTCAAACCTTCATGTCAATTTCACAAACCTGTCTCACCAGTACATTTAGACCCTGGTATATTTAACCGCCAAAGGTTATTTTCCCGGCGGAGACCCTAAACGCATCGGAGCCCAAGCCTAGAAGGTCAGCCCTCTGCTTTAAGCCCTGCGGCGGTTGAAATTACTGTCTGTTTTCTCCCACAAATGATGCACGCATTCAAAGGACTTCGGGGATAGATATTCCGCAAAAGCAGTTTGTTTTAACAAGAGGGGTGAGGTTGCCTGAAGGGATGTCACAAAATGCGATCAGACTGTGTGAAAAGAAAACAGCCTGAGTCTCGGAAAACATTCCCACTCGGGGAGGGTTTTCTCGGGCCCCTCTAATATACGTACTTTCTGCCTAACTTCTGTTAGTCTTTTTGAGCCGGAGGAAATGCCCTGCCATGTGGACGGACTGGCGGTTCAGCCCTGACCACTTTAACCTGTGCTTTTACGGGCAGATCTGACACCATCAATCTGGTTAGAAGCTTGATCCCAAATTAGCACAGATAAGGCATTTCCGGCAAAACTCCAGACCATCTCAGTAAGCACTCCGTGACAAGTCATATACTTTAAGGACGTACATTCGTCTACCTGTCTAGCCTGGTTTGCACTTCACATGCCTCTTGTATTGACAACAAATACAGGTTTTCTCTCTTTGAGCATAAAACCACATGCATGGTGCCTTCAATTAGACCGAATTGGGATAAATGTCACGTATTAAGTTGGGTATCTCTCATGCTTCATTACGGTTCTTTTGGATGTCAAATTCACGTTTTCCTTTCGGAAGTAGAAAGGAAGCTGCGGGGAAGTTTTCTAATGGTCATTTCCATCTGTCTCTCCTGGAAAACTCCAGAATAATAAACCCGACTCGTCATTGTAGCATGTTTTCTTGTGCCAAACGGAGTGGGGAAATGTGATTAAAAAAAAAAAAAAAAAAAAAAAAAAGAGCAACAGCGGGCCTGATGCATCTTTAAAAGAATTTAAAGGTAGATCCCATTGATGAATATATATCCAAACATAAAAAAGAAAAAAAAAGCTGTCTCAGGAGTAACTACCAAAATAAAAACATCGCGCCATTTGATGGATAAGTATCGCCTATAGGGTTATTTGAGTTGGAATGATTATACACATTCAATCTGCAATAATAAAATTATATTGCAACATAATCCCATTCAACCGTTTTTTGTAGTTTTTTTTTTTCCCTCCAGCTGTTTCTCGACTCTTGTAATTTAAAGAAGTAAACCTTTTGTTCTTAAAACTTACTTAGTCCCTTTCTAATTCTGTTGATGGACATCCATTTCCATTGCCTTATTTTATGTTAATATCTAACAAAAGAACGCCGTTAGCCTCCTGCTAGTAAAGGCCCCACCTCCTTTGTTGGGGAGGGGGGAGGGGAGGGGGTTCTTTTTTAGCCTTTTACTCTACAGAAGACTTTACACTTCCTCTCTCCACGTCTAGTCAAGAAGAGAATTTCTGCATGAGCTAAAAATTCCTAGGAAAAGGCTATAGCCCCCAAGTGTGGAAGGTGGTTCTTAGCTGTCAATTCCCTTTTGTTATTCGCTCAAACGGAATTATGAAATGTTCGTGGCTTTGTAGGGCAGAACGCATTTCTCCCGAGCAAATGCAAATGCATTAGGTGTGCCCAGGTAATTTGAAATGCTCATGCTGGCAGCTTTTCTGCATGAGTAAAGCTGTTTAATTAATGCATTTTTCCCTTCCTTCTGATTAGTTGATTCTGATTTTCTCGGAATAAATTAAACTCTCTGTAATATGCTTCCTATAGCTTCTTGGGCTACCCAAGGCCCGATACCTCCCACCAGGAGGGCAGATGCAAAGAAATGAAATGATTCCTCTGCATATTTCTCACAGAGATTTTTCTCCTATACAAAGGACTCTGATTTTCCTCGCAATATGGCTTGGAGGAATGATGTGTTCAAAGAGGATCTTGGGGCTTCTGTTGATGTTGCCCATGGGTAATAACCCTTCTAGCTCGAATCCCGGAAATGGGTGGTGGTTCCGTTTAGTTTTGTTTCATTGAAATCTGGGGAGTAAACATTCAGTGAGGTAGGAAAGAAGTGGCATAAACATTTTCTTCCTACACGTGGCGCGGGAACTTGACATTTCTCCGTAGGTGCCACAACTTTCTAAAGGAACCCTTTGATTTGTGAAAAGAATTCATTTGTACCAGAAAGGCAGGGTGGGGGCGCCTGGGGGGGGGGGGCTCTGTCGGTTGGGCGTTGGACTCTTGGTTTCGGCTCAGGTCACCATCTCGAGGTTTATGGGTTCGAGCCCCACATCGGGCTCCGAGCTGACAGTGGTGCAGAGCCTGCCTGGGAGTCTCTCTCTTTCTCTCTCTCTCTCAAAATAAAATAAACTTGAAAAGAAAAGAAAAGGAAGAAAAGAAAGAAAGAAAGGCAGAGCGGCATGATGGAAAGGGGACTAGATTCGGATTCGGGAAGGACTGTGTTTGAAGCCCTAACTCTCAGGCGGGACCCTCCCAGCCCTTCTGTCCCCAGTATCCTTACAAGTCAGGCGTCTTACCAAGCGTTGATGGAACGTCCCAAAGGGCTGTCTCATCTTAGGTTTTTGCTCCCCTAACCCAGACAGAAATCCCTAAAGAGATTTTTCTTGTCCTCTTTGCCCCACTCCACTGAGACCCACTGCAGAGGTAATGCACGCATGTCCTTGAGGAAATCCTTCATGAGCAGAACGACAATGGTAACAAGATCGCTAGTTGGTACCTTGTAGCCCTTTTCTCCTACATACTGGAGTCTTCTCAGCAGCCCTTCAGATCCATGTTGATGTATTTACGTATTTAACAGAGACTCTTTGACTTCATTAATTTTGACAGAGAGAGCACACAAGTTGGGGGAGGGGCAGAGAGAGGGAGAAGGAGAGCGAGAGAATTCCAGGCAGGCTCCACACCGCCAGCACAGAGCCCGACTCGGGTCTCGAACCCATACACCGTGAGATCATGACCTGAGCTGAGATCAAGAGGTGGATGCTTAACCGACCGAGCCACCCAGGCGCCCCTCCTTGACCTCGTTTCTTTTTAATATTTATTTTTCAGAGAGAGAGAGAGAGAGAGTGAGAGTGGGGAGGGGCAGAAAAAGAGGGAGACACAGAATCCAAAGCAGGCTCCAGGCTCTGAGCTTTCGGCACAGAGCCCGACGCGGGGCTCGAACTCCCGGACCGCGAGATCACGACCCGAGCCCGAGTCGGACGCTCAACCGAGTGAGCCACCCAGGCGCCCCTTGACTTCATTTTGAAGATTCTATTTTTTAAATTAATATCTTCATTGTTCCTCCATTGTTCACTTCATGAATCTAGTACGACAAGCTCGGGGCTAGTTGACATGTCTGATTTGCAAAAATAGCTATAGCTCACTTCACACCCTAAGAGTGTTCTTAGAAGTTATGTACGATTAAGAATTGGTCAAGAGGGGAACAATATTTCACGCTGACCCTTATAATTATGCTAAGATCCTTTATGCCATGACTAGTTTTCCTTGAGGTCTCTCACCACTCAAAGTATTAGATGAGCTAAACGTGGCAGTGTTTAACGTAGACCAGTTTGGGCGCCTGGGTGGCTCAGTCGGTGAAGCATCCGACTCCGGATTTCGGCTCAGGTCATGATCTCACGATTCGTGAGATCGAGCCCTCCACAGGGCTCTGTGCGGACAGCACAGAGCCTGCTTGGGATTCTCTCTCTCCCTCTCTGCCCCTCCCCTCCCTCCAAAAGAGTACTTTTCACTCAGATTCCCCAATTATTCTCTTTTGCTTTATCAGTAGCTCCTTAAATAGGCATATCTTTTATTATTTTTCCAAAATAAATTTTCCAACCAAAGGAGAGTAAGTTGCAACCATCATGCCCACTGCCCCTAAATATTTCAGCGTGTATTTCCTAAAAGACAAGGGTACTCTCCTCAATATAATCATAGCCCTACCATCAAAATCAGGAAATTAACATTTATACCGTCTAATCCCAAGACTCCATTAGAATTTCACCAATGGCCCAATAATGTCCTTTATAGCTTAAGTGGTCAATGAATAAAATATATTTTTTCTTGTGGTCCTGGATCCAATCCAGGATCGTGTGTCATAATTAGCTGTCACATCTCTTTAATTTTCTTCAATCTGGGACCGTTCCTCAGTTTTTGCTTGTCTTTTATGACCTACACATTTTAGAGGACAGTTCAGTTGTTTTGTAGACTGTCCCTCAGTTTGTGTCTGTCTGATATTTACTTCTGAGTAGATTCAGTTATGCATTTTTGGGCAAAGATATACCACAGAAGTAAAGTGTTTTTGTCAGTGGACAGATCAGGAGGCACCTTGAATCGTCCCTTTACTAGTGATATTAACGTTCATCACTGGTTAAGGTGGCATCTACCAGATTTCTCCCTGGAAAAGTTACCATTTTCCCTTTGGTATAAATAAATATTTTGTGGGGAGATACTTTGAAACTCTACAAATATCCTGTTCCAATGGTGATTTTCTTTTCTTTTTTTAATTAAATTTTTAAAGTTTGTTTTCAGAGAGAGATAGAGTGAGTGAGTAGGGGATGGGCAGAGAGAGAGAGAGAGAGAGAGAGAGAGAAGGAGAGAGAATCCCAAGCAGGCTCCACACTGCCAGTGCAGAGCCCAATGTGGGGCTTGAACCCACAAACCACGAGGTCATGACCTGAGCTGAAATCAACAGCCGGACCCTCAACCGACTTAGCCACCAGGGAGCCCCTATTAACTTTTTTTGTTTATTTATTTACTTTCTGAGAGACAGAGAGAGCAAGAGAGCACATGGGGAGGGGCCAAGAGAGAGGGAGACAGAGGATCTGAGGCGGGCTCTGCACGGACAGCAGTGATCCCGATGCGGGGCTCGAACTCACGGACCGAGAGATCATGACCTGAGCTGAAGTTGGACGTTTAATTGACTGAGCCACCCAGGTGCCGTTCCAATGGTGATTTTCTGATTCTACCATTCTTTCTGTATTTACGAGTTGGCGTCCTACAGGAGACAGCTTTTCTTTTTTCCCTATTTATTTATAAAAATATGGTCTCATGAATTTCCGTTTTATAAAATGAGTTCAATAATATGTTACTGTCATTATTTATATAATATGCTACTGTCATGATGTATCTCGATGGTCAAATTATCTCAGGTTGTTTAATGGGAGCCCCTTGAAGTTGGCTTCTGCGTCCTTTTGACATGCCCACGTCATTTTAGGGGGCACTTTCTTACTTTCTGGCAAAACAGAATATCCCAGACTTGTCTTGTGCTTTTCCTTTCCCACCTCCATAGCCAGTTCTCTCCATTTATTAGAGAATTCTAGTTAAAGCACCAAGACCTGGGAACAAGGTGTGGTAACTGCTGCTGGGATGTTAATGTTTCTAGACCCTCTCAGTGGACAGAGATAGGAAAACTTTTTCAAACTTTTTAATGTTTATTTCTTTTTGAGAGAGACAGAGAGAGACAGTGTGGACAGGAGAGAGGCAGAGAGAGAGGGTGACCCAGAATGCGAAGCAGGTTCCAGGCTCTGAGCCGTCAGCACGGAGCCCGGCGCGGGGCTCGAACTCACGGACTGCGAGATCGTGACCTGAGCCGAAGTCGGACGCTCAACCCGCTGAGCCACCCAGGTGCCCTGAGATAGGAAATTTTCTATGTCCAAGAATCACTATGGATTTACTGTAAAGCACATTAGGAATAAGCTTCAGGGCTCATCATTTACATGGTCCCTTCTAAGGCAATGTGTTCACGTGGTCTTATGTCTTTGCGAGATTTGAAAACGGTTAAGACCACTGTCTCTTTCCATCTTGACAACGTCTCCATCATACTTTTCTTCTTGTAGATGGCATCTGAGTGGATTCAGACATTTGGGGCATTAGGCTAAGGGAAAGTAGAATCGGGGATACATTTTATAAAAACCACTTTATTGTCATATGAAAAATTATACGTAGTTCATGTGTATAAGTTGATGCGTTTGGAGATAAGTTCATGCCTGTGACACCATCACCACAGTCGATGCCATAAACATATTCATCACTTCCGAAAGTTTCCTCCCTCTTTCTTCTTCTGCTTCTATTTTCTCCTCCTCCTCCTCCTCCTTCTTCTTCTTCTCCCTCCTTTTCTTTCTTTCTTTCTTTCTTTCTTTCTTCTTTCTTTTTCTTTCTTTCTTTCTTTCTTTCTTTTTCTTTCTTTCTCTTTCTTCTTCTTCTTCTTCTTCTTCTTCATCTTCTCCTCTTCCTTCTTGTTATTATTATTATTATTATTATTATGACAAAAACACTTAACATGGGGCACCTGGGTAGCTCACTTGGTTAAGTGTCTGCGTTTTGCTTTCAGTTCAGGTCATGCTCTCGTAGTTCGTGAGTTCGAGACCCACGTCAGGCTCTGCCGCTGGCAGTGTGGAGCCTGCTCGGGATTTTCTCTCCCAGTCTCTCTCTGCCCCTCCCCCGCTCACTCTATCTGTCTCTTTCACAACAAATAAACTCTAAAAAAATTATTTAAAAAAAATACTTAACATCTACCATAGCAAATGTTTCAGTATATAATACGGTTTTGTTAACTACAGACACTAAGCTGTAGAGTAATCTCTACGGTCTGTTTGTACGATTGAAACTTTGTAGAAGTGGAGATACATTTAGCTGGGGGTTAATGGAATATATTTATGCTGTTTGCAGTTACCTGGGGGTATAATTATGTTATCGATACCTGTCAGGGGGTAGGAATACTGCCTCTTTACTGTGCCTTCTCATCTGACGCCTAACGTGGAAATGTAGGCCAGAAGTCATACCCTCTTTTCATTTAAAAACTTGAAGTTTATCTGATGTCAGTAATGAAGACTGGTGGCGATGAAAGAAACTTTGCTGAACTATCAATAATAGTGAAAACAAATTTTGATCGGTCATGCTAGAGGAAAGGTTATCTCTTTTCTGTATGGACGCGTATGTTACAAAACCACTGTCATATGAAGAGACAAAGAGCATGCAGCTTAAAAAGTGAGAAAATGGCACACTACGCGTCAAGGGGTTAATTAGTGTAAACATTATGTTATTTTTATGCATTTTCTAATGTTTGTGCTAGTCCAGGGTTTTTTTTTTTTTCATTTGAACAATTTTTATTTAAAGTCGTACTTAAGATTACTTTATTCCCGCATCTTCTCGATTGTTTCTTCCTTCTGTTTGCCCTTTGCCTTTCCTACTTGGCGAGATTTGGCTTTGCGTTCAAGGATCTTTTTGTGGCCTTGGTCCCGTTTTGGTCTGGTGATAACCACCTCGCTGGGGCGGATGCCCACGTGGATGGTGGTACCAGTCACCTTGTCCCGCCGTACTCATTCAGTGCAGATGATGAATTTCTTCCCGTGAACCTGGGCCACTTTGCCAATTTGCTGACCTTCACCATCCTCTGGGGTGAAGCAGGCTCCAGGCTCCGAGCTGTCAGCGCAGAGCCCGACGTGGGCCCGAACTCACGGACCGTGAGATCGTGACCTGAGCCGAAGTCGGACGCCTCACCGACCGAGCCACCCTGGCGCTCCAGAGATATCTAAATTCTAAGTAAATATTCATCTTGTTACCTAATTTGTGTTTACACGTTTTTTGGTCTTCTTTTTCTTAAAGATAGTCCTATGAATTGTATATAATGTAAGACCTAGAAAACCTGGATCCACATCTGATAACATGGCACGTGTGAATAAAACATATTTGTACTCAGCCTCCCTGGGCACAGCGGGCATTGGGGGAAATTTGCAACTGAGTCAGGGTGGTGGCAAGTAGGGGAAAAGGGAGTCTGGGCTTGAGGCCTCTGCTGGGTGGGGAAATGTGCCAAAGTAGTCATTGTCGCCTCCCTACCTTGTTAAGAGACTAAGGAGCTATGGTCTGAGTTAGCTGAGAAGTGGGCAATGATTTTCTCTCATCCTGGATATTATCTCTACCTTTGATAATGAGGTTTCTGGCAGCAAAATGCAGGTCTGGCACATAGCTTCCTTGTTAATAGAGATATTACTGTCTGACTCTTTCCAAATAGTAAATTACACTAAAAGGGCATCCATTTCTAGTTATTTGCAGTCTCGGGAGAGAAAAATAAAGCCCCCCCCCCCCAAGTTGTTTGCATTATTCTAAGATCACAGAGACAAGAGAAAAGCTAGTGATAATTTGGAAAATGGGGCTCATAAGTCATCGTCTTTCTTCACTTGCAATTAAATCACACCTCTGATAATGTTGAGAACAAATAGTAATTTGATTTGGGTTTTGATTTTTTCCGAGTGCCTCGTGTTTTTCCAGGTGGGTTTTTCAGAGTATTTAAAGTCCTCAAGGGGAACACAAGAGCAAAAAAATTAGACAAAAGCCTTGCAACTTTGTTGCCAATCACTTAATTTGGTTTTCACATATTCATAAACGTGAGGTTTCTCCACAGTCAGCCCCTATCCAAGTATACCGAAAACAAAGAAAATATGGTTTTCCGTAGAAGGTAAAATGGACAGTTGCACGGGATAAGACATTACATTTCGCTAACTGATTATGATTTCTGCATAAGATGAGTCTATAAAATCACCGCGTGTGTTACTTAATGTACTATGGGGTCGTCAATCACTGTGCATTTTTTTAAACTGCAAACATGCTTCTTTGGGATAACTAGAATAAATATAATGAACCCAGATATCTCCCTTTTGCATTCAGAATATTTATGAGTGAGACGATGATGTAAAAATATTTGGGACAATTTCGGCAGAAGAAAAGTCAGCCCGCAACCTACGACTAAATATTTTAATCTTTGCTCTCTTTGGAGACTTTTTATTCATACGCGCAAGTTTCTACACCGTTGCAACCATTAAGTAACTGCTCTTTTATCATCTGAATTTTTCATGTTTAACTTATTGTGGTGAGTGGGAAAGGGAAAATCCAACGCAGCGAGAAAATTATTATGTTACGACTTGAATCAACTTCCCCCTATTATGAAAGTAACGCATGGTAATTATGGAAAAACTCGGAAATCCCAGCGTCTCTTAATACGAAAATAAAAACCACCTATAATGTGGCCACTTGGTGGATAGCTGAACTCCAAAAGCAAGAATGGCCAAGTCCCGATTACTTGGGAGCTCATATATTTTGGACCATCACGTAATATCGCCCTTTCAGCCTTTTTCCTCTTCTCAGCGAGCTTACAAGTCACAGGAGGGAAAAAAACCAGTGTTGTCATTTTTTGGGACATATTTCATTTGGACCCCCAACAATGTCACCCAGCCTTATCTCCTGGTGTTTGGAATGGGTTTGACTATTTCTAGAAATGACAACCGCTTCCAAGGCGTGAATGCTAACCGTTGAGAGGAATTAAAAAGGAAAATAGAAAGTCATGAACGTTCTTGGGAGGAAACGGCATTAATTCCGAAAGAAACATCTTTTTCAAAGGTTCAAACTAATGGATTTATAGTTGGAATAAGGGTGCAACTTCCCAGACGGACTCGGTTGAGCTGTGGAATGTACCGAATGAGCAAAACTTACCCTTCGGCTTTTCTTTTTCGTTTTTAAGTTTATTTATTTCTTTGGAGAGAGACAGAGAGAACACGAGCAGGGGAGGGGCAGAGAGAGAGGTGGACAGAGGCTCCAAAGCAAGCAGGCTCCGCGCTGACAGCAGCCAGCCCGACGCGGGGCTCGAACTCACAAAACTGTGAGATCGTGACCTGGGCCGAAGTCGGATGCCCCAATGACTGAGCCACCCAGGTGCCCCGAGCCCGGCACTTTTCAATTTCATTTCATATGTTTTTATTCCAATTTTTGCTGGGTCCTGTGAATGTTTCTGCATGAACGTTTTCATCAGGTTCTTAAAATGCTATTTGTGGGGCGCCCGGGCGGCACAGTCGGTTAAATGTCCGACGTCGGCTTAGGTCGTGATCTCACGGATCACGGGTTCGAGGCCTGCGGCCCACATTGGGCTCTGTGCTGACCGTGTGGAGCCTGCTTGGGATTCTGTCTCTCTGCCCCTGCCCCGCTCTCACTCACTCACTCTCTCTCTCTCTCTCGATCTCAAAAATAAATAAACATTTAAAAATTTTATTTGTAATTAGAACACACTCCCGACATTCAAGTGAAATGTAATATGCGGGACACCCATGCGCTCCCCAGGGTTAAACAGACGTCGATATTGTATCATATTTGCTTGAGATCGGTTTTTGAAAAGAAGCAGAACGGCACAGATGTCTTTCCCTTCCTTCTCCCTCCGCAGAGGTAACCCCCACATCCAATCCACGTGCATCATTCTGTGCACATGTGTGTCCCCACAAGACCGTGGAGGTTGGACAAACCACAGTTCCCTTTTCTGTCCCTCCGCCAAAGAACAGGTAGGCTGTTTCCCAGTTTTCTTCTTGGGAGGCTCAGTCAGTCAAGCGTCTGACTCTTGATTTCGGGTCAGGTCATGATCTCCTGGCTCTTGAGACCAAGTCCTGCGTCGGGCTTGTGCTGACAGCACGGAGCCTGCTTGGGGTCCTCTCTCTCCCTCTCCCTCTGCCCCTCCCCCGCTCAGCCTCTTTCTCTCTCAAAAATAGATAAATAAACTATCTGGTCTCTGGGGCCCTAGAATTTGCAATATGCATTTATAACTAATCCAAGTTCACTTTCACATAATATACGCATAGGATATATGCATAAGCATAAGTAGCTGAATATATTGTTGCCATTATTGTTTTGAACAGTTATCTGTTAATCAACTGAGAATAAGAAAAACACATTTTTTATTTCCTTTTCACTGAATCCTTCTTCCACACTTTTCTTCTTTACGCACATCTAAGTTTTTGACCTGTATTATTTTCCTTATGCCTAAAGAACTTCTTTTTTTTTTTTTTTAATTTTTTTTTCAACGTTTATTTATTTTTGGGACAGAGAGAGACAGAGCATGAACGGGGGAGGGGCAGAGAGAGAGGGAGACACAGAATCGGAAACAGGCTCCAGGCTCCGAGCCATCAGCCCAGAGCCCGACGCGGGGCTCGAACTCCCGGACCGCGAGATCGTGACCTGGCTGAAGTCGGACGCTTAATCGACTGCGCCACCCAGGCACCCCCTAAAGAACTTCTTCTAAGCTTACTTGAAAGGCAGATGTCCTGGCAACTAATTCCCTCATTTTTGGTTTGTCTAAGAAAGTCTACAGATGAGGTTTGTTTTGTTTTGTTTTTTTCCTCTGACTCCTTGCAGGAATTTTTCCTGACGTTTGATTTTCTGTCATTTGGAAACGATATGCCTGGGTGTGGGGTTTCTTTGGCATTTATCCTGCTTATTCTCTGAGCTTCCCGGATCTGTGATTTGGTGTCTGACAATTTGGGGGAACTCATCTAATCATTATTGTTTCAAATATTTCCTTCTGTTCCTTTGTCCCTTTCTTCTTCTGATGTTCTTATTACATGTACTTTGCACCTTCCCCCCCCCCCCAAAATTTATTGATTTATTTTGAGAGAGAGAGCAGGGGAGGGGCAGAGAGAGAGGGAGAGGGAGAATCCCAAGCAGACTCCGCACTACAGCCCAATGCGGGGCTCAAACTCAAGAGCCTAGAGATCGTGACTTAAGCTGAAACCAAGAGTCAGATGCTTAACTGAGCCACCCAGGTGCCCCATGTACTTGCCCCACAGTCCTTGGATTCTCTGTTCTGGCTTGTTTGGTTTTTTTCAGTCTTTGTTCTGTTTGCTTTTCAGTTTGGGAGGTTCTACTGAGCTATCCTCAGGCTCAGAGATTCTTTCCTTAGCTGTGTCCCATCTCCCCCTAAGCTCGTCAAGTGTATTCTTCATTGTGTTAGTGTATTGTTCTCTTGAGTTCTTTTTGGTTCTTTCTTAGTATTTGGATCTCTCTGCTTGCATGCCTTGTCTGTTCTTGCACGATGTCTGCTTTATCCGCTGGAGCCCTTAGCATATTAATCGTCGTCGTTTTAAATTCCTGGTCTGATAATTCCAACGGTCCCTGCCGTGTCTGGCTCTTAGGCTCGCTTTGTCTCATCAAATTGTGTTTTTTTGCCTTTTGGTATGCCTTGTAATTTCTTCCCGATAGCCAGACATGATGTGCCGGGTAAGTGGGATTGCTTTAAATAGGGCGCTAATGCGGTGATGAGGGGTGGGGGTGGGGGAAAAGAACCATTCTACTGTCCTATGGTTAGACCTCAGTCTTTTCGTGAGCCTACGCCTCTTGATGGTGAATTTCACCAGAGAGTCTGAGTCTTTTTCTTCCCTGTTAGGTGGAATAGAATGGCTAAAGAGGGCTAGAATGGAGTATATACCTTCTCCCACCTGGAAGGCTGGAGCCTGCTGGAGTTGAATATTTCCCTTCCCCCAGATCAGTTGGGCTCTGATAACACTCCAGCATTTTCCTACCCCAGCCCTGCTTCCCACAGTGGTTTCCACTTCTTCGTTTCACAGCATTTCAGGTTTCACAGGGCCGCTGTACTTTTGGACGGTAGGGGAGAACCTGTGTATCTACTCAGGAGATACTTAATTCAGTGATAAAAAGGGATCGAGTACCGATTCGTTCTGCAAACATATGGATGGTCTGTGAAAACTTCACGCCAAGTGAAAGAATCCAGTCCTAAAAGGTCACATACTATATTCTTCCATTTCTAAGAATTGCCCAGCCAGCGCCTGGGTGGCTCGGTCGGTTAAGCGTCCGACTTCACCTCACGCCATGAGCTCACAGTTTGTGAGTTCCAGTCCCACGTCAGGCTAGAGATACTGAATGTAGAGACCACTCTAGAATTTCTGTGTAGAAATGGCTCCAGGAAGGGCTACTGTTGGAAGGAGCTAGGCTATTTGTTTGGAGGCTGCGTTTACACGGCACGCGAAGTTTCTTCGTACAGTCTGTGTTTCCTTGTTGGTGGCACGGAGGGGAGGCTGGCTTTCAGAGATTACAGGAGGGAGATGAGGCTTCTCTCCACCCCCACCTGCTGCCTGGTTTCCCGATCACCTGACCTCTAAACTGGGAGGTGGAATGTAAGCTTTGGCCTGGGACAGACGATCTTACTGGTTCCCCACCACCTGTCCTGTGCCTGCCGCACCATAGATTTACGATGAGTGCTGAGCCTCAGAACTAGGTATACTTCATGTGCTAGACTGTTGCACTAATGGCCCCAATTTGTTCATACCTCTCTGGTCTGTACCCTCCCACACTTATTCTGGGCTCAGCCATGTGACTTTCTTTGGCCAGTGGAACGTTAGAAAATAAACACAAGTAGATATTTGGAAACATTCTTGCACAAGCTTTCTTGCTCTTACTGCTGGAAACCTTTCATCAACATGAGAGCAACCTTGTTTTTTGTTTTTTAAGTGTATTTATTTATTTTGAGAGAGAGAGAGAGAGAGAGAGCAAGGTAAGGGCAGGGAGACAGGGAGGCAGAACAGTCCCAAGCAGGCTCCACACTATCAGTGCAGAACCCGGCATGGAGCTCAATCCCACGCACCATGAGATCATGGCCCGAGTCAAAATCAAGACTCAGACACTTAACCTACTGAGCCACCCAGGAGCCCCAACGTGGGAGCAATTTCGTGCTAGATTCCCAAAGCATAAAATGGCATGTGGACAGAGGCTCTGGCTGTACAGTCATCTCAGCTGTCCCAGGTGAGACCTCAGAATGTGAGTAAGGCTATGTTAGACCATCTAGCCCCAACTGAGCCAGCCTAGATCAGAAGATCCTGTCCAGCTCACCAACAGAATCATGAGGAATAATGTTGGCTGTTTTCAGTCACTGTTGTGGATTGAATTATGTCCCCTAAAACAATATATTGAAGTCCTAACCCCTGGTCCCTGTGAATGTGACCTCTTCTGAAAATAGAATTTTGTAAACATAATTAAGATGTAAGTTACAATGAGGTCATACTGGGGTAGGGTAGGCCCTTGATCCAATATGACTGGTGTTCCTATAAGAAGAAGAGAAGAAACACTAAGACAGACACACAGGGAGAATGCCATGTGAGTATGGAGACAGAGACTGGAGTGATGCTTTTACAAACCAAGGAATGCCAAGGATTCCTGGCCATCACCAAAAGCTAAGAGATAGGCATACAACCCTAGATTCACCCCTAGAGTCTTCAGAGGGAGTGTGGCCTTGCTGATACCTTGATTTCAGACTTCTGACCTCCAGAACTGTGAGATAATACATTTCTGTTGTTTTAAGTTGCCCAGTTTGTGGTACTATGTGACAACAGGCCCAGGAAAATAATACAGCCATTAAATTGGGGATTGATTTGTTCTATGGTAAAAGCCAACTGAAATACTTACCTGCTCATTCATGCAACAACGGACCAAGGTCAGTGTGCCTGCCCAGAGAAAATGTATAGTATAAGACAGCACTCTATCAGAAGATTGGCCCCAAAAGGAAAAGGAAGAAGGCTCTGGGCCTGGCATGCCTAGTGTATTCTCACCAGATTCATTAAACAAATAAGCCACGCCACCTATCATGTAATTTGGTCTGTGAAGAGCTGGAAAGAATCTAGGAATGTCACACTCATTGAATTCCTTCCTATGGAAGAAAGCAATCAGGAATTGGGAAGAAGCATCTCACTTAACAGGTGTCGTACACTGAATAGACGGAAAAAAAAAACCCACCAGAATTATTACTACTAAGATCTATAAAGAAAAACTGGAACTCATCCAGGCAAATTGTGATCATGGGTGGGCATCACACTTGGAGCTGGAGGTAATGCTCTTCTTCAAATGGCTGCAACATTTTACTTTCCCATCAGCCAATCATGGATATGCCAAATTCCAGGCTATGAAGACTAACCCTATGTTTTCTTCGAAGAGTTTTATCTCTTACATTTTGGTTGTTGATCCATTTGAGTTAATTTTTGTATATGGTGTGAGGTAGGGGTTCAACTTGATTCTTTTTTTTTTTTTTTTTCAGTAAACCCTACCCCCAATGTGGGGCTCGAACCCATGACCCTGAGATCAGGAGTCACATGCTCTACTGACTGAGGCAGCCAGGTGCCCCAATTTGATTCTTTTGCATTCCTCATCAAAAGGATAAAAACATATATATTTATTTTTGAGAGAGAGAGAGAGAGAGAGAGAGATTGAGCAGAGGAAGGGCAGAGAGAGAGAGGGAGACACAGAATCCGAAGCAGGCTCCGAGCTCTGAGCTGTCAGCACAGAGCCCGACGTGGGGCTCGAACCCACAAACTGCGAGATCATGACCTGAGCCGAAGTCAGATGCTTAACCGACTGAGCCACTCAGGCACCTAAAAACATATATAGTATATCACCTGGGATCAAATAGAACAGTGAAGTATATTAATCGGGTTACCCTTTAGGATAATTCC
This sequence comes from Prionailurus viverrinus, assembly GCF_022837055.1. NCBI lineage: Eukaryota > Metazoa > Chordata > Mammalia > Carnivora > Felidae > Prionailurus > Prionailurus viverrinus. The sequence continues at coordinate 106,721,497 of NC_062579.1, forward strand.
TGGTTAAAATGCCCAAGGGCACATCATATCCTCTGTAGACATCACCGGTTATCCCCCAATTCCCAAATAAACTGTTGCTATTGGAAATGGCATGAGAGTGTGTGTATCTTAACCAGCCATTTGTTCAAAAATCTATCATTTATCAAAAACAATATCATTCTGTAATCTTTGTGCAAATTAGTAATGACTTTGCCATCTCGATGGATCCCATTGTATGGTTGGCTGAGTTCCGTAGCTTACTTGAAGATGATCTTTTAAATCCTATGATTAAGTGTTTTATTTCCCTTAGGTCATAGGTCACTTCCCCTTTCTTTACTAGTAGCAGTTGTTCATGGGAAGTTGTCAATCAGAAGGATGGTATGGGTAGAAAACCAAGGATTTCTGTGGAGACAGATGAGGGTCATTGTTCATCCAGCGATGAATGGGTATTTACTTGGGTATTTTTACATTTGATTTACTTGGGTATTTACTACATTTAAGGCACTGTGCTAGACGCTAAGGTACGCAAAGGCAGTGGGAAGTTGTTTTCATTTTCAAGGAGCTGGCAGACCAGTTCAGGACATAAAACATGTTTGTTTGCTTCTTTTAATTATCGTAGCACTAAGGTAAAAGTAGTTAAGTGATGTAAGAGAGTTACAAAAACAAATTGAAACCATCTACGTATCCTTCAGTGAATAGAGTGACCATACATCCTGGCTCTCCCTGGAAAATTCAAATTAGCACATGCTTCCCCTATATGATAGTGTCCCCTTTCTCTGTATAAGGTGTCATGGTTGTATGGTAAAGTATATGGTCACTCATAAAAATAGGTGACCGGTCAAATGAATTAGAATGCTGAACAGCCATATTATGGTTTTTGGGAAAATCGAGCAGTGACAAAAGGCGATTGCATTTCTATACACTAACAATGAATAATCCGAGAAAGAAATTAAGGAAAAAAAATCCATTATAATCATAATATCAAAAATAACAAAGTGCTGGGGAATAAACTGAACCAAAGAAGACTCGAGAACTACAAAACATTGCTGAAAATAACTAAAGCAAACCTACGTGAATGGAAACATTCCCTGTGTTCATGGACTGGAAGACTATGTGTTCGGATGACAGGGCCACCAAAGTGGTCTACAGATTGACGATAATCCCTGTCAAAATTCTAACAGCTTTTTAAAGAAATAGAAAAACCCATCCTAAAATTCATCTAGAATTTCAACGGACTCTGAACAGCCAAAACAATCTTGAAAAAGAAGAACGAAGTTAGAGGACTAGCACTTCCTGATTTCAAAGCTTACTACAAAGCAACAGTAAACAAAACTGGGTGGGACCGGCATAAGCACAGATACACAAAGCAATGGAATAGAATAGAGAGCCCAGAAATAAGCCCCTCCCCTACGTGGTCAATAGACTTTTGACAGCGTTGTCAAGGCCATTCAATGGGGGGAAAGGATAGTCTTTTCAACTAACGATGCTGGGAAGACTGGATGTCCACTTGTGAAAGAGTAAATTTGGACCCCTACCTCACACCATATGCAAAAATTAACTCAAAATGGATCAACGGCCTAAACGTAAAAGCTAAAACTATAAACATTTAGAAGAAAACATAGAGGCAATTCTTCATGTACTTAGATGTGCCAACGGATTCTTAGATATGGCACCAAAAGTACGAACCACAGAGGAAAAAGCAGATACGTTGGATATCATCAGAATTAAGTATTTTTGTTCATCGGAGAACACTGTCAGCGCAGTGAATAGACAACCCACAAAATGGGGAGAAAACATTTGTAAGTCATGTATACGATAAGGGATGAATGTCCAGAGCCTGTAAAGAACCGCTACAACTCAACAACAAAGACCAAACAACCCAGTTCAAAAATGGTCAAAGGACCTGAATAGACACTCCCCCAGTGAAGATACACAAATGGCCAATACACACATGCAGAAATGTTTAACATCGTTAGTCATTAAAGAAATGTAAAGCAATACCGCAATGGATACCACTTCCCATCCATTAGGTTGGCTGTTATTAAAACAACAGAGGGGTGCCTGGGTGGCTCAGTCGGTTAAGCAGCCGACTTCAGCTCAGGTCACGATCTCACCATTCATGGGTTTGAGCCCCGTGTCGGGCTCTGTGCTGGCAGCTCGAAGCCTGGAGCCTGCTTGCGATTCTGTGTCTCCCTCTCTCTGTGCCCCTCCCCTGCTTGCTCTCTGTCTCTCTGTCTCTCTCTCTCTCTCTCAAAAATAATAAACATTAGGGGCGCCTGGGTGGCTCAGTCGGTGGAGTGTCCGACTTCGGCTCAGGTCACGATCTCGCAGTCTGTGAGTTCAAGCCCCGCGTCGGGCTCTGTGCTGACAGCTCGGAGCCTGGAGCCTGTTTCGGATTCTGTGTCTCCCTCTCTCTCTGCCCCTTCCCCATTCATACTCTGTCTCTCTCTGTCTCAAAAATAAATAAATGTTAAAAGAATTAAAAAAATAATAATAAACATTAAAAATTTTTTAAATAATGGAAAATAACACGCGTGGGAGAGGTTATGGAGAAATTAGAACCCCCATCCATTTCCATCAATCGATAAATGGATAGAGTCTGACTGATAGTATTTATTCAATGTGGCGGACTTGCTGCTAAATTTGCTCATTGTTGTCTCTTAAATTAGCCAGTGAAATCTTGGATTGAGCTCACGGCAGAGGTTCAAGAAATATACATTGGTTGATTGCAAAATTAAACTAAACCAATTTGGGATGATCTGTTGCTTTGTGTTTTCTTTTCCTCTTCTCCTTATAATCAGTGTGTGGGTAATTAAGAAATTATTGTCAAAGTTAAAATTTCTTCTGCTCTCCATTTAATGAGAGATATGTTTCCTAAACTTGATCTCGGTCATTTGTATCGAGTTAGTTCTTAAGAGCTCATTTCTGTTGATTCCTGGGCAGGTCAAGCCTAATGTATTTATAGCTTCAAATTGAGGAGGTATCTTATTTAAGACATATACTGTTTCTAGGACCTGATGCAATTTACAGTGTTGTACATAAACAAAATAAGAGAACTAAGGTTTAAACTAAATAGATGTGTCTTACACACATTAGAGTAGATGCTAACAGGTATGTGAATTGAGCTGTTTCCCAGCAGCAAAGGCAAGAGACTGGGTTCTACCGTTTTCCTTATCTGAGAAGAGCCATTTTACAAATGTATGGGCACACACAGGCTTTTGGTCTTCCTGAGATTAAGCTCAAGGGAATTTACTTTGCTAGCTCTTTTGTAAACCATTTTGAATAACAACAATATCTTCAATGATGGGTATTAAGTAGGGCACTTGTGATGAGCACTGGGTGTTACATGTAAGGGATGACTCCCTAAATTCTACACCTGAAACCAATTTTGCCATAGTTAAATGAACTGGAATTTAAGTAAACACTTAAAAAGAAGAAAAAGTGAGAGTCTCGTAGAAGGTACAGCAACTCTATATAAAGACGTGGTTTTTCCATCAACTACAAGATCGAAAGTATAATGTTAAATTGCACAACACTGTAGAGATTCCTCAAAGGGATTCCAGTGATATCTAGATATTTTTTCGTTCTCCTGGCCAGTCTTTACAAGAGGTAGAGATTAATAATGATTACACGGAGCCGGTTTACTTACTGAACGTGCTAGGGAGTGGCCAATTCAGAATTGAGCATCTGCAGGGAGCACGACTTTTGTGTTTGACTAGTTCCAGAGTGGCGCTCATGACATTCCACGTGTGATGGGGACGAAGCCATCACTCCATTGGGAGAGTTTCACCACAGCCTTGTGTTCCCACTTGGTGAGAAGAGACGCCAGTTCCACAGTGGGGTGGGCAGAGCAGTGAGCATTCACAAGCAGAGGCAGGAGTTGTTACAGGAAGGAGCTTTGGATCTTCTCCAACATTCCATATCACTGTTGACTGGTTGAGATCCTAATAGCCTGCGTCCAATAGCTGGAAAATCCAGGAAGTTTGTTGAGTACTTTTCAATGCTACATTGACATGTGGCTGGAATTTGTGGATGACAACCTGTAACTCTAGTCTTTTCGAAAATGTTTGTGCAAAACTGTGTATTTCCTCTAATCTAAAATGTGACCTTTAGAGAAATTATGGGAACTTCTGGCCTGTGTGTGCATGTGTGTGTGTGTGTGTGTGTGTGTGTGTGTGTATATATTACATAATAATATATTACATAACATAAAATGAAACTGCATATATTTATCTGACATAACTATAATATGTTATATGTTAATATATATTTGATAAATACATAAATAGAAATGTATTTGGGGTGCCTGGGTGGCTCAGTCGATTAGGCGTCCGACTTCGACTCAGGTCATGATCTCGAAGTTCGTGAGTTCAAGCCCCGCGTCGGGCTCTGTGCTGACAGCTCAGAGCCCGGAGCCTGCTTCGGATTCTGTGTCTCCTCTCTCTCTCTGCCCCTCCCTGCTCATGCTCTGTCTCTCTCTGTCTCAAAAATAGATAAAAACATTAAAAAAATTAAAGAAAAAAAGAAATATATTTGACCATAGGTTCTGTCTGTGTCTCTATATCTCTCTTTTTGTGTCGCTGTCTCTTTTGCTCTCTCCCTGCTTTCTCTTACCGGGCGTAGTCCTAATGCCTAATGCCTCCTGTATTGAGAATCTGGTTAAACTAATGACTGCATTTCCAACTGCTAGTGAGACAACTTTTTCTGGCCACGGAGTCTTTCCATTTGTCATTCCCACCGTGAAACAGTCTCCCCACCGCCCCATCCCCCTTCAGGGCCCAGCTTAAAGTTCTCTTCATCAAGGAAATCTTCCCTGAGAGGTTCCCTGAGATTGAGGTTAAATCCCCTGTTATACATTCCTATAGCGTCCCTTCTTTAAAACGTCTGTTTTTGAAATCTAGCAATGCCACTTCTGGGTATATACCCAAAAGGAAATGGAAAGAGGATCTTTTTTTTTTTAATGTTCATTTATTTTGAGAGAGAGAGAGAGAGAGAGAGAGACAGAGTATGAGCAGGGGAGGGGCAGAGAGAGAGGGAGACACAGAATCCGAAGCAGGCTCCGGGCCTGCGGTCGGCACGGAGCCCGATGCGGGGCTCAAACTCACAAACCGTGAGATCATGACCTGAGCTGAAGCCAGACGCTCAACTGACTGAGCCACCCAGGTGCCCCGGAAACCAGATCTTGAAGAGATATCTGCACTCCCATGATTCTTGTAGCATTATTCACAATAGCCAAGATATGGAAACAACCTAAGTGTCCATGGATGGATGACTGGAAAAAGAAGATGTGAATATTTTTACATACATACATATGATGGAATATACATCCATACAAATATATGATGGAATACTATTCAGCTGTGAGAAGGAAATCTTGCCATTTATGACAACGTGGAGGTACCTTGAGGGCAGTTTGCTAAGCGAGATAAAGCAGAGAAAGGCAAATTACCGTATGATTTCACTTACGAAATCTGAAAAAGCCAAAGTCTTTAAAAACAGAGAGTAGACTGGCGGTTCCGGGGGTGGGGGGAGGGGGGGGAATTGGGATAATGTAACTAGTAGATGAATAAATTCTGGAGATGTAACGCTAAGCATAGTGATTATACTCAACAATATTGTATTCTAAACTGCAAAGTTGCTAAGAGACTAGATTTCAATTGTTCTCAACACAAAAAGAAATGATAATTAAGTGAGGTGATGGAGGTGTTAGCTAACACTGTGGTGGTAATCAAATTGCAATATACAAATGTATCAAATCATCTCGTTGAGCACCTTAAACTTACACAATGTTATATGTCAGTTGTATCTCAAGTGAAAAAAAAAAAAAAAAAAACAAAACTTTTGCTATCGTGAAAAGCTTCCAACATTCAAAACCTGGGAGAAGTTTATAACGAAGCTCCACTTGCGAGTTTCTTGTAAACCCTCTTATAAGTTTCCTATTCGAAATGTGCCTTTCCAGCCAGACTTTAAGTTCCGCGAGATCAGGAACCTTGACTGACTTGTGCGCTTTGTGGGCAAAGCACCGTTTTCAGCCTCGGAGTTTCGCACTTTAAGAGTTCTGAGCCATCCTTCTTTCTTCTCTCTTCCTCATTTCACACATCGGACTCCTTGGCAGATCGGTTCGAATTATGTGCAGAACTTTGTTACCTCTCTGCGACACTGATGATCCTGACCACAGTTCTGATCCCGCCCTTCAGGGTCTGCTCAGTATTTAACCAGGGAAGCCCGAACTGCTTAGCGTGGTGTAGCATTTGCGTTGCCCTAAAATCCGGCCCTCGCCAACCTCTCCAGACTTGTTTCTTCTCTATAGACCTGAAAATCCAGCTGGGCTAATTGCCCGATTCTCCCTGTGAAAGGCTGATGTGTTTCCATAGCTCTGCCTTTGCAAATGCTAGTTCCTCCTCCTGAAAGAGACTTTTCTTTTATCACTGCGTGTGTTGGGGCTCTTCATATTTTAAGAGCCGGCTCAAATGCCATTTCCTCCACCAAGACTCCCTTGACTCTTTCCAGCCAGAAGTCATCTCCCTGTCATCGGAATGCTTTGAATGTATTTTATGGTACGTGTATCTATATGATATGAAGTTGACACAAATATCTGAGTAGACTGTATGCTTCCTTCTTTTTTAATGCTTAGTTATTTTTGAGAGAAAGAGAGAGAGAGAGAGAGAGAGAGAGAGAGAGAGATTGAGAGTGGGGGAGGGGCAGAGGATCCGAAGCGGGCTCTGCACTGACAGCGGAGAGCCCGATGCGGGACTCAGACCCACGAACCGTGAAATCATGACCCGAGTTGAAGCTGGACGCTCAACCTACTGAGCCACCCAGGTGCCCCTAGACCATACGTTTCTTGAGGGCCAGGGCCAATGTTGCGATCATCCTTATTTATCCCATAGGAGTTTGCTCAGTGCCTAGCACGTGGCAGACACATGATAAATAATTACAAATGTATCAATCTATTTCTAAAATGTATAAATCTTCTGTAGTTCATGAATGTTTCAGCTACACCAAGCCTGGATTAGCGAGGCTTCTCCAGGGAAAGAGAAACACTAGGGTGTTGGAGGGGGCAGGGGATAGAGAGCAAGAAATTGATTTATTATAAGGAATTGTCTCGTGATTATGGAGGCAAGCTGGAGACCCAGCAGAGTCGATGGTGTAGTTTCTGTCTAGTAGCCTGCAGGCTGAGAGCCAGAAGAGTTGATGTTTCAGTTCAAGTCCAAATGCAGAAAACAAAGCAAAAACGCAACAATGTGCGGGCTCGAAGGCGGTCAGGCAGAAGGAATTCTCTCTTACTCAGCTTTTTTTTTTTTGTAATCAGGCCTTTACCTGATTGGATAAGGGTCACCCACATTGGGGAGGGCAATCTGCTTTACTCAGTCTACCGATTCAAATGTTAATCTCATCCAGAATAATGTTTGACCACATATCTGGGCACCCTCTGGCCCAGTCAAGTTGATACATAAAATTAACCATCACGAAAACGCAACTTAAATGAATCCATTTTTACCTCACTTTAGCCATTGAATACTCGAGAGTGATCGAATGTACCAGGGCCTAAATAAGTTAATAGATACAAATCATCAGTGGAAATCCTTGGGCCTATCCATGCCCAAGTTCTACGGCTCCATTTTGCTTGATGCGTGGCCTTCTCAGTTTCAATGAAAGCAAACTAGGTATTTCTCTAAATACCGGGGACAGAACTTAGGCTCTTGTGCTCAACTTCCAGAAGAAGGGATATTTGAATGATGTACCTGTAGGTTCTGGTGACCCATAGAGGTATACCGAGAGTGTGGCCACTGTAGAGTGGCAGAGGTGCACCTTGACATTGACTCTTGAGGACAATTGTCTTTTATTTATTGGTCCACAATAAAGTCACTACGTTATATGGCCCAGGGGTGTGAGGACTGAAAATGACTCCCTCCTTACCTAACTTGTTGCTTTTGGTCCCGTTAAAGCATCCGCGTAAAATGATCCCTTGAATGTCAGCCTGGCCCTAGAACACCTTCACACGCCTTCATCGTTACATGATTTTCGCCACTGGAACAAATAGTGTCAAACTCGTATCATTTTGGATGACCTGACAAGTTTTGACAACAAAATGCCGATCCTATCTCCGCTGTGGTCACGAAGCCCGAGAAAGAAATGGGGAGGGGACAGGGATTGCGTGCGCCACCAAAGGAACCAGCTGATGTATGCAGGCACAGAGATACCACTAGTTAGGACTTCTTCCCCGAAGAGGAGAGCATGGGAGGCAGGCCTGCCAACACCCCCTTTCCTTCCCTGGACCCACTTCTTGATGGAGTGCGGAGTGCATTGCCCAAGAGCCTCTGCTGCATTGGAAGCAAGATGGCGGCAGGATGGCCAACGCTGGGGCGCAAAACCTGTGTGTATGTATCCAGTTTGGCTAGTCAGCTATAGGTTCTGAGTCTACGTTGTCTCCCTGCATTTCCTAACCTGTTGATTGGGCGTCTGTTTCTGTTGGGTCCATTGCTAGGTATCACTGATGATCAAACTTGCGGAAAATCATCCTCCTCATCAAAAAGTATTCTAATGACCAAGCCACAGCAAAGTCTACTTTCAAGAGCATACAACTTACAGAGTTAACGAGGACAAATTGAGATTCCCTAAGTATCCAAACTGCTGCAATCATCGTAGTCACTGCGGGAGCTGAGTCTGTAATGTGGCACTTAGGATGTGCTCATAGCCTAAGGGTCTAAATTCATGTGATTTGGGGCTTGTTATTTGCTTATATGCTGCAAAAAGGAGAAGATGAAGGCAGATTGAGCAATACAGCCATTTCATATTTTTAGCACGCGAGTTTCCAAAACCAAATTCTACACGTTTGGCAGGAAGCTCGGTTTTAAGCCAGGATCTCAAAGGCCTGTGGGGACCAGGCCACCAACAGAAGTGGGAAACGCGGGCCGAGGGGAGACTGAGGCAGAGGGGAAGCGGTGGGTTCCGTCCTCAGAGGCCAGAAATTCTTCAGCCCCAGCCAAATGGTTGCCCTTTGGGAATGTTGGCCCCGTGTGGCTATAATCCTGTCATTTTTCAAAAGAAACTGGAAATCCAATTCCCCACCCCCCCCAACCTTTTCAATTTTCAGATGTTGGCCACAAGTGAGCAGAGGCAGGGTTGGGCCTGAAGATCGTCAGTCTCTGGCTTAGTAGAAAGGGCAATAGGCTAATAATCAGGACGCCTGGGTGCAAACCCGATTATCCCCTATGGCTGTGGGATCTTTGACAAATTGCTTAATCTCTGTGGGCTTCTGCTTGCACATCTGTGGGCTGGAGATAAGAATGTCTACCACGATGGTGCCCCAGATTTGTGTGAATGGAATGGATGGTCAAAGAGTTTGACATCGGGCCACTTACCAGACCGTTGTTAGGGTTGCTGAAGGTCGTTGGTTTGATACACATCGGGGATGATGGTAAGGTTAATTGTTTCTCAACCAGCCTCCTGAGCCTGAAAGAAACCCCCCCCCCTCAAATTTTTTTAAAAACTTTCTCCATTTTTTAAGGATGTTATGTGTAAGTAATCTCTACACCCAGCATGGGGCTCGAACTTACAACCCTGAGATCAAGACTCGCATGCTCTACCGGTTGAGCCAGCCCGCCAGCCACCCCGGAAGGGGTGGTCTTCTTAAAGTCAATAACCATGAGTCAGAAATGTTTCTTAATTGTTTATTTATTTATTTTGAGGGAGAGGGAGAGAGAGAGAGTGAGTGAGCGAGCTTGAGCAGGGGAGGAGCAGAGAGAGAGGGAGAGAGAGAGAAACTCAAAGAGGCTCCCCACTGTCAGCGCAGAGCCCAACACGGGGCTCGAACCCACAAACCGTGAGATCATGACCTGAGCCGAGATCAAGAGCCAGACGCTTAACCGACTGAACCACCCAGGTGCCCCCACTCTTTTTTTAATTTTATTTTTAACTGACGTACAGTCGGCATATTATATTAGTTTCAGGTGTACCACGTAGTGACTCGTGGTGAGAAGTGTGGTCACCATCTGTCACCCTACAAAGTAATTGAAATATTATTGACTCTATTCCCAAAGCTGTACTTTGCGTTCCCGAGACTTATTTATTTTATAACTGGAAGTGTGTACCTCTTAATCCCCTTCACCCCTTTTGCCTGTTTCCCCACCCTCCAGAAAGGAATGTGAACAGAAGTGGGAGTGCAGGATGGGAGGGGACCTGGGCATCTACCCAAGGCCACTGCTCAGCTTTGGGGGGAGGGACCATAAAGCCTCTAGTCCCAGTAAGATGGACAGTGTAAGGTGCCTGGTGTAAGCCCTGGTCTAAATTTGAAAGCATGCCTGGTACTGCGGTCACCTGTCATGAGGAAGCTCGGGGTAGCCATAGCTCGCAGATTTCAGTTCAGTGACTACATGAATAATTCATTAGCCATTTTGTCAGGTTGTAGCAACTATTTCCCTCTCTCTCTCTCCAAGGCTGAGACCTAGCTGCGAAGAATTAACTGGCAAGAAAGCGTTTGCACGCTTTGCTTTACGGCTCAGAAGCACCAGATGGAGAGATGTATCTTCTTGAACTCATTTTTCTAACTTACCTGCGATTCCCTATTTGACAGCATTTTCTTAGTCACTGATTAGGTGGGCATAGATTTGGATGATCTGCTGTGTGAATAAGAGGGTCATGTTGATTCTCAGCAAACCACGTTCCATCCTTGTAAAACCTGCCTTCCCTTCCTGTTTGAAAACACATCTTGTGGAGGAAGTCGATATGATCCTGAAAAGTTGCTGGTACTGTTCTGTAGTTGCGGCTAAAATGTGTAAAGCATTTGCAGGTAAAACGATACAATGTTTGGGGTTTGCTTTAACAAATGTAGCTGTGTGTGTGTTTAAGTGTGTGAGGGAGAATGAATGAAAGAACATCAGGCAGAAATTGATCAGTGTGGAAGCTGAGTGATGAATGCATTGGGGCTCATGGTACCATTCTCTCTAATATTTTATAAGAAAGGGAAAAAGTAAACTATTTTGCATCGCCTACATGATGTTTTAATCCATGGAAATTTATTTGTCTTCATTTTTTTTAATGTTTATTTTTGAGAGAGAGAGAGAGAGAAAAAGCAGGGGAAGAGCAGAGAGGGGGACAGAGGAGCTGAAGCAGGCCCTGTGCTGACAGCAACGGGCCCGATGTGGGGTTTGAACTCACGAACTGTGAGACCATGACCTGACCCGAAATCTGACACTCAACCACTCAGCCACCCAGGCGCCCCTGTCTTTTTTTTTTTTTTTAAGTTTATGTATTTATGTTTGAGAGAGACAGAGACAGCATGAGCGGGGGAGGGGCAGAGAAAGAGGGAGAGCGAGAATCCCAAGCAGGCTCCAAGCTGTCAGCACAGAGTCCGACGCGGGACTCGATCTCACGAAACTGTGAGATCACGACCTGAGTAGAAACCAAGACTTGGACGCCCAACCGACTCAGCCACCCAGGCACCCCATTTATCTTTATTTTTCGATCATTAATTGTGAAAATAATCATATACTCATTATGGAAAAAAAAAAAACCCAAGGAATACAGAACATACGAACAGTGAAATTCCCTGTTCACATTTCACTGTGACCTCTCTCCCATCCCACAGCCCCAGAAGTAACCACGGTACAAGTTGGGGGTGTATATTCTTTCAGAACTTTCTTTATGCACACACACGGACATATGTAGAAATGAGTGTGTTTCTTTTTAAAGGATTGTGGTATTATCGAGGGCAATTTGATTTTATAGAAGATTCAATTTCCCCCCAAGTAAAACATGTCTCCACTCCTATAATATAAATGAGGGAAAAGGTAGGTGTCACTTAATCGAGTTTTATGCGTTGGCAGATTTTTCTCTAACTATAAAGAAATGCACTTCATTTATTACCAGCTTAAGCTTTATTGAGATCCCAGAATGAAATGAATGTGACCAGAATTCTCCCCGTGATTACTTGAAAGTATGGCCACTGAAAGCAACTTGAGGCAACTTTTAACTTTAATTGATCGCTGACATCTTTAGCTGAATACATTTTCTCATGTACGTTTCAGAGGAAAAAGCAAACCCATTGAAGCCAAAGAAATCAGCTCATGATTTTGCTTAATTTTTAAAGAGCGAAGAGGAAAGAAACCATTTTGTAGTAATGTTTGGTTCGGCTTGTGCCGGCGGGGCGGCAGCCTTTAGATTCATTAACTCTTAATGAATGATGAGTGGTAGGAGCTGTCGATAGATTTTGAAAGGATGCTCGCTCTCCCTTTTTGTTCTGTAACATCTCCAACCGCCCCCGCCTGTCTCCCCATCTTGGTCAGTTTTGTGTAAACTTTGGAATATGGGCTCTGTGTCTCCCCGATGCCTCGTATTTACTGCCAGCAGTGGCGAGCACTACAGACGGTAAGAGCGGACCTTCTTTGTTTTCTCTCGGATTCCCCTTTGCACCTGCAGGAACCCGTGTGGCGCGCGCGTGCGCGCACACACACACACGCGCGCGCGCGCTCCTTTATTCACTGCGTCTCTAATTGGCTTCATATGAAGCTGGTGCTCGGCTATCGTCCTAAAGAAACCCGTTTGTCGAAGAAGCGTTTAGCAAATATTTGCCGTGTGCAAAGACGTGTAAGACACTCTAATGGCTAAGTCTCACCCCCAAGTGAACAATGGTGACCGTCATCCAGACACTGGAGGGGTAACTTTTGTGTTAACTTGAATGATGCGTATCCGTGGTTCTCTATCGGAGTGGGTGGGCGGTGGGAGGCCTGGGGTCCGTGGTAAGTGGTCCACAAATCTCTGTGCGGGTTGAAGAAGCGACATATATTTAGGTGTAAGGCATTAAGGAGGAATCTGCAGTAGTGGCTTCTTTCATTTGCTTTTTTAAGACTTGTGAAATACACAGAACACAAAATCTGTGGCTTTTGCCACTTTGAAATGTGGGATTCAGTCCACGAATGATATTCACGGTGTCAGTGCCACCGTTACCACTGTTTCCAAAATGTTTTCTTTGTTCCAAAGAGAAATTCTGTACCCGGGGCACCTGGGCGGCTCGGGTGGTTAAGCGTCCCACTCTTGATTTGGGCTCAGGTCATGATCTCACGATTTCGTGAGTTTGAGCCCCGCGTTGGCCTCTACGTTCACAGTGCAGAGCCTGCTTGAGCGTCTCCCTCCCTCCCTGCCCTTCCCCTGCTCGTGCCCTCTGTCTCTCCCAAATAAATAAGTAAACTTAAAAGAACAAAGAAAGAAACTCTGGACCCATTAAGCAATAGTTCCCCAAACTCGTCTTTCCCAGCCCCCTGGTAACCGCTCATCTGCTTTGTCTCTATGGACTTTGCCTATTCGTGATATTCCTTGTTTTGTTTGTTTTTTAATTTTATTTTTTATTTTTTAAAATTTACATCCAAATTAGTTAGCATCTAGCTCAACAATGATTTCAGGATTAGATTCCTTAGTGCCCCTGGCCCAATTAGCCCATTCCCCCCTCCCCCCACCCGTCCCATAACCCTCAGTTTGTTCTCCATATTTATGACTCTATTCTGTTGTGTCCCCCTCCCTGTTTTTATATGATTTTTGCTTCCTTTCCCTTATGTTCATCTGTTTTGTCTCTTAAAGTCCTCATAGGAGTGAAGTCATATGATACTTGTCTTTCTCTAAGTTCACTTAGCATAATACTCTCCAGTTCCATCCACGTAGTTGCAAATGGCAAGATTTCCTTCTTTTTGATTGCCGACTAATACTCCATTGTATATATAGACCACATCTTCTTTATCCATTCATCCATCGATGGATGTTTGGGTTCTTTCCAGACTTTGGCTATTGTCAATAGGGCTGCTATAAACATGGGGGTGCATGTGTCCCTTCGAAACAGCACACCTGTATCCTGTGGATAAATGCCTAGTCGTACAATTGCTGGGTCGGAGGGTAGTTCTGTTTTTGGTTTTTTGAGGAACCTCCATCCTGTTTTCCAGAGTGGCTGCACCAGCTTGCATTCCCATTGTTTGTTTGTTTTTACATTTATTTCTTTTTGCAAGACAGAGAAAGAGCACAAGCCGGGGGGGGGGGGGGGGGGAGGGCAGAGAGAGAGAGGGAGACACAGAATCCCAAGCAGGCTCCAGGCTCTGAGCAAGCATTCAGCGCCGGACGTGGGGCTCGAACCCACGAGCTGTGAGATCATGCATGACCTGAGCCGAAGTCAGTCGGTCACTTAACCGACTGAGCCACCCGGGCGCCCCTCGTGGTATTTCTTGTAAGTAAAACCATACAGCGTGTGTCCTTTTGTGACTGGCTTCTTTCCCTTAGCATCATGTTTCTAAGGTTTGTCCATGTTGTCGCGGGGATCAGAACCTCATGCCTTCTCACGGCTGAACGATACCGCCCTGCGTGTATCCGTTCATCTGCTTATGGACATTTGGGATATTTTCCCGTCTTGGCTACTGTGAATGGGGCTGCGACGAGCATCGGCATACAAGTACCTGTTTGAGTACCTGCTTTCATTCCTCTTGGGTTTATACCTCCGAGTGGAATTGCCAGGTCACGTGGTAACCGTTTCAGGAAGTAGGCAACTGTTTCGGGAAGGACCAAGCGGTTTCCCACGGTGGCGGTACCCTCTGACATTCCCACCACCAACATACAATGCTTCCAATTTGTCTACACCCTCACCAACACTTACTTTCCTTTTTTGTGCAAGCCATCCGAGTCGTTGCGAAGGACATAGCGGCTTCTGGTCACAGGTTTTCTCCACCCGCGACGGTCATGTGCGCGGGAGCGTGTGTCGCAGGGGGATCTATGAAATATTCGATATGCAAAAGGTCTTCTCCAATTCAGCACGTTCGAGAAGCTCTAATGTCGTTCACGCAGGTTTAGACGTTTTCCGGATCGCGCGTTTTAAAAACATTTTGTGCCATCGTCGCAGGAACCTTGTGCGGTATAGGTGGTGTTGTCCCCACGTGGAGAAACTGAGGCTCGGAGAAGTTAAACAATTTGCAGACGCAGTTGTCACACCCAGGGTGCCCAGTTCCCGATTCCCGGGGAGTGTTGGTCTGCCTTTTACCCTCATCACCTGTCTGTTTTTTGTTTTTTGTTTTTTTGTAATCTTCGTGCATTTACTTTCCATGCCACGGCCTGCCTGTCTACAGTGGTTTTTCTCCTTCATTATAAACTGTACCCAATTCTCCTTTATTCTGATCAAAGCTGTCCTATGTGAGCAATACTCAGAAATCTAAGATATCGGAAAATAGAGACAGGAAAAAAATAATTGTGAGTTGGAATACCATGGTATGCTTCCGTAACGTGTACGTGCATAGGGGGCGCCCGGGTGGCTCGGTCGGTTGAGCGTCGGACGTCGACTCAGGTCATGATCTCACGGTCCATGGGTTCGAGCCCCGCATCGGGCTCTGCGCCGGCGGCTCGGAGCCTGGAGCCTGCTTCGGATTCTGTGTCTCCCTCTCTCTCTGCCCCTCCCCTGCTCGCTCTGTCAGAAATAAAATAAACATTAAATTTTTTTTTGAAAAAACATACACATGCATATATACAGATAGGCCTAAATTTGCACGTATACATGCAATGGAGTATGTGAGGATGGGGGGGGGGGCGGAGAGAGGTGTGGAAGTCTATCTTTTTATCTGGGATTCTCACTGCCAAGGGTAGGCTGCCGTGGCAAATAATGCAGATCATTTCCTTGGGAAACCTCGCAGAGTTCGTTTCTTTTCTGCTCAGAGCCCACCCCCCCCCCCCATAAACCTAATAATGACGGTCTGGTTGAGAGAGGGGCTCACAGGGGGGCTGTTCGCCCTAACACCCCAATCTCAGGGCTGCCCAAGTGGCGTGAGCAGACGGGGTTTAAAATCTGGGCGCATGAGCACAAATTCCAAAAATAGCCCTCTCGCTTTTTGTGAAGCACAGAATAAAAGGCTCTCTCCCCTCGGGAAGGGCCCCTGTGCAATGCCCGGATGACGCCGTGCCCATTAACAGAGTCGGGCGCGTGGGGACCCAGAAATAGCAGCCCAGCCCCGCCTGTGCTCAGATGACTTCAACAGAACTTGCTGTGTCGGGGAGTTCGTTCATTCATTCATTCAAAATTCGTTTATTCACCTAACGGAACCTTTATTGACTCTGCTTTGGTGCCAGATTTTGAGTCAGGAACCGGGGATCCAGAGAGGAGCGAGGAATATCACTGCCCCAGGGGGCGGAGCCAGACACAGACAATAGCGAGGGTAAGGTGGGCGGAGCCAGACACAGACAATAGAGAGGGCGAGGTGGGTGGAGCCACACACAGACACTAGAGAGGGCGAGGTGGGCAGCTTAGTGGGGATTCCTTCTGGATGATCAGGCCTGAAGCTCAGCACGGAACTCTAAAGGGGAAGAAAGTAACCATCAAGACGAGTATTCAACGGTCACACTTACGGAACACCTACCGGGACCGTGAGCACATCGTAACGTAATAATCATGGTAATACAAATAACAATTCACGTTTATTGAACGCTTCCTATGTGCCAGTGTATTGAGCCCCTTTTTTTCCCCAAGGTTAAAAACTATGCTTTTTTTCTTTTTATTAAAATAAAAAAAAATTAATTCCGGTGTAATTAACATACAGTGTCATATTAGTTTTAGGTATACAGTGCAGTGATTCAACAAGTCCATACATCACTCGCCTCTGGTAACCATCAGTTTGTTCTCTATACTTAAGAGTCTGTTTCTTGGTTTGTCTCTCTCTCTCTCTCTCTCTCTCTCTCTCACTCACTCTCGCTTTTTTTCCTTTTTGCTCAATTGTTTTATTTCTTAGGTTCCGTACATGAGCAAAATCATATGGGATTTGTCTTTCTCTGACTTACTTGTTTCGCTTAGCATTATACTCTCTAGATCCATCCATGTTGTTGCAAATGGCAAGATTTCATTCTTTTGGCTTCATTCTTTTTTTATGGCTGAATTCCATTGTGTATATATACCACCATTTTTTTTTTAAGTGAGCTCTGCACCCAGCGTGGGGCTTCAACTCATGACCCATGAGATCAAGAGTCCCATGATCCACTGACAGAGCCAACCAGGTCCCCTATACCACCTTTTCTTTAGCCATTCATCTATGGATGGACAATTGGTTGGGCTGCTTCCATAATTTGGCTATTGTAAATAATGCTGCTATCAACATCGGGGTGCACATATCCTTCTGAATTAGTGTTTTCATATTCTTTGGGTAAATACCCAGTAGTTCAATTCCTGAATCCTATGGTAGTTCTGTTTTTAATTTTTTTGAGGAACCTCCAGACTCTCTCCCACAGTGGCTGCACCAGTTTGCATTCCCACCAGCAGCGCACAAAGGTTCCTTTTTCTCCACATCTTTGCCAACACTTGTTGTTTCTTGTGTTTTTGATGTTGGCTGTTCTGACAGGTGTAAGGTGGCATTTCATTGCGGTTTTGATTTGCATTTCTCTTATGATGGGTGATGTTGAGCATCTTTTCATGCGTCTGTACGTCTTCTTTGGAGAAATGTCTGTTCGTGTCTTCTGCCCATGTTTAATCCAATTATTTGTGGGTGTTTTTGGTGTTGCGTTATATACGTTTTTTATGTACTTTGGATACTCACCCTTTATTGGATATGCCATTTACAAATATCTTCTCCTAGTCAGTAGGTTGTCTTTTAGTTGTGTTGATTGTTTCCTTTGCTGTGCGGAAACTTTTTATTTTGATGTGGTCCCAAGAGTTAGTTTGTTTTTGCTTGTTTTCCTTGCCTCTGCAGATATATCTAGAAAAATGTAATGATCGGTATCAGAGAAATTACTGCCTGTGCTCTTTTCTAGGATTTTTATGGTTTCAGGTCTCACATTTAGGTCCTTAATCATTTTGAGTTTATTTTTGTGTATGGTGTGGGAAGTGGTCCAATTTCATTCTTTTGCATGTAACTGCCCAGTTTTCCCAACACTATTTCTTGAAGAAACTGTCTTTTTCCCATTGCATATTCTTGCCATACTAAGCCCTTTTAAATAGACTTTATTTGGGGGGTGCCTGGGTGGCTCCGTGGGTTGAGCATTGGACTCTTGACTTAGGCTCAGGTCATGATCTCATGGTTTGTGGATTTGAGCCCCGCATTGGGCCCTGTACTGGCTGTGCAGAGTCTGCTTGGGATTCTCTCTCCCTCTCTCCCTCTGCCTCTCCCTGACTCGTGCTCTCTCTCTCTCTCTCAAAATAGATAAATAAACTTTAAAGAAAAATAAAAATACAAATAGACTCTATTTTTTTTTCAACATTTATTTATTTTTCGGACAGAGAGAGACGGAGCATGAACGGGGGAGGGGCAGAGAGAGAGGGAGACACAGAATCGGAAACGGGCTCCAGGCTCCGAGCCATCACCCCAGAGCCCGACGCGGGGCTCGAACTCCCGGACCGCGAGATCGTGACCTGGCTGAAGTCGGACGCTTAACCGACTGCGCCACCCAGGCGCCCCTAGACTCTATTTCTTAGAGCATTTTTAGGTTCACAGCAAAATTGAGGGGAAGGGACCGAGAATTCCCATATACCCCCACATCCCATCCCCACCAGGTACCGCCTCCCCCCGTTGTCAAGATCCCCCACAGGACTGATGCGTTTGTTACAATCCACGAACTTCCATTGATACATCACTATCACCCAAAGCCCATGGTTTACATCCGGGTTTGCTCTTGGTGTGGCACCCGCTTTGAGCTTTGACAAATGTATGCTGACAGCGGGCAGAACAGCTTTATTGCCCTAAAAAGCCTCTGTGCCTCAGCATTTTATATATATTAACTCATTTAATTGGAGCACTGACCTTGGGAGGCACGGGCAGTTATCATTGCCATTTTACAGATGGGAAAACAGAGGTACAGCGATTTCAAGAAACTTGCCCAACCAAGTATTCTGATCCAAACCCCGGCACGGCTCATTTCCTTTCTGGGGATCTCTCTACAAATCTTCATCTACCTACATACAGCTTACATGGTCGCGATCAGGCTATACCTCGATTTATAACCTGTTCTTTTGGCTTGACAACATTGTAATAGCACATTGGGTGTTTCGACATGGAATACTTCTGTTTCAAAATCACGAAAGGGAAAAACACGGCGGAAGACGTGTAAACAATAAATGTTAGAATCTCCTATAACCTTGGCTTCTAAACGCAACTTGGAACACTGTTTTAGTACATTTCCTTTCAGGGTTTTTCTTTTGCTCGCTTTTTCAATAATTTTTGCTTGGTAGACGTTACGTTGTGGTTGTTTAAATGAAAGTCACGTAGGTCACGTCTTCACGGGACCCCCCCCCGAACCAAACAGACCCTAAGCAGTGCAACGTTTTGAGAACATCCATCTGCACTGCAATAACAGTCACAGAAATGTTTTCAGGAGAGAGGGTGGAGCTTACACGATTCGGTGCATCTGCTTTGCTGGGTTCTAAATAAATTAGGGAGGCTGCATGAGTCTTGAAAGCCCCATTTACTTCACATCTTCCCTTCTCCATTTAACGGGAAGCTCCATGAGGCCATGGTTTTGCTCACCACGTTATCCCCAGCACCAAGCAGTGCCTCCCTCCGTTGGCTTTCCCTCTTGTCTCTCCCCCAATCCAGATGTACGCATTGCAACAAGGGTGTAGTTCTTGAAATTTACATCAGATGATGCGCTATCCTTGTAGGCCATGGCAGAGTCTTGATTTTTTTTTTTAATTTTTTTAAGTTTATTTATTTATTTTGAGAGAGAGAGAGAGTGCAAGCAGGGTAGGGGCAGAGAGAGAAGGGAGTGAGAGAATCCCAAGCAGGTTCTGCAGCATTGTCAGCCCAGAGCCCAATGGGGGCCTCGAAGCCATGAACCGCAAGATCATGACCTGAGCCGAAATCAAGAGTCAGACGCTTAACCCACTGAGCCATCCACGTGCCCTCAGAGGCTTGATTTTATTGTGACTGGAACAGAAGACCGCGGGCCAGTGTTGACCTTGTGAAAGGAGAGACATTTTCTCAGTCATAGCTACAGGAATGGGGGTACGCGTCATTTGGTCTGTAGGTTGGTGATGGGAAAAGGCTTCTATTTTCTAACTGAGCCAAGTGGCAGGGCAGCAGATGAGGAGAGTGAGAGGTAGAAATAAGTGTGAAATAGCTGTCTCGGAAAATAGGAGAGGCTTCTAAGGAAATGTAGTAGGATTTCTGTGCGATGTGTAAGGATTCATCAGAGGTCTGAAGAAACGAGGAATCAAAAGGCAACTAGTGAGCCCAGACGTGGGATTTTCTGCCCTCAGCTACTTATAGTTGGTTCCTCCCCCCAGATCTTCCTCAAAAGAACTTTCCTTTTGTCCGAAGCCTAAGGCAAGGGTTCACCCGGTGTCCCTGAATCTACTTCAGGGGGGCCCAAGAATCCCCAGAACGTCTATGCAAAATGTGTGCATATGTGCATTTTCTAGAGAATGAGTCCTTGGCTCTCTCATTAGATTTTCAAAGGAGTCTTTGAACCCCCAAAGAGTAAGAACCCCTGTTGAAATACCCTGATAGTACAGTCCTTCAGGACCGCCCCACAGGCGGCCTCATTGTCTCAATAATTGCCTTATATGAAGGCCCATTTGGGTAACTCCCAGCTTAACCCCCTCGTATGCCCTTCGACTCCTGCACCTCTCCCCCACCGCCACCCACCGCAATGACCCCCGGGGGAGGGACGGTGCCTTTCCCTCAACATGTGATGTCCGTCATCACCCTGCCTTCATTGGACCGGTCTCCTCCTACTAACAGACATTGGTGCTGTCCAGCCTTGAATACGTTGGATCAAAGAGCGTGTGCATGTAAAGGCTCCAAAGAGTGGTCAGCGATCTGCGCTTACATCGGTGGTATGTGAACTTGCTCGTTTAACCACACCGGGAATTGTTACTCCTTGCCAATCTGACAGCTGGAACTGGTGCGTTGGTGTGTTGGTTTGTTTTAACCGTGTCACCACAACCTGGGCTTCACGGATGGGCAGCATACTCCTGGTTTGTGTTTCTCTGCATTGTCCGGGGGCGAGGGGGTTTCACAGCCTCCTTTCGATTCTCCAGGGCGAATCTCGGCCTCTGAACGGTTACAAAATAACGCTGGAAGGGGCTTACAGCAAATCGCTAAAGAAAAGTCGACAACGCCAAGACAGAAATGGCAAACGGGGGTGTTACAGCGTCACGACAATCGCCCAAGACGCCGGAAGTCCCCATCTATACGGCTCCTGACGTCCTTTCTTACCTGGCACCTCAGATGTTTAGACTCTCCGTGTGCCTTAACACTTAAAAAAATAATAATTTCTCATCGAAATCGGGGGTTGAGAAATGGACTTTCTGGGAAGCGCGGCGCGCCCTCCCCCCCCCCCGGGCTTGTCAGTGAGTCCTACCTTAGGTTCAAATCTTGCTGATTTCCTGTGTTCGCCTTAAAAGTGTTGAGGGCACACGAAGCTGTCAAACAAAGCACGTTTGCAGCGTTCAATTTCTTTCACTTTGTACGACTTTCTTCCTCCATAGATTCTATTTCCGTCCCAAAGAAGCTATTGACTGCTGGCTTTTCTTTCCCCAGAATTCCCCCCACTTTGTGGAGAAGCGTTTTAACCTTAAGACGTGTCGCTAAAGAACGCCACCACCGTCCAAGTGATTTTTCCCCGTATCCCAGTGTTCAGAAACGGTGGCTCCGCGTGCTTGCCACCTGCAAGGACAGTGTCCCTTCTGTCATCTTGGAGGAAGCGTATGGTTGGCCTTTTGTTTACCGCTGCCCTTCTGATTCTGTCTCTGTCCGTAATGAGGTAGGTGATAGGACCCCGCAGTTACAATGCCTCTATGGGCTGAGGAAATTGAGGGCGAGGATTTGTCCCAGGAAATCAGTGATAAACTGGGACTCGAGACTTAATCTTCTGATACCCATTATCTCTCCGGGAGGGAGTGTTGTATAGTAAGTAATGGGAATTCCTCTCTGACGATAGGCCTTGGTCCTACAACTTCCTAGATGTGACGCTTGTTGCAAGGTACGGCGCCTCGCCTCTGTGGGCCTCTGGGCTCGTCTACAAAGTGGGGATAATAACGCTTCCTTTGCAGCGTGGTTGTAAGGGTATCTACAGAACACCTGGCACGTCGTCGGTAAAATATGAAGGTTCGTTCACCTATCTGTCCACACCCCCGGGAAGAGAAAAGTTCAGTCAGTAAAGAAACAGATGGATCAAGAGGCGGGATTCCTCGGAGCGGGAAGAGCTCTTCGAGATCAGACGCTTGTACTTAAGAGAGAATCGTGTCTTTTAAGGCACCTTTGTTTTGAAGGCTGTATTGACAATGGATTGTTGCAGAGTGAAAATGTGTTGTGCCAGAGTAAAACGAAACGAGGTGAGCTTTTTTTGTTTTTAATTAGAGGGTAACACGTATTTTAAGAATACAGTGGCGCACCGACGATGCATAAACGTAGCCTATAGAGCCATTAAAATGTATGTCACAACTGAAGAAATAAACGGGCCATCAAAATATTTGGGGGACTGTCAGACGACATTTCACATAAATTATTTCTTCTCGACTTTCCCCCCCCCCCCCCAACCCAAAATTGCTCTGGTCTGTCTACCAGAAGAAGAAAAATAAGCTTAAATACAGAGCTAAATGCTTGTCTTCCTAACACTACAAAAGAAACATTTGTCCCCCCAGATAACTCTTAAGTAAACTGCTGTCAAAACAATTAGTGTTATTTTTCTCTTATCTTCCTATTTGAGAGTAAATAACCATTTCATGAATATGTTAATTATCTCGTAGGTGGAGAAGATAAGGACAGTCCCTATATCTCCAGAAGCAACCGATAAATCATCAATTGCATACAAAAACACAAGAAAGGGTTCTAAGCTGGGGAGCGTAAGTCCGCATCTCAGCCGACTGAAATCATCAGTTCAGCTTTGACGGTTTAAAGAGATCCAGAACAGAAGTGACAATGTTGCGATAGAATTAACCACGAATAAACCTTCCTTTGTGCACGGTGGCTGCGACGAGACCATCTTCTGGCTGACCAAGTAGTGCGTGGTTGAATGCCATTGCCAACAAAGGTCTCTCCTTTTCACACATTTTAGAATCTACATTTCAGGATTCTGTCGTGGCCGTTTGAAAGAATTCGGGAAGGGAGGCTGAGCCATTGAATGGGTTCCTCTCATGTAAAAACAAAACAAAACCCCAAACAAAAACAAAAACAGAAACCACCCCCAAACCTAGTTCACGCTCTCCGTGCCGGACAGATATTTTCTGTCTAAAACCCCGTTTTAAAAAGAAGCGGTCGGCGCTTACTTTCAGCTTCATGTGCCTTTAGGAATCGTATCCAACTTTGGGCAGCTTTGAACGTGCCTTTTGAAATCCCCGGCACAGAATTCCTCGCCATCCACCGTGGTTGAACGTTCTGTTGAAAGGGCACACACATTTTGAGGGGCGAGTGGAGGTGGGGGTGGGGAGGAAACACACAAGAGTGCCTTCCTTTCCTGTTTTGAAGGGGCGAGATGTATTTTTCCATATTAAATATTTTGCAGAAGTTGAATGCCGCATTGTGGCAGGTAATTAAAATGTAAATTTCAGTATCTATGCTTGCTTTGTGATTTTTAGAAATACATTTAAGTTAGTTGTCTTTTCAAACATGTGGTCAGCTGTTGTATTCACATATGGTCAAATGATCAAAGTCTGAACTCCTCTCTAATTGTCCCCCTGCTGCTCGTCTGCTCTGTCGGTGATCAAGGCCTCAGCAGGTGATGAGAAAGGCATGAGAACAGGCTGGAAGGGGAATGAGGCACCGAGAGGCCCAGGCTGAAAGAAATAAAGTGACGGAAAAGTGACGTCTGGTTAGTAGTGCTTATATATATTTTTTGTTCGCCAATCCGCATACATTTTTTTTTTTTTTCCTCGAGCTAAAGGGAAGTGGAGCCAGGCCCCGCTCCCCGAGACGGAGCCCCACACATCAGCGCCGCCGCCGGCCCCGGTGCAATGTTTACTTGCCTCGCGAGGAAGCTGCGAAGTCGCACAGTTTATAGTATTTCACATGTTTGTGGAAATCATTGCGATTCTTTTCACTTCTGCTTGTCATTGTTTGCCTGGAGTTCACTTTGCCAGATGGCGCTTTATTGTCACTGGTGGTTACACCTCGCTATTGGATCAGTTCGAGACCAAATGGTGTGAAGAGCTTTCATACTTAGAGGATTTAGTCAAACATTCATTCTCTGCTATTCAGGCCGCTCGAGCACTAATTCACAAATGAGCCGGCTGACCTAGGAACGGAGGCAGGAGAAAAGGGCCCAGGTCTTTTCTCCTCCTAAATTATTAATTTGCCTCCTATTTACCGTCCAAATTGGGATGAAGCGCAATTAAGCAGGAGTATCTTGCATAAACATAAATAGGGTGCCAGGGAAACGGGGGAGGGGGGTGGTGGAAAACAAGATAACCGCGTTATGTGAATTCTGCCAGGGCTTAAGGGGCTTGGCCGGTCTGCACAAAAACACGGCCTATTCTTTTTCCCACCGGTCCTGATTCCTGGTATCCTCCGGTCGCTCATCGACGGGCCGGTGCTAGCCACAAATGCCATGAATGAGCTCAAATGTGCACACGCTTTCAAAGTTGGAAAGGGACCTTTAAAATCCAAGAGACTCCATTCATCTCATGTGCTTTACCATGGGCCGGGGTGGGGGGGGGGGGAGGCGGGTGGATGGTTGGAGAGTCTGGACAAATTCTGGCTGGGTACGCTTTCCCCGCTTTGGAAATTGGGTGATTTAGGGGCCCGCTGGTGGTTTTTTTTGTTTTTTTGGCTTTATTTTTTTACGCTTGAAAAGAGGGGGCAGTGGAGAAAGGGTTAAGCAAACAATGACTCAATTGCTCTGCCTAATTTTGTTTCTTATTAAATATGAGGCCCTCTCATTGCCACTCCACGTTTCTTTTTCCTTGGGACGGGAGTATAGCTTTACCTAACTATTCAAAGTCATGTTGAAAGGACAAAGAAAGCACCGATGTGAAGAGGGAGGTTCTTTGGCAGAAGGCAGGTGCTGAAGGATTTGGAGGTTATTATAGAAAAAAAAAAAATCCTTGAAGCCCTTAGTGCAATGCCTTGGCGTAGTAAGAAAGGCAAACAGGATAATGGATTGTATCAACAGAGGGAGCGGACCCAAATCAAAAGACGTGATCTTGTTACTGTATGGCCTGATACAAAGAGCTGCTTGGCGCTAATCAAACACACTGCGCTGCCGGTCTAATCACCTTGTCCTCAGAAGCCTATTGTCCTGGGCAAGGCCCAGTTCACAGAAGAGCCCGGAGGACGATCCCCGGGTTTTCCAGTGAAGGAAATGGAACGAGAGGTGTAGGCTTTCTCCTTCGTTACAGTTTGTGCCTTGGGGTACAATGCAAAATTATGTAATAATGGCATCCCCAGGCCTGACCCCAACCCTGGGGGGGAAAGCCACGGCAGTGGGGGTGGCGGCTTTGCTTGGGAAGTGAGCACAGCTGGGGAGGAACAAAGGATCAACTGGGGGCCTTCTGGTTTTTCCGCGCACGATGTTTCTGGACTGCGGCTCTTTGCTATGCTAAGTGGGCTACCAAGTAATTGGACCTGCCCTTATGGAGGGGAGGGGACAGTGAAAGCTGGAAGGGCCTAGTGAGAAAACAGGAACCGTGAAGCCAGGCATTGGGGGGTGGGGGCGGGGGCGGGGATGGGGGGGGGCGCCCTTTGCTTTCATGAAGCTCCGAGAAGCTCAACTATGATGTAGGTAGGGAGAACCGGCTTTAACGTTAAACCACGAGTCTTGGCATCTTCCTTTAGGACACGGGACCAAAAAGTGGCTAAAGAGTATAAATAATCTGGAGTTAGGAGGAAGCCCGTGTGCACTTTGGAGGGTCGCCTCTGGGGGCCTCGGCTTCCTCATCTGAAAAACTGAGAAGCGGGGGGGTGCTTCTTGAAATCGAAGGTCTCTCCTTGCAAGGTCCAGAAATTCCTGGCTTTGGGTTCATATGGCGGAGGCCAATCAAATGCTTTCATCAGCTTGCCATCGGATGTTGAGTGATATATTGCCCCCAGTTAAAATGTGACCCTACTCAATGACCCTCTTGCAAACATTAATTGCGCCGAACATCTTTCTCCTCCAACAAGAGTATCTTCTTGAAAAGGCCACTCATTTACTTTAGAGTCAGTTCAACTCATCCAATTTGGTTACGTAGGTCTAAAATAAAGGTTAGGAAGAGACGATTCTCCTCAGAGGCTTTGCCAGCGATTACTAAAAAGGACCTTCTGAACGTCTAGAGAGGAGAATAGAAAGATGTATAACTAAGGCTTTACTGTAGCCGTGAAGGATTTTGTAGGAAACCTTTGATTTGCCCTGGGAAAGGAATGGCAAATTTTGAAGTGTAAGGAAACAGCAAAGGGGAATAAGCAATGATGGTCCGTTTTGCAAACTGGCTGATGGATAAAGATGGGCTCGTTTTTAAGGAGAAAACAAACCACATTAAACAAGCATTTCTTATCGTGGAGCCAACTGTATGCAATTTTATACGGATTTTCTAGCGGATCTTGTTATGGGCCTTTGGAGGTATTAGGAGGGCGTTGTCCCGAGATGCGAAAATATCTAAAAGGAGACCTTTTCTTCTTTTTTTTTTTTTTTTTAAATTTTTTTTTCAACGTTTATTTATTTTTGGGACAGAGAGAGACAGAGCATGAACGGGGGAGGGGCCGAGAGAGAGGGAGACACAGAATCGGAAACGGGCTCCAGGCTCCGAGCCGTCAGCCCAGAGCCCGACGCGGGGCTCGAACTCCCGGACCGCGAGATCGTGACCTGGCTGAAGTCGGACGCTTAACCGACGGCGCCACCCAGGCGCCCCTCTTTTTTAATGACAGTGCAGAAACTGCAAAACAGGGGTGGGGGAGGGAATTCTTTGAAATCACCTGAAGGAATCCAGCTCACTAGAGGGATCTTCCTTCTGTTTTATTTCATCCAATTCACCCACCTTTTTCGTAATACGGTGCTTTTTAGGAAAACGGTGTTCAGTTGATCTGGAAATCTCGAGAAGGCCTGCTGCAACCATGCTGCGTTTGTGTATAGATGCCAACACGGGCGGTTTTGTCTGTTTGTTTTAATTCGCTTTTCCTTCCTGGACTTACAAGGTAGGGAGGCATCTGTTTCGGGCTCGTTTCTTCTCATATGTGATCGGTAGGGAGGAAAGAGCACTGAACTTGCAGTCGGATGGATTTGGGTTTGAATCCCAGCTCCGCCATGTTGGAGCCGTGTGACCGTGGGCAAGTCACTTAACCTAGAAGTTCATCGATCAAATGAAGGGGGTCAGAATGCCCTCCTGCTCGCAGAGTCTGTGAAAGAAAACGCCCATGAGCTTGTCTCTGCCACTGTAGAACAATCACATACAAAATCGCTTGGATTTCTTATCCTTGTTTCAGGGGGAAACTGAGGCCCAGTGACGTTGAGGTCTCGCACCGTCAGCTGGCGGTGAGAAATTAGCTTCGTCTCGATGTGTCTGCTAAAGAGACTTCTTCAGATCGTCTCCTTGCAGGATATTTAGCGATTAATGCCAAATCTCCACCTAGGCCCCTGTGATGCATTCGTCCAAGTCAGAGAGATACAGAAGCAAGGTTCCCATGGCAACCTTTAGCCTTCCCCTTTGAGGAAGTGCGTTTCCATAGGGCCCTTCCCCAGCCAATACCCCCCCCCCCCCCCCCCAAACACACACACAGAATCTTGACTCTGAAGATACCGGTCACCTGGCCCTGTCCTACCCCGAGGAAAAGGCCACACTTTTGTCCCTTCCATGCTCTCCTTCTCCTTCTCCAAGTTTTCTTTCATGGACCACCCCCCTTCTCCACCCCAGCCACAGCTAGGCTGAGATTTCTGTGACAATTTTCTTTTCCAATGGGCATTACGTGTAAGTTTTTCCCAATGTGGGGAAAGAGACGAAGGCCACAAGGAGAGCTTCAGTCCTTCCTGTCATTTGGGTGATGGTGGACAAGGTAACCCCATACCTAGGTTTGTCATGCGGGTTCTGGGGTCACCCCCCCCCCCACTTCCGTAGGGAGCCCTACATTCCTTGATGGTATGGACTCAAATCGTGGTCAAAGGACCCCGATGCGTCCGCCCAGAGCCAGGTCCGGGTCTTGTCTGGCGTCCGGGCATGGACGGAAGGACTAGGGAGCGATGCCACAGCTCTAGCACAAGTCACATTGTCTCTTAGCTGCAGTGTCCCCCGAGAACAAACTTACGTCACGATAACTAAGAGCCACATTGGTCTTCAAACCTTCAAGTATGCAATTTTATACGGATACAAACCCACTCTTAGCTGCCCTTCTCGCCTTATCTTCCAGTATAACACCCGGGGAAAAAATAGTGGCTCCCATTAGGCCTTTCCCATTCGGCGTACTGGTCCCTTGGATGTGGAATACATCACTGGGCCCACGGTCCTCCCGCAAGAAAGCGCGGACCGCGAGCCCTCCCCGCAAAACTTCCGAGGGCAGTTTTCTGTGAACACAAACCCGCTTTGATAGTATGGAAAAAGAGGGCTTTTCCTTGCCATCCGCGGCCACTGACTCCGGTTTCCAGTAGTCACGTGATGCGCTGGAAGGCGTCACTCTCTTCTTGGTTAAGATGCGATTTTTCTAGTTTTGGGGCGCCCGGGTAACTCAGTCGGTGGGGCGTCCGACTTCGGCTCGGGTCATGACCTCGCGGTTCGTGGGTTCGAGCCCCGCGTCGGGATCTGTGCTGACGGCTCGGAGCCCGGAGCCTGCTTCCGATTCTGTGTCTCCTCCTCTCTCTACCCCTCCCCCACTCTCACTTGGTCTCTCTGTCTCTCAAAAATAAACAAACATTAAACAAATTTAAATTTTCTAGTTTTTTTATTTTTATAATTGTGGCAAAATACACATCATGTAAAAAAAAAAAAAAAACGACCCTCTCAACCCTTGCTTTCCCTTGTTTGAAAGTAATCTGTATGCCCGACGTGGGCCTTGAACTCACAATCCCGAGATCAGGCGTCGCATGCTCCGCTGAACGATCCCGCCGACCGCCCTCCATCTCAGCCATTTTTAAGTGACAGGAAGTCCATTCACGTTGTTGGGCAACCATCGGACTGGTTGCCCAGTCCAGATGGGCAACCTCGTCTCCAGAACGTTTTCATCTTGCAGAACTGAAACTCGGTCCCCCGTTACCCCGTGACTCTCTTTTCCCCAGCCCCTGGGGACCGTTGTCGGCCTTCTGTCTGTACGAATGTGTCTGTTTTCACGTAAAGGGAATCATCAAGTATTTGTTCTTTGCGATTACTTATTCCAGTCAGCACAACGTCCTCGAGGTTCATCCCCGCTGTAGCAGGAGTCAGAATCTCCCTCCTTTTCAAGGCTGGATACTATTCCCTTGTCTGGACACATTGCACTTTATTCACCCGTCAACGGGCCCTTGTGTTGCTTCACTTGCTGTCTGTTGTGCACGCCGCCACAATCAATGAACGTGAGGGTAGGGACTGTTAAAATTGGCCCCGTGCGATCTGCTTACCATAATAGTGAGAGGATTCTCATTGCTCGGTGGTGTTTCATTGTGTCTTTTTCCCGCCAAGGAGAGCGTGGTCCAGAGAGGGAGAGAACACACAGTGGGACACCCAGTAAGTTCAAGGCAAGAGAGCCTGCCCCAGGGCCAGGCACCCTGATCTCAGCGTGCTGCTGTTTCTGCTCTACTTGGCACTCCCAGTTGGGGAAAATGACCACACTCTTCCCTCATAGCTGCGCCGGGAACGTAGAAAATAGGAGCGGGATCCTGGGAAAGCGCTTCGGACAGAGAACATGATTAGTCTGAGGACCGGCACCCTGGGTATTATTTCCTTTTGCTCCAGCAACGGTGTGCGGTGTCCAGAACAGAACGGCTCGTACCAGGAGCCAGCTACGTCATGATACTCTAGCTCAGGAATGTGCCATTTGATGAATGAGGTGATGCTCTCGGGGCCCTTTGGGCTGCTCCCGGCAAGGGCACTGGATAAATTCAAAGTGTTATTGTTGTGGCATTATCTGAGGAGAGGCATTTTGCTAAATAGTTTCGCGTCACTGTTAATCTTCGGATGTCTGTAAACATTGAGTTGTATTTATAGAATGAGGCTTTTATTTTATTCTTTTAAGTTTATTTCTTTGTTTTGAGAGAGAGAGAGAGAGAGAGAGAGAGAGAGTACTGCAAACAGGAGAGGAGCAGAGAGGGAGAGAGAGGGAGAGAATCCCAAGCAGGCTCTGAGCCGTCAGCACAGAGCCTGATGCGGGGCTTGAACCCAGGAACCGCGAGATCATGACCGGAGCCGAAATCAAGAGTCGGACGCTTAACTGACTGAGCCGCCCAGGGTCCCCTAGAATGATGCTTTTAAAGAAACCTGGCAAGACAACTGGATATTGTAGGATATACCCGACTCTGCTGAGTATTTCAAGAGAATTGAAAATAGTTGGAAATAATGGTACCATGGCAACAAAATGAAACTCGGCAAGACAACTGGATATTGTAGGATATTTTGAAGCATGTCTCTCATAGAAAAGATTCTGTATTGGGTTTAAGCCTTTATTTCTGTCTCTAATGGACATGAGTCGCTTTTCACGATGTTATTTTGTATTAGCCAATCTCATTTAAGGTCAGCACAATTACGATCTGAATGGACATGTGTCATTTATCAAAAGGAAGGGGAACACTAAGTGTTCTTCATTAAAACATAATGGGTTTCTGAATCTTCCTCATTTTTAAGAAGGCTGACAATTTTTTAGGTCAGCTGCACTTCTTGAAATGCCATCGGTCTCATGTAAAGGAAAGCAAAATGAATACAAGGGAAAAGCACACACACGCGCACACACACGCACACGCACGCTGCTGTGAAATGGATAGTATCCTTCTTGTTTAAACTTGAGGAAACCGAGGCTCAGATTATTGCGTTTGCTCCGGTGATGGACTGAGTCAGAATCTGAACATGGGTTTCTTTTTCCCGTCTGACTCACTTCATAGGCCCCAGCCTTGTTACTTCTGCGCGTGGGGAGAAATGGGCTGTGGGCGGTTGTCGGAAGGTGCTGAAGCCCGGAGCCTGGTGCTCAGGAACCACTGTCCGTGGTTACTCCAGAGGACTCTGGGTCCTGACACGTCACTGGATGTTTCCAGACCGAAGTGTAGATTAGTGGGTAGGAATGCAGCCGACAGGGTTAGCCAACCCAAGTCAGAACCCACAATACGGAGAGAGAACATGTATACTCAGGGCTCCAGACTCCCCTCCTGGAGATCACCGGAGTTTCTAGAGCGGGACTCAAGTGTCAGCTGTTCCTCGACAATAACGGAAACCTTTCCCAGCCTGCAGATTGTGGATGTATTTTTTCAGTTCTAATTTTTTCTTCCGTTGATAATTCTTCGACATTTGGTGTCTGCTACTGTTTATTCCCTCATCCAACACAGAGCTTCTGAGGGGCTTCTCCGTGCCAGGCAGTGTTCTTGGCACTGGGAAAACAGCAGTGAAAAAAAAAAAGGTAAACAGAGATCCCTACCTGCACGGAGTTTACGTGCCAGTCGGGGAGAGAGATAATACGGAAGATAAATCGGTGACGGGGGCGCCTGGGTGGCGCAGTCGGTTAAGCGTCCGACTTCAGCCAGGTCACGATCTCGCGGTCCGGGAGTTCGAGCCCCACGTCGGGCTCTGGGCTGATGGCTCAGAGCCTGGAGCCTGTTTCCGATTCTGTGTCTCCCTCTCTCTCTGCCCCTCCCCCGTTCATGCTCTGTCTCTCTCTGTCCCAAAAATAAATAAACGTTGAAAAAAAAAATTAAAAAAAAAAAAAAAAAAAAGATAAATCGGTGACGTAGAAACCAGAAGGGAGCTAATAGGCCAACGGGATAGGAAGCGTGGCCCGGGTTTGGAATATTTGGTGGGGAAGCCAGGGCGAGCCCTACGGAGAAGGTGACATTTGACCTGAAAAAAGTGAGAAGGAGGATAATTCTGGGCCGAAAAAATGGCAAGTGCAAAGGCCCTGAGGAGGGAGCATGTCAGGAACGTTCTAAGAACTCAAAGAAAGCCAGAATGGCCACCATAGTGAGAGGGAGCCTGGTGATAGGATGGGTGGGGGGGGGAAGGACCAGGCTAGGCTTTGTGCACATGATTTCTCGTAGAAGACAGAATGAGTGAGGAACCAGCGCATGAGCAGACTAGGAAACTCAGAAATCATGCATCGTTTCTTAGAAATGTTTGGGGGACCGATACTATTATTGTTGTTATGGTTATTGTGATACCAAGACACGTACACGCGTAGTAAAGCCCGAGGGTTTCGCTGCCAGAAACGGTTGTCACTAGTCTATGGTGCCTCACGAAGGTCCCCATGACTCCTAGGTCCTTTGCCATCTGAACGAGTGGGACAACCACAGCGAGTAAGTGGCCAAAGTGGAACTAGAACCCGGGCCTCGTGATTTCGAGGCCAGGGTTTGTATGCCCCTCCTTTGTGCCCACAACCCAGAACCGCAGAGAGCAAAAGTGACCTGCCAAAGGTTATCTAGCGTATGGGTGACCCTCTAGAAGTAGAATCTAGATCTTTGCTCCCTGTGGGTGCGCTCTACACCTACTGCGATTTTAGAGAGGCTTGGGCCAGGAGAGAATTGATACCCTAGCCTGCGCCAAGGAGATCTAGGACGTAGGGGGGCAGAGCCGAGCTGGTTTTAGGGTACCAGCGGTCTAAAGACCGGGCTGGTGGGTTGTCACAAAGCAAGGCAGGGTCTAGCGTTCGAGGGATCCCAGGCCTTATGGGGGGTGGGAGTGGAAACAGACCTGCTGATTTTATATCCCAGAATTCTTTTGAACATCTTGAGAGGGCCACCCATAAAGTCTGTGTGTTTTCTTGCCGATTTGTGTCTTAGGTGCTGCGCACATGTGTCTGGAATCTGTTTCTCTGAGAAAATACCATGTGGTGGCAAATGTTCTTGCTGTGTGGGCTCAGCTTGCTGCTTTTTGCTGCCTATTTGTTGAGTCTTCTCTTATAACATAGCAAGTTGGTCTGAGGTGGGCACATGGCAGAAAGAGAGAGAAGCTTCTAGGACGATCTGGGGCAGCCTAGCTATAAAACCAGTGTGTGCAGTGCAGAGTCACGTGACATCAGAACCGGAAGTGGCCCCGGAGGTCATCTAATCCAGCTTCCTTCGTGTACCAGTGGGGAAACTGAGTCCCGGAGAGCAAAAGCGACCAGTCAAAGGTCAGCCAGCGCGGCGGTGACTGGACGTCAGGTCTCCTTTGCCCTCCGGACTGGAAAGCGTGCTGACCCTCGGCTGGCGAATGCCAGCATGACATTTCGGATAGGGGGCGAGGGCGGTTCGTTATCATTTGCTTATCATGAGAAACTTCTAACGGATTAACTTAGTCTCATAGACCAAGAAATGACTCGCGAACGTCCCCAAGCTTTGTGGGGAGTGAGCAGTGATAAAAGGGTCGAGTTCTTTGGCCTATGGCTTGGGGACCGAGCTGGGTGTTGGAGGGGTAGAGCCTGGCCTGCTTCCGGAATGTTCTCCCTGTGAGTGGGCACTGGTCGGAGCTCAGGTCCATTGGTTCTTTTCTCCTTCACTCCCAGAAGCTTGAGAAGCAGGCATCACATAACCTGAAAAGCTCACATCTACCGGTGGAGGTGCCGGGAGCCCACTAGTGGGGCAGCTGTGAGTCCCCCGACGTGCGTCAGCGCTGGGGGCTTGCGGCCAAGTGCAATCCCGGGCTCCGATCTCGTGGGTACCCTGTGTAAAAGTTGGCTGGCTGAAAGGATGCGACAGGAAAATCAGAAACGCCTGCACACCTTCCGCGTCGTGGTTGGTACCGAGCTGCAGTTCGATCCCGCTCCAGTCCCGGCGACGCTAGGCAGATCCTTGAACATCAGCTGGAAAGCCAGACACCTGGTTTTGCCATTTGTTGGCTCTCGTGACTCGTGGCCGTCCGCGCCGGTCACCTCTGAGACGAGAGGGGCTGTCCCAGCTGGAGGCTGCCTTTGTGTGGACGGCGGATCGGTTGCATTTGCAGAAGGGAGCTCAGTGCGCGTGGCTCAGGTGGCGTCGTGGACAGCGGGACCGAAACGTGCAGAATAGCCTGATGTTGCCCCGTGAAAACGGGAACGTGGGTATGTGCTTCCGGGAAGATGTCACCTGCCGGTCCTCGACAGACGAAGCGAGGAGCCGCGTGGGGGGGTGGGGGGAGGAGATACGTGCGGGGCCCTCTTCGAACCAGGAGAGTGGGAAGTTTCGGGGGGGGGTGCGTTTCATGTGAAAACATCCTCCCGACACAAACACGGACCGGATGGGCCCGAGAGAAGCGTGTTGTGTTTCCGCGCATCGAAACGGAAACACGTTTGCTAGGCTGTGCTCTGTACTCCCGGAAACAACGCCAAACGCTCCTCGTCACCGCCTTTGTCCTAGAAAAGCTTCCAAAATCCTCCCAGGGAGGGGGTGCCGGCCATCCGCGGCTGCTTAGCCAGAGGGAAAGAAATCGGCCACTTGCAGACACGACCTGAGAAACGACTGGTGGCAGAACATCTGTCCCCAACCCCGTGGCTCTGTGTCCGAGCGGCCGTCTTCAGCTACAGCTACACATCCAGAGCCGGGGACCCGCGGACCAGACAGCATTTATGCAGATTTGCCCATGTTAATATCAGAGCTGGTGATTCTGCCCAAAGGCCGCCGCCAAAGCAACCTCGGGTTCACGGAACGCTCACGGCGCCTGTGAGGGACAGATCGGCGCCTCTGCTGCCCAAGTGCAGGCCCTCTGTGGTATTAACGGAACAAGGCCTCTGAGCCCTTAACTGGAGAGGACCATGGTAATGAGCTCCAGCTGCAGACTGAAGGCTCCCAGGGCCGGGAGGGGAGCCTGCGAGGAGAGGCTCTGGTCGATTCTGGGAGGCCCGTCTTTCGGTGCCCTTACCCCCTCGGTTTCAGTATCCAGGACCTAGGGCCAAATTTGGTTCCCCGGAGCCGGTGCCCCGGCTTCCGAGAACCCACGGGGAGCCGGCAAGGGTCCTCCGCATGCTGGGTGCGGTGGGCCCCCGGTCCCCAGCTCTCACCAGTTTGAGGTGCCTGGAGGGGAAAGCCCTGGGGCGTAGGGTCTGCAGACTTGGGGGGCCTGCAAACACCCCCATCATAGCGCGATTTCGAGCTGCGGGCAGCTTTACCAACTGGCCCGCGGAACTCCTGGAGGTTTAACAAATGGCCCCAGCGCCTCGTTGCCCCGGGTTCCCTCGTCGGCTGATCCACAGCTGGCCCCACACGCAGGTTGGTGTCCTCAACCCCACTTACCAGAAGGGGAAACGGGCCCAGAGGACTTAATGCGGGGATTCTCAAACTCGGCGGTGCGTATGGCGCTCCTGGGAATCTCGCTAAAGGGGGAACCCGTGATTCTGCGTTGTTCACAGGCTCCCACGTGGCAAATCTCCACGGTCAAGTAAAGGTGGTGTCATCCTTCTTGAAAGGAAGGAGGGAGGCTTAAAGACGGTCTCACAACTGACGAGCCACACCCTTTGATTCCCCCCCATCAATTCGCCTCCCGCCGTGTTCGGGGAGCCTACTGGGCCCTCTCAGGAGCCAGGGGCCGGCAAAAGGCTGCAGGACACGACCCAGACCGCCCTTTGGGGCAGAAGAGATGCTGATTTTCTCTCCAGCGCTCACAGGTTAGTAACATGCCTCAAAGCAGAACTTTGCTTGATTGGGGGCTGCGGAAGATTTTCCGCGAGACCCAATCCTAACTGTATAAGGCAGTCCCCCCACCCCTTCTTGAGTTTGGTCGCATTATGTGACATTGGAGTCTTGCACCCCTCGCAGTTTGCTCAAATCCCATATATTCACTCCGTTCTGGGTCTTAGAGGAAAACTTGTCGCCGCAACCGATGCCATTTTTTTTGTCCACCTGACGACTTTGGACCCCGGGAGCTAAAATCAGCAACCCGGAAAATAATGACAAATGAGCTGCCGTGGGTACTGTGTTCGCTCACGTGTATCACCCACTAGTGGAGACTCGGGAGGATGGATGAGTTGAGAAACCCAAGCTAACGAGGCTCTGTGCTTAGAACGGTGCTCAATCCTGAGGCGGGCGACAGTATTCTTGACCTCGAAGAGCCCGGAGTCCAGTCGGGCCGTGCCCACCTATGAAACAGGGTACACAACGCTGAAATGCGTACGGGCAGGGCTACTGTCTAGACTTCCAGAGCACTATTTCCGAGGGAATGTTCTCCATTCCTGTTTTAAGACTTTTCATTCAATGGAGCAAAGGATTCAAATGCGCCCAAGATATGTTTTAGTTAATGGAATGCACGAGCGAAAGACTCCTTTCGGTTCCTTTGGAAGATTGCCTCGCAATCAGAACCATCTTCCTAGCAAAATGATTTTATCCTGATGCTCAGCTCCAATTCATTTTCTGTCTTCTTTGCTTGGGTCTGGATAAAGCAAGCGATTCGTGATGATCCATTTATTTGCCGCCAAAATGTGTGTTTGCTGTTATGGAGACATAATCTTAACTGCGTCTCTCTCCTTTTCTTTATCGTCCTAACCAATTCGGCTCTGTGGCTGGTACAGGAATGCCCAATTTCAAATGGCATATTCTCTCGGAAGCCTTCCCCAGCCCCCACAGTTAGTTGGAAATGACTGTGTTTTCCTCCTTTGTGACCCCTTTTCAATGGTGGCTTGTACTTCACCCTGCCCTGTGTTAGAGGTCACCACCTCAGGATCTTTCCCCTTTCCTACCTTCACCCCAGCTTAGGATGTAAAGTTTTAAGGCTGTCAGGTCAATAATAATTACAATAATTTACAATTAATTACCAGAAATTTTGCAAGAGAGTGTTTTAAGCCACAAAATAACTCTCCGTCGGAGGCGTCGTCATCTCTGACGTCTCGGAGAGGTCAGGCAACGGGCCCGGGTTCACACCGCTGGAAATACTTTTAACCGGACTCGGAGTCCACCGTCCTTCCTTTCCACACCCCCCATCCCCACCCCCAGCTGTGTGCTGTCCTGAAGGCAGGGACTAAGGCACGGAGCCAAAGCAATCGTTCAGTAAGTTTGTCACACGTATACGTACATGAAGGAGTATGTGTTACTCTGCCCCTGGTGTCACTAATGAGGTGCCAGAAAAGGTCCTGCCCCCAGGCCAGTGTCCCTTCCTCTTGTGGCCTCGCAGGGTCCCTCGGGTCTCCTTTCCCTCAATCCCGTGTACGGCACCGTGTCCCCAGCTGTCTGTCCCTCTCCCGTCACTCAGCTAGCTAAGCTTATACATGACAACACTTTGATGCTATTGTGGTAATGATAATACCAATGCGACCTGCAGACTGGTTCAGGTTTACTTGCAGAAGTAATCACCATGACACTTACTTGTGTCTCCCTCCAGAAAGTTTTCCCTGCATTTACAAAAGTGTATGTATATACAACATAGGTATGCATATACATATATATAGTGACTTTTTATATAAAAGCAACTCTTTTCTATGTATTTTACGGTAACGGGCTTTTTAATCTAACAATATATTTTGGATATCTTTCCATGTTGCTGCATATAGATCTACATTCTTCTTCCTTGAAAAAAAAAAACACAGTTGCTAGGGCGCTTGGGTGGCTCAGTCGGTTAAGTGTCCGACTCTTGGTTTCAGCTCAGGTCATGATCTCGTGGTTTGTGGGTTCGAGCTCCACACTGGGCTCTGCGCTGACGTTGTAGAGCCTGCTTGGGATTCCCTCTCCTTCTCTGTCTGCCCTTCTTGCTTGTTCTCTCTCTCTTAAAAGTAAATAAACTTAAAAAAAAAACTAAAAAAACCCCCACAAAAGTTGCATCGAAAATAATAAACTACCTAGGAATAAACTTAACCAAGGAGGTGAAAGACCTGTACTCCAAAAACTATAAAACATTGATGAAAGAAATTGAAGACATCGCAACCAAATGAAAGATATTTCATGCTCACGGATTGGGAAGACCAAATATTATTAAAATGTCCACACTACCCGAAGCGATCTACAGATTTAATGCAATCCCTGTCAAAACACCAACAGCATGTTCACAGAACTAGAATAAATAATCTTAAAATGTTTATGGAACCACAAAAGGCCCCGAATAGCCAAAGCAATCTTGAGAAGTAAAACATCGGCCATAATAACAGTTTTCTAGGTATGTCTGCAGAGACAAGGGAGACAAAAGCGAAAATAAACTATTGGGACCACATCCAAATAAAGAGCTTCTGCACAGCAAAGGAAAACAGTCAACAAAACTAAAAGACAACCTCCTGAATGAGAGAAGACATTTGCAAACGACATATTTGATAAAGGGTTAGTATCCAAAATATATAAAGAACTCCTACAACTCAACACCAAAAAACCCCCAAGTGGTTCAGTGAAAAACAGGCGGAAGACCTGAATAGACATTTTTCCAAAGAGGACATCCAGATGGCCAACAGACACATGAAAAGATGTTCAACGTCACTCACCATCAGGGAAATGCAAATCAAAACCACAATGAACTGTCACCTCAAACCTGTCACAGTGGCCAAAATCAAAAACACAAGAAACAACAAGTATTGGTGAGGACGTGGAGAAAAAGGAACCCTCTTGCACTGTTGATGGGAATGCAAATTGGTGCAGCCACTGTAGAAAACAGTATGGAGGTTCCTCCAAAAATTAAAAATAGAATTACCATATGATCCATTACTGGGTATTTACCCAAAGAATATGAAAACACTAATTTGTAACGATATATGCACCTCTATGTTTATTGCAGCATTATCTATGGTAGCCAAATTATGGAAGCAACCCAAGTCAGTGTCCATCGACAAATGAATGGGTAAACAAGAGGTGGTATGTATAGGGAGACCTAGAACTCGAAGCAGGCTCCAGGCTCTGAGCTGACAGCACAGAGCCTGACGCGGGGCCCGAACTCACGAACCGTGAGGTCGTGACCTGAGCCGAAGTCGGAGGCTTAACTGACTGAGCCGCCCAGGCACCCCCTTATTATTTAATTGAAAAATGATCTGATTGGGGCACCTGGCTGGCTCAGTTGGTGGAGCATGTGACTCTTGATCTCAGGGTTGTGAGTTTGAGCCCCATGTTGGGTGTAGAGATTACTTAAAAATAAAATAGTAAAAAAAATGTTCTGATTATTAGTGAGTTTTGGCATCTTTTCGTATGTTTATTGGCCATTTGGGTTTTCTTTTCTGAGAATTCCTTATTCATATCATTTATTTGTTCCTTATTGATTCATTGAATTTCTTTTTATAAAACTCCAGATATCCCTTTTTTTTTTTTTTTTTTTTGAGAGAGAGAGAGTGAGTGAGAGTAGAGGAGAGGGGCAGAGGGAGAGAGAGAGAGAATCTTTTTTTTTTAATTTTTTTTTAATGTTTATTTATTTTTGAGAGAGAGAGACAGAGTGTGAGCAGGGGAGGGGCGGAGAGAGCGGGAGACACAGAATCGGAAGCAGGCTCCAGGCTCCGAGCTGTCAGCGCGGAGCCCGACGCGGGGCTCGAACTCACAGACTGTGAGGTCATGACCTGAGCTGAAGTCAGACGCTTAACCGACTGCGCCACCCAGGCGCCCCGAGAGAGAGAATCTTAAACAGACTGCACACTCAGTGCGGAGCCTGATGCAAGCGTCTCAATCCCATGACCCTGGGATCATGACCTAAGCCAAAACCAAGAGTTGGAGGGTCAAACGACAGAACCACCCAGGTGCCCCTCAATTATTTTTTAATGTATATTGCAAATATATTTGATGGTCTGTCACTTGCCTTTTGGCTTTGCTGGTTGTGTCTTCTTCTTATGTGCATTATCTTATGACGTCTTCTTATTGTGCAGTGTATAAAACGTGTTTTTTCGAGTAAGCTCTATGCCCAATGCGGGGCTTGAACTCATGACCCCGAGATCAAGAGTCACATGCTCTACTGACTCAGTCAGCCAGGCCCACCTATACAAAAGTTTTAAAGTTTTATTTGATGAGCCTCGCTTCGTTTGTATTTTATGACTTGGGAATTTTTGTCTTGTTTCAGAGGGCCTTCCCCACCTCAAGAATATGAACATATGCTCCTGTTTTTTCATATAGTAAATATTTCCGCATTGATATTTAATTCTTTTTTTTTTTTAATTTTTTTTCAACGTTTTTATTTTATTTTTGGGACAGAGAGAGACAGAGCATGAACGGGGGAGGGGCAGAGAGAGAGGGAGACACAGAATCGGAAACAGGCTCCAGGCTCTGAGCCATCAGCCCAGAGCCTGGCGCGGGGCTCGAACTCACGGACCGCGAGATCGTGACCTGGCTGAAGTCGGACGCTTCACCGACTGCGCCACCCAGGCGCCCCAATATTTAATTCTTTAAGCCATTTGGAATTTATTTTTGCATTTCGTATGAGATAGGCATCTCCCTGTTTTACTTTCTTAAATTAATATCCCATTGTCCTTACACCATTTCCTGAAAAGCCCATAAACTCAATGTTATTCACAATTAAAAAGAATTTTTTTGATGTTTATTTATCTTTTTGAAGGAGAGAGAGACAGAGCGTGAGTTGGGGGGAGAGGGCAGAGAGAGAGGGAGACGCAGAATCCGAAGCGGGCTCCAGGCTCCGAGCTGTCAGCACAGAGCCCGACGCGGGGCTCGAACCCACGAACTGCGAGATCATGACCAGAGCCGAAGTCGGACGCTCAACCCACTGAGCCCCCCAGGCTCCCCACACAATTTTTTTTAACTAGGTAGGTTCTTAGTAAAACTATTTTGTTTGAGAATATTCTATCCACATGCAAGGACCTCAGAGTTATTTTATTCCAGTAAAAAAATTAATCATTATAACAAAGGAAAATAAACCCAGAAAAGATTAAATATTGGTTCATGTAGCCATATTTTTCTTTTCCCCATTAATATGAATGGATATGCTGGGCACGTTTTTATGTCCGAAGATACTGGATTTTATACCTGATGGACTGACCTAATGGACCCAAGACTGTCCTACTTTATTCACATCTTGAAAGCAAATCTCACTCTAGACATTAACTCCTGTAGAGGTCCTTTTAGAGAAAAGATTAAAGACAAAAATCTGCAGAATGCAACATGGCACAAAGGGCGAAAGAAAAGAGTATTCAGAGTACCATTTTTTGTAAGCACAGAAAGAAAATTGGAAGCGTTTATAATGATGATGGACATGGCCTTCTCCAAAATGATTATCCATCTGTCGAGTAGAACAGTGCATTTTTGCATCTCAGATGTTTGTGGCTTTCCTGTAGGAATGCGTCCGTTTTGCTTTTGCTAGGACACCAGTTCATGACACGGATGTTCCTCATGGAAGATGATGGTCATTATCTAGGGAAAAAATGGTTGTGTTGTAGCTTTCGGTGGCACACTTTTGGCTTTTGGTGCCCCATCGATGACTTGGTGTCATTACTGCAAGCATGGGAGGACTTAGTCAACCTTGGTTCTAGTTCCGGGTTTGCCATTTACTTGCTCTGTGAGGTACCACTGGCCAGGCATGGATGCCCACACGCTTTTAATACAAGATCTCATCTAGTTCTGTTGAGAAACTTGCAAGTCTGGATCTTAACCCATTTTACAGATGAGAAAATTGATCTGTGAATGTTCCGTGCCCCCTGCTGGCTAGCACAAAGCACCGACCTGTCTCTTTCCCACCAACTCCTTTCTTTTTTTAATTTTTTTTTTTTTCAAACCAACTCCTTTCTTTCACCCGAGGGGTCTGAATCCCTACATTAGTTTATCTACATTCTCGTCCATAATTGCTTAATTACACCCCAGGTAATCTTGCCTTCATACATATACACACCTCTGCTCTTTACGTATCTTTTTTCTTCACCTCTTTCTTCTGAATGTTGCACAATCACCTCAGGAAAAGCTGTTCTTCGTGTCTTTGAGTCTTGGTTTATTCATCTGTAAAATAGGACCACTCACAGGCTACGCGTGAACTTGAAATTTGACCAGGTATGTCAAAGCATGTTGCAATCTATGAACGTATGATCTCTACACTTAAATGTAAGACATTAATTACGTTTCTCTAGAGAATGTTCATTATTGGAGGAAGATATTCAGTGGAGAGCCATAGGGCTTTGTCCTTGACCGTCCTCTACTCAACTGTATGTCAATAGTTGGGGAAAATGTCATAAGAAGGATGCTTAGTAAATTCGCGTACGGGATAAATCTCAAGTGCGTTATAGAGATGTTGACAGGTTGGAGCATTGGGTGGAAATGAGTGTGATTGTATTTAACCAAGATAAGTGTAAAGTTTTCATTTAAATTCAGAGGCTTGTAAAAGTACAGATTGGGGGAAGATTGAACTTCTTGGTTTTAATGG
Organism: Prionailurus viverrinus; assembly: GCF_022837055.1. Taxonomy (NCBI): domain Eukaryota; kingdom Metazoa; phylum Chordata; class Mammalia; order Carnivora; family Felidae; genus Prionailurus; species Prionailurus viverrinus. The sequence continues at coordinate 106,763,681 of NC_062579.1, forward strand.
GAAAACACGTTTTGGGTCGTGTTAGTACTGTACTAGAGCTGTTAAAACCCTAAGAAGCACATAAGTCATGTTAATGGAGATGCACCGTCCAGGTTAGGGTGGTGTTGGCCCCACCAAACTCTTCAGAGACAAGCTGAACTACTGTGTTACGCTTAGTGATGGGCATTACATTTTAAAGAACGTTCAGATTATCAAAACTTTCAAACATACACAAAACTGGAGAGAGCAATCTGGATGGCCCTCTACCCCTCTCTCAAATTCAACAATTATTAACGTTGTGCAACTTGTGCGATCTAGCCTCCTCTGGCTGTCTTGCTTGGGTATTGTTTTTTAACGTTTTATTTATTTATGTCGAGAGTGGGGGAGGGGCAGAGAGAGAGAGACAGGGCGAGAGAGAGTCCCAAGCAGCCTCCATGCTCAGTGTGTGTGTGTGTGTGTGTGTGTGCGCGCGTGTGTGTGTGACACAGGGCTGGATTCCATGACTATGAGATCATGACTGGAGCCAAAAATCAAGAGTAAGACGCTTTATCGATTGGTGCCCCTTGCTTGGGTATTTTGAGGCAAATTCCAGACCTCCTGTCATTTCATCCCTGAATACTTTAGTACTTATCTCTAAAAAACATGGGCATCTCCTCACATAACCATGATGGCATTATCACACCTGCCGACTTAACAATAATTCTGCCTTATCATCTAATGTTCAGTCCGTATTCAAAGTTCCCGGGTTGCCTCGGAAACCTGTTTTGCTAGAAGTCGCATCCGGTCGAGGTTCACTACGTTTGTTTGAAATGTCTCTCAAATCTGGTCTCGACTACAACAGTCTCCCCTCAATTACTCCCTCTCATTTCCTTTAACAAAAACAAAGAAGAAAGAAAGAAGAAAAAGTCAGTGGTCCCGTTTCGTATTCTGGATTTTCTGATTGCTTTCTGGTGGTGCATTGAACGCGTCCCTCTGTCCCCCACATGTCTTATTCACTCAGATCAGTGCTTCACAAGGCCCACATCAGGGTGTTGAAACAGAACATATTCGTGCGTTCCGAGGGTTAGAGAAGTGACATCTTTGGCGGGCAATTCTGCCTACCACAGTGGGGGTTACGGGTAGTGGATTTTGCCAAATGGCTTCCAATGTTTGCTTCCAGGTTATAGGGAGGCAGGCTTGGATGCCGTAAAGGGCAATACTTTCTGAAGACCTCAGCTCCGCCAGAACAGTATGGCCTTACCAGTAGCAACATGTAAACAGAGGCTGGCCAGCCCGTATGTCAATCGTGTGGGAGGCAAGCCCCCAGCAGCGGTTCGTGAGCAGATAGTATACAACGGTGGTTAAGAGCACAGACTGGTTAACAGTGGTGGAGAGCCCGACTGCCTCGGGTTGAAACCCGAGTTTGACTTGGGGCAATGATTTAACCTCTCTGCGCCTCGGTTTTCTCATCTGTGAAATGGAGATAATAATCCAGCCCTCAAGGTTGTTCGGAGGTTTGAAGGAACACTGGACGGAATGAGTTAATAAAATGTGCAAGATGTTTAAAACAGTCCCTGGCACAGAATGAGCACTTTATTTGTTAGTCACTGTTTTCTGAAAGGAATGACATTTTGTAAAAGTCACCTGAAAGTTCAAATTCCCGTAGACACAGAAGATGGCATTTCTCCCTGGTCATTTCCGTCATTTGCGCAAGGCCGTTTTATGTATCTGCAAAATATGTTCGCAACACGCAGATCAACAGGCTACCAAAAAGATGATTGTGTGTCATCACAGAGTAAAAATTAGAGGACGAAAAAGTTCGTGTTTCCCAAGAAACGGAAAACAAGTCCAAAGTTCTTTGCGTGGCATGCAAGGTCCAGCTTCCCAGCCCAAGCTTACCTTACAGCACAGCCTTGGTCTTGCTTTGAGTCACGTCTGGGCCTTTTCTCAGGCTATGCTCTTCTTGTGTGGGATGCTTTTTCTTCTGCCCCCCACTGGCTCTCTCCCTACGCATTCTCTACTACTTGGCTCAAGTGATGCCATTTCCAGGAAGCCTTTGCTCAATCCCCAAAATCAAAATCCATTTTTTTTTCTTTTACTTTGACGCTTGTATTTGTGATTTGGGGCTTATAGGTATGTTTTCCTATCAGACTGCAAGTTTATTAAGGGCGGGGACTTGTGTAATTTCTCCCAGCGCAGCCTTTTGAGGCAATATACTCCACTCTTTGGGGCACCAGCCTGGTTCAGTCAGAAGAGCACGAGGCTTTGGGTCTCGGGGTTGTGGGTTCGAGCCCCACGTTGGGTGTGGCGATTACTTCAACGTATACAATTTTTAAAAATCTGTAAACATACTCAAATATTTGTTGACTGGGGTCCGCTGGAAAGACCACTGGACTCGGAATCAGAAAAATTCCTTGGTTTTTTGGTAAAGAAAACTTAGTACCTGTGTAACCTCAGGCGAGTTCTTTAATTTCTGTGCCTTAATTTCTCCATCTTAACAATAAGCATAATTATACCTATCTCACAGGATATTGGTTTATAACATATGGGGACATGCTTCATACTGCCTCGTGTGATGTATGGTGCATCGAAACACAGGGTTTCTCCCCTCTAGCATTTATACCACTAAACACGGAACTATAATTTAATGATGTTCAAGCAGAAAAGGTCAGAACATCGCTTCTCGGCCTTTTGGCTAAGATCAAGTGCAGAAAGAGTCAGAACACTAAACTCAGGACCGTTCTCCTGATTACAAAACTTCTTATGAATTTTAACTCCCCCCCCCCCCAAAATAAGCCACTTCTAAAATGAAGATTCCATTCATTATCTTTACTGTGTAAGCCAATGTATCCAGTATTCTCTACAGACGAACTTCACAGGGACATTTAGATGGATTGACTGATAGGTAGGCAGATACATACAAATATGGATACATCTCCAGAAATTGTAGGTTGATGATCTTGACTCTACAAAAATATGAAATTTCTGCATGGCAAAAAAAAACACAAAACCTTGAACAATGTTTGTAAAAGTCCAATGAATGGGAAAAATATTTTCAATGCATAAAATGGAAGGCTATGTTTGTAACTATACAAAGAGTTGTTAGAAATCAATATGAAAACACTAGGTAAAGCTTATCAACAATTCATAGAGAAAACAAATATGAATTACATGATAATAGAGATAGAGAAGATGCTCAATCTCGTTTACAATTAAGGCCATTCAAATGAAAACAATATTGAGACAGTATTTATTTTCTTCACCAGATTGTCAAATGTTGAGAAGTTGGACAATGTAGGAAAGGGACATTCTTATACGTTGTTGGTAAGAGAGTAAACTGGGCTGTCTTTTTATAGGATAATCTGGTAGGATTGATGAAAATCAAAAGGATGGGCACTCACTGACTCAGAAATTCTGCTTTTAGTAATTTTTCTTATAGATAATTGCATATATGATATAAACATATACATATATGTTTGTTACAGCATATGTAATAGTGAAAAAATTAACAACCTGGAAATAACCCAAATGTCCATTAAAAAGGGGCTGCTTAGGGGCACCTGGGTGGCTCAGTCAGTTGAGTGTCCAACTTCGGCTCAGGTCATCATCTCACGGTTCGTGAGTTTGAGCCCCCCATCAGGCTCTCTGCCGTCAGCCTGTCACTCAGAGCCTGCTTCAGATCCTCTGTCCCCCTCTCTCTGCCCCTCTCCCACCTGTGCTCTCCCAAAAATAAATAAATATGAAAAAGGGGGCCGTATAAATAAATTACAGTGCACCCGTGTAATGGACCACTTATGCGGCCATTAAAAGGAATTGTCTATATTTGTTGATATGGAGAAATATCTAATCACTATATAAATCTTAGGAGTAGAGTATGATTTATTTGTATGAAAGAACATATATAAATGTCTATACCTGTACATCCAGTTTCTTTCTCTTTTTTTTAATATTTAAAAATGTTTATTTCTGAGAGAGAGTATGAGCGGGGGAGGGGCAGAGAGAGAGGGAGACACAGAATCTGAAGCAGGCTCCAGGCTCTGAGCTGTCAGCCCAGAGCCCGACGCGGGGCTCAAACTCACAAACCGCGAGGTCATGACCTGAGCTGAAGTCGGACGCTTAACCCACTGAGCCACCCAGGTGCCTGCCTCCTTTTTTTTTCTTTTAAATATCCAGTTTATTTCCGAAGGAAACCCAAGAAACTTTTAAAAATGATTACCTCTAAGGAGCGGGACAATTGTCCAGAAGAGACGCAGAGAGGAAGTGGGAAACCAAAAATCTTTCTCTGTCTCCCTTCTCTCTTTGCTTTTATCGAGGGCATCTATTACCGTTATAATAAGAACCAATCTTAAAATATTACGTCAGGGTCTCATTGGGCAATTGGATAATTTGGAAATAGTGTACTCCTTCTCAAGTTGAACATTAAAAGTATCACGACTTCCATATTTTGATAATAGTAACTTTTCGGATTTTTGGTATATGTAAACCGACACACCAATAGGTTCTCAAGAAGAAACCATCAGAAAGCAGATGGCCAGCTCCCGAGACAGGATGTAACCCATGGTAAGTGCTCATAAATGTTCGCTATTGTCGTTGTTAATCTTGGGTATCAGTTTTCCGCTAACTTATTACATGACCTTAACCACGTCCGTTCTCTCCTCTGGACCTCGTTTTCTCTGACTGTACAGTAAATGGGGTTGGACCATATAATCTGATATTCTGTGACTCTTTGGGAGCAGGTTTCATCACCCCCCCGCCCTGCCCTACCTCTCTTGGCTAGAAAAGTTGAAGGACCTAGAAGATTTCTGGCTACTCCTCGAGGAGTCGGCCCTGATTTTCCAGAAGCTCAGACACTAGGCTGCGTGATAAAGGGCCCACGCTGGCTGGGTGTTATATTGTGGTCTGATCTGGAAGTTAAAAACAAAGGCACTTCTTCACTTGAAGTGATAAGGAAATCCTTGTAAGGTCGTCTAATCAAGAAGCTGCTTGGCTTTGGGGGCAACAGTGAGCTTATTTTCCAGTTCCTGTGAGGGGAAGGGAGGGGCAGGGAGAAAAAAAATCTCCAGGTCAGGAAGGTGCTGCACAATTCTCAGCAGCCCTTCTGGTATAGAATAATGCCTGGTGCAATTCCGGCCTGCCTACCAGCTTGACCCCCTTCTTTCCTAGAAGTCGTAAACTCAGAAAACCCATCGAGAGGGCTTTTCTGCACTAGGAGAATCCTGCACGTTTCTTTTTTTTTTTTTAATGTTTTTTTTTATTTATTTTTGAGACAGAGAGAGGCAGAGCATGAATGGGGGAGGGGCAGAGAGAGAGGGAGACAGAATCAGAGGCAGGCTCCAGGCTCCGAGCCGTCAGCACAGAGCCTGACGCGGGGCTCGAACTCCCGGACCGCGAGATCGTGACCCGAGCCGAAGTCGGATGCTCAACCGACTGAGCCACCCAGGCGCTCCCATCTGCACGTTTCTAATGAAAAGCCTGGGAGTGTCAAGTTGTCAGAGACCAGAGAGACCATGAGGGACAGTGGTCTTCATGATGAACTCCTGCAACACAGAGGCGCTCGTATGAGAAGATGGGGTGAATATCACCCACTGATTAAATTAAGTGAAGGAATCCTGTCACTCACTAGCAAGCTGCAGTTCATCTTATTCCTCAGGGATGCTTGCTGGATTCTATGAAAAGAGAGGGTCTATCTCATCCCAGTCTTTCTTGCCCCCCCCGCCCCCCGCCCTTTTACAAAGGGCAGGGGTATGAGAATATCTCCCGATATACTTTAGTTTTTTTCTTTTTTTCTTTTCAGAGGGAGAGAGAGTGAGCACGAGCAGGGGAGAGGGGCAGAGGGAGAGAGTGAGAATCTTTAAACAGGTTCCAAGCTCAGCGCAGAGCCCAACACGGGGCTCCATCCCACGACCCTGGGATCGTGACCTGAGCCGAAACCAAGAGTCGGACGCTCAACCGACCGAGCCACCCACGCATCCCTCTCCCAATATATTTTCCGATTGTTTTGTCTGCTGCTGTGATTTCAGAGATTCATTTAGGGATAAGTGTACATGGAGGCGTCATTTCTTCCTCCAGTTCTGTAGCCGTCTGAGTAGGACTGACGGGTGATGTCTCCGTCAAACTGGAGAAGTCCCTGCAATTTCTGGCATGTCAATTACACACAAATGCCCATGACCTCAAGTGAACTAATGAGCGGCTCCCCTGCTCCACGAAGACGTGTAGCATTTCATTATGTAGTTCAACGAGGGGGGAATAAATGAAAAGAGACCAAATGGAACCGCAATTAAAGCAGAGGAAAATTATTAGGATTAGGGCAGACTGGGGAGAGACAATCTGATCTTTCTGCTCTCTCTCTCTCCCTTTTTAATTCTGCTTTCTTATTGTAGATGCTTCCTTCCCCCTTGGCACAAGGCAGGTAAAAGATGTTTGTGGAGTTTAAAAAAAATCATCAGGATCTTGACATTTATGATGATAAGAACAAGCCCTTCAATCAGTGATACTAATGCTATAAGTATCCAGGCACTTTATCATTAAACGGTGATAATTTTTCTGCTGCAGGGAGTCAGGATGCTGGCCAGACATTATTGAAGCGGCAAAGACAAAGGGTCCTCATTTTATGTGAGATCATTTTGTTTTTTCAAATAAGAGTTTCATTTTTTAATTTTTAAAGTGACTTCTAGGCCCAACCTGGGGCTCGAGCTCCCGACCCCAAGATCCAGCCAGGCGCCCCTCAGATCATCTCTTCTGTCATCTGCCCTCCGTCCCACATTACCCCAAACACAGGCACTTGCTCCTCTCAAGATCTGAGCTCTGTTTGAGCTTTATCTAAAAGATATCTTCATATCACAACAAGAATGAGGGGCGCCTGGATGGCTCAGTCAGTTAAGCATCCGGCTTCGGCTCGGGTCATGATCTCCCGGTTCATGGGTCTGTGCCCTGCGTCGGGGTCTGTGCTGATGGCTCAGAGCCCGGAGCCTGCTTCCGGTTCTGTGTCTCCCTCTCTCTCTGCCCCTCCCCCCGCTCGCTGTCTCTCAAAAATAAACAAACATTAAAAAACATTTTTTTTTAAAGACTCCTGAGCCCTAACTAGTGGACACTTGACCTTCCTTGCTAACCATGTGCTTCTACTTGTGCGAACTTTGTTGTCACTTGCTGCTTACCCTGGCCGCTCCTGGGTTATGTCTTCTACTTACCACATGAGTGTCACTACTCTCCACTTCCTCCAAGTGTCCACCCCCTCCCCTCCATTTCTCCCCAGATGGTGATTTCCGTGACTGTCACCTCTTATGTTTTTCTATGTAGAGAAGAACTCTGTGAGGTGTGAGAGGAGGTCCTTCTGGACAATTCCACCTGGCCACATGTAATGTCCTTGCCAAAGGAAGCCCACAGAAGTCAACGCTGTGCGTTTGCAACATTGCCCTTTGATCATTTGAGACCCGGGGTCTGAAAGCTTGAGCTTTACAGAGGGAGACACGTGGGACCAACATAGTCCCCTGGAATGGGTTTTAAAGCTTCATGAAGCTAAAAATTCATAAAGAAACGCTCAAAAGATCTCGGTTCTCATTTGCAGACTTTGGAAAGAGACGTCCTTATGGATCATTTAGTATGGGCAAAGAAAAAGTAGGGGGACAGGAAATTTTCCATTTGATTAGCTGTGGTAGACGGAGCTCTAAATTGGCCCCCAAGATTTCCGCCCTCTGTTAGACACGCCCTGTGTCATTTCCTCTCCTTGAATGTGCGAGACGTTGTGGCTATAAAGTGTCTTCATGCCTACGATTGAGTTACATTCTGTGACAAAGTAGAAGGAAATTTGCAGTTGTAATTAAGGTCCCAAATCATTACTTTGAATTCGTCAGAAGGGAGAGTATTCTGGATGGGCCTGACCTAATCAGGCAAGACCTTTAAAGAAGGTCCAGGCGTTCCCGGGGGGGGGGGGGGGGGGGGATTTGAAGCCAGAGAATTCCTTTCCTGCTGGCTTTAAGGAAGCAAACTGTTATATCATGAAGACAGCCATGGGGCAGGAACTAACAGGCACATGATAGGCATGGTTTTGCTATTATTGACTCTGAAAAAAAATTAGTGAACTTCCATTTTCTCAAATCTCCATCCTCCTCAGTCTTTCCCTACGTGGTGATTTTTTTTTAAACATTTATTCATTTTTGAAAGGCAGAGAGAGACAGAGCGTGAATGGGGGAAGGTCAGAGAGAGGGAGATGCAGAATCGGAAGCAGGCTCCAGGCTCTGAGCCGTCATCACAGAGCCCGACTCGGGGCTCGAACTCACGAACCACGAGATCATGACCTGAGCCGAAGTCGGCCGCTGAACCGACTGAGCCACCCAGGCGCCCCCCTCCGTTGTGATTTTTGTCACTGCCATCTCATATATTTTTATACGTAGAAAAGAACTCTGTGACGTGTGCTGTCGGGTCCTTCTGGAAAAGTCCATCTGGCCACAGGCAGTCTCCTTGCCAAAGAAAGCAGACTGCACTGACGGTGTGGCGCCTGCTTGCGATTCTCTGTCTCTGTCTCTCTCTCTTTCAAAAATAAATAAACATCAGAAAAGTAAAATAAAAACTTAGGGGAGAAATTCAAGTGCAGCAAGACCCATGGCTGTTCAGGAACAACCTTTTCGTTTCTTTTTTTTAAGCTTCGAGATTAGTAAGGAAGTGTAAGTGTCAGAACGCAGTCACTGGGTCGTTAAGGTGTGCAGAACAAAACAAGCCATCTATGCGTTGAAAAGGAGACTGTCATCCAGAAAGACAATAAGATTCATCCCATTAATGGAAATATGTAATTAACAAGCTGCTGGATGTCAGTCTGTAGTGAGAACTGGGGCTTGGGCTCTTGCCTCCTATAGAGTGGCAACCTTGTCACTGTCTTCTGGCTCCCGTGGGGGTGGTACAGATACATGTACGACGAGGAAGTAATCCCCCCTACCCTCATGGAATCTTTGATGCTTGAGACCGCAGCCCAAGCTCTGTGAATAAGTAGACAAGAATGACGCTTTCCTCCTGGACTCTAATCTGTTTCAGTTTCAAGAAATACGTTTTTACTGGCGCTGTTCACGAGAACAATAATTACAAACGAGGGGAAAATGGTCTCCTGTTAATTCTGCTATGACCTACTATGCACAGATGATGAATACTCCCTCTACACTTGTATAGCTTTATACGCTTTATATATAGCTTCATGTGCATTAGCTAACCTTGATTATCGCTCTCAAAACACCACCAGAAGTTCAATATAATATGCAGGGCGGGTATCATCATCCCGTTTTTACCGATGAGGAAACTGAGGCTCAGAGGAAGTTAAGTGGCCTCCAGAAGGTCATACGGCTACTAAAATGGAGGAAAGATAGACTTCAAATGGTCTTAATTAAGAATTCGAGGAGGGGCACTTGGGTGGCTCAGTCGGTTAAGCGTCCGACTTCGGCTCAGGTCATGATCTCGCAGTCCGTGGGTTCGAGCCCCGCGTCGGGCTCTGTGCTGACAGCTCGGAGCCTGGAGCCTGTTTCAGATTCTGTGTCTCCCTCTCTCTCGGACCCTCCCCCGTTCATGCTCTGTCTCTCTCTGTCTCAAAGATAAATGTTAAAAATTAAAAAAAAAAAGAATTCCAGGAATAATGTATATAGGGACACTTCGCATGCTTTTGCTTACATACACATACACACACCCACATACGTTTCTTGCCTCTTGTTTGGCAACCTAAGCATTTCTTTTGAAGCTGGACCAAATCCTGATGACAGCCCAGCTAGCTGCACTCCTGGGAGAGCATGGCCTGTGATCCAGGGAGAGACAGCGCCCTCTTTTTTCTGCTATGTGATGGTTCTACCATTAGAAACAGTCTAAGGGCCTCAAATCAAAGGACCTTGCCTTTTCTGCTTTGGGGAGCCCGCCGTAGGGATGGGCCACGACGGGATTGGGGCATGGGTACCCATACCCTTTTTTCCCTAGGTCCCAGATGCCCAGGTTGACTCTGGCCCCAGGTCCAGATTAGAACTTCCTTTAGTTGACGGCTTCGTGAACAAGTTTAGTACTGTTTCTCAGACTCTAGATGCCAGAAAGAAATCGCAAAATGCGTCATGTCATTCTCCCGTTCTTCTCACCCATACTGTTCCGCCGTGTCCCAAATACTGAGCTAAGATCCGAGAATGAAACTTGAAATAAGGAAGATCCATGCTTCAGGAAGCTTCTAGCTGAGGGGTTTCTTCTGAATGAGCCTATGGAAAAGAAGAGTGACAAATGGGTTGGTGAATGGTCTTCGGCGTGTTTCCTCTTTCTAGTGACGTATTTCTAACAATCGTGCCATATAAACTCAACCCCCAGAGGAGGGGGTGAGACTGTTCTTTGAAGGCTCTTGTTTTACCTTAAAGATTCATGTAAAAAAAATTGTATTTTACTGAATAATATATGTTTATTTTTGGTAAGAATCCCCTCTCCCTCCATAGTTACTAAAATTCCTAATCCAGAAGGCATCCGTGTTTACCCTATGGTTTCAACTCACTCCCAACACATTGCTAAGGGGCACTTGTGCCCAGTTTAAGTAGCTTGGTAACTGAAGTTTAAGGTCACTTCTTGCCGTAACCTTCTGTGGGCTTTGTATGAGTGAATCCCCGGGTCCCGGATCCATCACTGTTCTCTCTTGCCGGGATCTTCCATCAATTTCCACGCCCCAGCCCCATCCTGCATATTCTTAAGAAATGGCAAACACAGTTAGTTTTTTCTAATTGTGCTCAAAATTACAAATACGGGCTGTGAATTGAGCACTTACTCTGTGGCAGGTACCACGCTTAGTGTTTCGTACAGAAGTCATATTTGAACTCCAGCTTACGGGGTAAACACTATTATAATCATCATTTTCCAGATGAGGCAACTGGGACCCAGAGGTGAAATGAATTTTAGGATGAAATAGGCCATTTCCAAAAACGTTTCAAATACACTCCTGGTCTCTGAGGACTATACTCCCAGGCTGCTGGGGCTACCTAATGCCTTTTCTGTACCGCAGGGGCATTTGCGTAAAATATTTGCAGAAACAATAGCTGATACTTAAGGTTCTCTTCAGCTCTGACATTCTATGATTCCATTGACCCTCTTTGCATGTAATTATGTTGATTTTTCTGCCTACTCTTTGCTCAGCTCAAAGAAATACCCCTCCTTTGTCCACACACCGGAGATGGACTATTGAATCGGAAGCACCGTAACAAATCCTTGTGATTATTTTAGATGTCGCTCTAAAATATTTATCATCTTGGTAAATCTCAAGCTATCACAACAGCTCAAAGTGCAACAATGCGTATCATACTGACGCCACTAACACAGATACAACCGAGAATGATACTTGTTAGGCTCATCATGATTCTGTTCTCAAAGGACTTGCAATTCATCTCCTTTATGTGGCTTGATTGCCTACCACATCCCGCAGGTTTGGGTAGACTCCTTCTTGGTTTCATGTAATACACGATATTCACAAACTGCAATGCAGCCCTCATTGTGCCAATCAAGAATGCAAATAGAGAGCTAGCTGACTGTGTGATCTGAATTTTCTGCTTGTTTAGAAGGGTATAAACATGGGGAGAATATGGATCTGCTGTGTAATGGCTTAAAAGTAATCAGACTTTCCATTCAAATTAAGTCAGAGAAGGTTATTTCAATATTTCACCATACCTTTCATTTCGCAAGGTTTTTCTGAAATTACTAAGCTACTTGCTGAAGAATACCTATCATTTCTTAGGTGGGAAAAATCAGTAATTAGAACCGTTTCATTTCAAACACCTTTTACACATAAGGTTGTAATCGAGATCTTCCTCAAGTTATATGGGGTTATGTCCTGAGAAGCCCATCATAAGCTGAAAATATCGTCCGTTGAGAATGCGATACCCTTAACCTACTGAACGTCCTAGCTTAGCCCAGCCTACCGGAGCGTGCTCCGAACACTTGCGCGAGCCTACAGTTGGCCAAAAGCATCTGGAGCAAAGCCTATGTTATGATAAGGCGTTGACTACCTCTTGTAATTTACTGACTACGGAGCTGAAAGCGATGGTCGTACGGGCACAGAGTGATGGTCGGCGTGTCCGTCATTTACCCTCACGATCACGTGGCTGACCGGATGCTGCCGCTCGCTCCTGCTCTCCAGCATCACAAGAGAGCCTTGTACTGCAGATCGCTGGCCCAGAAAAAGACCCAGGGTCCAATTCGAAGTGTTCTCTTGTTAGCGCTGAGTTGGTATATACCTCACTCCTAGGTTAGCAGTTGTTGTGTAGCAGGTGTCAGGAGTTAGTTTGAGGACGTGAGGACGTGATGATGTGCCCGAAACTTGCTGTTTAGCCCAAACTGCGAGCACCTGTTTGTTTCTGGATCCTTCGTCTCTCTCAAAAACAGAATGTATGGTGTCCTAATTGATAACTCTCCCGGGCCACGCCGTGTGTGCGCCTTTCTGTCAATTTCATTATTGCCTCGAGGGCTGAAGCAGGACTTCGCTAAGTTATTTGCTTCGTTCCCTTAAAATCTTCCCCTGCATATCCTTAGCTTCTCTCTTGACTTTCTACTATGCAGAAACAAATGTTTTGTTATTATTTTTGCACCCAGGGGGTGTTCACTTTAAGTCTACTCTACTATCTGCTTCTTTTACCTGCATCAAGTTTGATGCAGGCAATCAAGAATGGGGCAATTGAGGAGCGCCTGGGTGGCGCCGTCGGTTAAGCGTCCGACTTCAGCCAGGTCACGATCTCGCGGTCCGGGAGTTCGAGCCCCGCGTCGGGCTCTGGGCTGATGGCTCAGAGCCTGGAGCCTGTTTCCGCTTCTGTGTCTCCCTCTCTCTCTGCCCCTCCCCCGTTCATGCTCTGTCTCTCTCTGTCCCAAAAATAAATAAACGTTGAAAAAATAAAAATAAAAAAAAAAAAGGATGGGGCAATTTCAAGAATTTACACTGTTGCGGTTTAGAATATTATGATCGGGGTTTGATGAAGGCATTTCTGTCACCTAGTGGCATATGGTGCCTTTGTTTGAATCGGAAAAGGGCCCCCTCCCAACAGACACAGCCCCCCTGCCAAGGACTTAGGGTTTCAGCCTCTCCTTGCTCTGAAAAGTGCCCTTGTGCACTGAACAACCTGTACCACCATCTGCCATGACTTGGGCTCTGTATACCTAACAGCAGTCCTGAGTTATCCCGAAGCCTCCATTAAATGTTGGACTTTGAATAGAGTTTTAAGCGCAAGCGACAAATGAGAAATGGTCTCCTTCCTGCTCCCCTGGGGTTGAGTATCGAACACTTCGACTTTCTCATACAATCTCGTCGGCGAAACATTTCACACTCCAGATAGGATCCTGGTCCAAAGAGTGAGTCTGTGACTCACCCCGCCAGCAGGGAGATGATAAAGATAGCCTCCCGTGAGAAGTAGCACGGAATAGCTCTCTTTTTAGAAGTCCTTCTTTCTTTATGGCCCTTTCTCTAGATGTAAGAAACATGGTGAAACAGGGACGCCTGGCTGGCTCGGTCGGTTAAGCGTCCGACTTCAGCTCAGGTCATGATCTCACGGTTTGTGAGTTCGAGCCCTGCACTGGACTCTGTGGTGTCAGCCCACAGCTTGCTTCGGATCTTCTGTCTTCCTCTCTCTCTGCCCCTCACCACCCCACTCTCAAAAATAAACAAAGGAACCCCAAAACTGGTGAAACAATTAGGGAAACGAATCTCCTGATCCATTAATTTAATTATAGCACTCACTGTAAACAGGAGGTAGATGTCTGGCATCTCAAAAAGTTCCGAAATGACTCTACTTACAATCACCAAAGGCTTTATCCTATGGGAGTCCACAGCAGGGAAAACAATTAATCCAACTTGTTTTTTTCTCTCTCTAGAATCCTCAGCCGTGGGACCCCCTGTATCTGCTAGGGTAACAGTGGGGAAGGACAGTCCATTTTCATCAGCCCTGTAGGATAATTGTTTTCAAGACTGACCATGTTCGGGCATTCTTTGTCTCGGCAAATCACCAAAACAACTTCCCCGGGCTTTATTTGGTTTTACTCCCAATTAATGAAATCAGAGGCTCCCAACTGTTAGAGTTGGAAAGAGCCTTAGCAACGATGCAACCAAATGTCCTCAGCTTACAAAGGAGGCAACCAAAGCCTCATGAGGACCAGTGAGTTGCCCAAAGTCATACAGAAGGAGGAGTGTGAGACAGGAACCCCTCATCCCACTCTCCAGTAAGCCCTAGGGGTTAATGCTGTTCCGCCACCTTGGCTCCTCCGTAAGCCCTAGGAATTAAACATCCAGGTTGAGAACTTTTTTAACTTCCCGGGTCAGGAGTGCTTTGAAAAGGATGGGATTTGGTGGAGCTTTAGGGTTCTCGCCCACTCTTTGGTACGTACAATGAAAATGTACTCGATCTGACAAAACTCTTAAGCGAACGGAGCTCCAGGTTCTCGCTTCCAATCAGAATGCCACCCCTCCCTCAGTCCCGGCTTTGTAGCAATCCCAGGGTTCTCACTTCACTGTTCTAGCTTTGGTGTTCCAGTTGGACTGTTTCGTCCTCGATTCCTTCCCATTTACTCTAGCTCAGTGCCTCGTCAGCGTGGTTATACCCAGGGTTTCCCAACCATGGCACTATTGACATCTGGGGCAGGATAATTCTTTTTGTAGGGGGCTTTCCTGTGCATTGTATCCTGGCTTCTACCCAATGGGTAAGCAGTAGTGCCCTACTCCATCTTTAGACGCTGTAAATCATCTCTCGTGGGACCACGTTGTCCCTGGTTGAGAACTATTGGACTATACTTTATACTTCACCATCACAGGCCCGTCTGAAATGAAACTAGCATGCCTCGTACGTCCCAGTTAGAAGCGTGGGTGTGTGTACGGGGTCAGATGCACGTGTGCCTGCGTGTACGGAATGGCTTAAGTGTGTTTGGATTTCTACTTTTTTTTTTTTTTTTTAATGAAAAAAAAAAGTCACCATGGTGACCAAAATATAGGAACTATTTTGAGATCCCAGTACCTGTAGGAGATCTCAGGTAAGGGAGGGAGCGTGTTTGTGGACAACAGACTGTGTACCAGGATGCTTAGCATGCATTAGCTTATTTATTTTTTCCAGCTCTGTTGAAATATGATTGACGTACGGGCGCCTGGGGGGCTCAGTCGGTTAAGCGTCCAACATCGGCTCAGGTCATGATCTCGTGGCCCGTGAGTTCCAGCCCCGCGTCGGGCTCTGTGCTGACAGCTCGGAGCCTGGAGCCTGCCTCCGATTCTGTGTCTCCCTCTCTCTGCCCCTGCCCTGCTCACACTCTGTCCTCCCGCCCTCTCTCTCTCTCTCAAAAATAAATAAACATAAAAAATTAAAAAAAAAAGAAATATGATTGACACGTAATGTTGTGTAAATGTAAGGCGGACAACGTGTTGATTTGATAGACTCATATATTGTAAAATGATTTCAGCCTTGGCTCAGTCAGCCTTAGCTGACACGTTGACCACATCGCTGAATTACCATTTCTTTTTTATGAGAAAGGTTTCTGCTGCTTCTAATGAGAGAAGTCTTATCCGACATGTGGCAAAGGGATAAAAAAAAAATAGCGAAGATTGCTCTAGACTGAGTGTTTGTGTCCCCTATCCCCACCAATTCATGTTGAAATCTACCCTCAGTGTGATGGTATTTGGAAGTGGGGCCTTTGGGATGTAATGAGGTC
Organism: Prionailurus viverrinus; assembly: GCF_022837055.1. Classification (NCBI taxonomy): domain Eukaryota; kingdom Metazoa; phylum Chordata; class Mammalia; order Carnivora; family Felidae; genus Prionailurus; species Prionailurus viverrinus. The sequence goes on from NC_062579.1 coordinate 106,779,302, forward strand.
ACGAGGGCGGATCCATCATAATGGGATCAGTGCCCTCATAAAAGAGACCCCAGAGAGCTCCCGGGCTCCTTCCCCCGTGTGGGGATGCAGAGAGAAAATGGTCAGTCTGTGAACCAGGGAGCAGGCCCTCATCAGACGCTGAATCTGCTGATACCTTGATCTTGGATTTCTCAGCTTCTAGAGCTGAAAAATAAATGTTTATTGTTTAAGTCCCCCCCATGGTATTCTGTCATAGCAGTGAATGGACTAAGACAGGAACGCTGCTATAAAACCTAAACCTGTGGCAGTGACTGTTCAAAAACCAAACTTTAACCACATACATGTAAAGATCTAATTGGCTCTATTAAGCTACTCGGGAATAAGGCAGCGTCCCATCCAGCCTGTGGAGAGATGATCCCAGCTGTACGAAATGGAACGCTCTTATAGGCAGGAGAGTGGGGCAGGAAGTTCCGAGCAGAAGGAGAGAAAGGATTGTTTTAGGCTAGGATAGCTTCTTTGTGTTGGGGGGTGGGGGCGCGGGTTTTCGGATTGACTGGTAAAAGGCCACCTTCCTGTAGGAGGTTGAAACTGTCATTGGGGTTGGAGGCAAAGGACTCCAACTGGGGCTTGTTTTTCTTTTTGTAACATGGCTTTGGCAGCGGGTCCTGGGTAGGGACTGGAAGAGTTTGGAGGCACGTGCTAGAAAAAAGCCAGATTGCCATGAGCAGACTATTAAGGGCGATTCTGGTAAATGCTTAGAAAGAAAAGAAGAGACGCTGTGCAGCAAGCCTCAATCACCTTAGAAAACAGCTAAGTACTACCGGGCAGAATGTTGGTAGAGACATGGACAATTCAGGGCACTCTGAAGTTGTCTCAGATGGAGGTGAGGAACGTGTCTTTATCGGACAATGCAGGAAAGGCCATCCTTGTTTTAAAGTGGCAAACAAATGACTGGGAATTGTGTTTGTGTCCTGGTGTTTTGTGCAAAATAGAGCTTGCAGCCAATGAGTTGGATATTTGGTTCAGGAAATCTCTAAGCAATGTGTTGACAAAGCAGCCTGGTTCCTCCTGAATGCTTATGGTGAAATTTGAGAAGAAATGACTTAAAGATGGAATTGTTGAGCAAGAAAACAAAAAAGAAAGAAAGAGAAGAGAAGAGAAAGAAGAAAGAAAGAAATATAGGGCACCTGGGTGGCTCAGTTGGTTGAGCATCGTACTCTTGATTTCAGCTCAGCTCAGGTCATGATCTCACCATTTGGGAGACGAAACCCTGTTACGGAACCGGGCTGGAACGCTGGTGGAAAAACCCAGTGGCATTCAGAGATCTTGGTGGATCGGAGATTTGTTTAACACCGGCGGGCTCAGGAGACTGTTCCTCCAAAGATCTGTTTTAGTCCCGTGGGCCATCTTTGGCACAGTATTTTATTCATTTCTCCAACAGCCCCACATCAGGCTATGCTCTGACAGCGAGGAGCCTGCTTGGGATCCTCTCTCTCTCTCTCTCTCTCTCTCTCTCCCCACCTCCTGCTTATGCACTTGAACACTCTCAAAAGAGAGAAAGAAAGAAAGAAAGAAAGAAAGAAAGAAAGAAAGAGTAGCTTAGAATGATTTGGCAAATTCTATGCCTACCCATATTGAAAGGAATGAGAGAGGTCCAGGGGGAACACTAAGGGTGTGGCCAAGCCACCATTTGATAAGGAGATTGGTGGAAATCAGCCATCTCAACAGACAATGGGAGAATGACCCTAAAGGCAAGTCAGTGAGCCTGAGTAGAAGATTCCTTGGGGAGTGGGGGCAGAGGGAGTTTCCAAGGAGGATCTACCTGTGTCTGCAAATCTCAGGCTCCCCTTCCTTCACTCCTTGGCCACCCCACGTGCTGCTTTGGTGGGCCCCAGTGCACTGAGTACCATGGTGGCTGCCCCTTCAGAGGGCACAGATGGCCAACTCTCGTGGCTTCCAGGGCTGCTGCTTCTCTGCCAGGGCAAACCGCGCACGAACCCAGGAGGTGTGGCTGCCTCTACCTAGGTGTCAGGGGGTGAGGCTTCCTGCAGTCACCGGGGCTGTGCCACTGCAGGAACCACTGCAGAGCCATTGGGGTGACTTTGCCACCAAAGTGGACCTAGAAGGCAGAGCCCTGAGCTGTAAAGGATTATTTGCCCCAAGCCTTAAGATCTAACATTGTTTTGTTCTATTAGGTCTTGGACTTCCTAAGACCTGTCATTCTTTTCTTTGCTATTTCTTCCTTTGGGAATGGAAATGCCTGTCCCACTACTGTATTTTGGAAGCCTATAACGTGTTCGGCTTGATGGGTTCACAGCTGGAGAAGAATTTGCTCCAGGATGAGTCATGAGTCTCACTCAGATGCGATTTAGGTGGTTTTATTTTTTATTTATTTTTATTAAACAAAAAAATTGTCTTAATGTTTATTTTGAGACAGAAAGAGCAAACAGGGGAGGAGCAGAGAGAGGGGGAGAGAGAGAATCCCAAGGAGGCTCCACAATGTGAGCCCAGAGCCCGACGTAAGGCTCAGTCTCAAGAACCATGAGATCATGACCTGGGCTGCTATTAAGAGTTGGACACTTCACCAACCGAACCACCCAGGCGCCCCTGATTTAGATGGCTTCCGATGAAACTTTGAACTGAGACTCTACAGCGGATGCTGGAATGACTTGCCGTTGCAAGATTTTTACCCCAGGGTTCGTGGTCTCGCCACGTACTTCGAAGAATGAGGGGCTGGACACACGATGAGCAGCAGGGAAAAGTGTATTAGGGTGTAAGATCAGAAAGTAGGAAGAGCGGTAAAGCTGTCTTTACAGAGAGGGGGCATTCGAAAGTGAATGCTCGTGAACGTTTGCGTTCCCCCCAAACTCATATATGGAAACCCAATTCCCAATGTCGTGGTATTTGGAGGCGGAGACCTTGGGAGATGGTTAAGTCATGAGAACAGAGCCATCATGAGTGGGGTTAGCGCCCTGGTAAGAGAGGCCACCTTCCTCCATGTGAGGACACAGGGGAATTCTCGCCAGAAACGGAATCTGTCAGTTCCTTGATCGCGAACTGTGTAGCCTCCAGAACTGTAGAAACAAATGTCTGATATTTAAGCCAATCAGCATATGGTGTTTTGCAACCACAGGTCCTGTTCCCCTGCCTCAGTTCTTGAGTTCGGCCAAGAAAGAGTTCAGAGCCAGGCTCTTAAGCAAGCAAGGGTTTAGTAGCCGTTGAAGCAAAAGTACACTCTTGAGATAGAGGGGGGAAGGCCCAGAGGGGTCAGGGTTGTCTTTTCTTTTTATGTTTGGATAGGTCATGGGTCATAGCGAGGGCGGTGTCTGCCTAAGGTTGCAGCCAATCATCTAAGGGCCTTCTCCTACGGGTTGGGAGGGGAAGTTCGGGGCCTTATGTGGTCCTTGTGGGAACTGTCATGGTAGCCATTCTCTGTGGAGGGAGGAGGTCTTAAAAACACAGTTTAATGTATTATATAATAAAGCATTCGTTGCCTGCTCAGATCTCGCTAACTGCCCAGTCTCTCCGCGTTTTTGTCATAACAGTCTGGATAGATTAAGACGGAGATGTTCAGTGACCAGGAAGAAGATCATCACGTAGAAATGTCCTAAGCAATTGCTAGAGTTGGGATGGAGATTTGACTTTAAGCTTTGCCAAGGTCAAGGGAAAGGGGGGAAACCTAGTCAAATAAATTAGTCCCATTAAATTATTTAATTAATATTTTTATGTATTTAATTTATAACATATAATATGTATAATAGTTAATTAACATAAATAAAAATGAAATATATAATAATATATGACAAATATGATAAATATATAAAATAATATGTAACATACTGGTATATAATGAAGTAATGTAAGATATTAAATAATGTATTTAATAATAATGTATTTAAATGATGTTGAATATATTGAATATATTTATTTATTTATTTATTTATTTTTAATTTTTTTTTTTTTAATATTTTTTCAACGTTTATTTATTTTTGGGACAGAGAGAGACAGAGCATGAACGGGGGAGGGGCAGAGAGAGAGAGGGAGACACAGAATCGGAAACAGGCTCCAGGCTCCGAGCCATCAGCCCAGAGCCCGACGCGGGGCTCGAACTCACGGACCGCGAGATCGTGACCTGGCTGAAGTCGGACGCTTAACCGACTGCGCCACCCAGGCGCCCCTATATTGAATATATTTAAATGATTTAAAAAACTTATGAACATAAGTTATTGTCAAATTGGCTTCCATACAACACCCAGTGCTCATCCCAACAGGTGCCCTCCTCGATGCCCATCACCCATTTTCCCTCTCCCCCAACCCCCATCCGCCCCTAGTTTGTTCTCTGTGTTTAGTAGTATCTTGTGGTTTGCCTCCCTCCCTCTCAGTTTGTAACTGTTTTTTCCCCCTTCCCTTCCCCCACGGTCTTCTGTTCAGTTTCTCAAGATCCACATATGAGTGAAAACATATGGTATCTGTCCTTCTCTGGCTGACTTATTTCACTCAGCATCACACTCTCCAGTTCCATCCGCATTGCTGCAAATGGCAGGATTTCATTCTTTCTCATCGCCAAGTAGTATTCCATAAAATATATAAACCACATCTTCTGTATCCATTCATCAGTTGATGGACGTTTAGGCTCTTTCCATAATTTGGCTATTGTTGAAATCGCTGCTGTAAACATTGGGATACATGACAACAAAATAATGTAATATATTAAATAATATATTTAAGTGATTTTTTAAAAATTGTTTAACGTTGATTTATTTTTGAAAGAGGGAGAGACAAAGCATGACTGGGGCAAAGAGCAAGGGAGACACAGAATCCGAAGCAGGCTTCAGGCTCTGACCTATCAGCACAGAGCCTGAACGCGGGGCTTGAACTCACGAACCGTGAGATCGTGACCTGAGCCAAAGTCGGAAGCTTAGCCCATTGGGCCACCCAGGCACCCCTAATTTAAATGGTTTTTTAATCACTACTAATCAATCACACTCAGAAGATGGCAAGCCGATTCCTTTTTCTAAGAGCAAGGCAGTTTTCTAGCTCCCAGGATCTCTGAGAACTATTTGTTGGACGCTTGTAAAAAGAATGCTTTCTCAATACTGATGAAATGCAATTTTCTCTTTCTTATCCTTCAGTGCAGGCTGACGTCTCAAAGCCAGCAAGCATTCTGGTGAAAGCAATCCCAAATATTGACCTCCAAAGATAAAGTTCAGATTACGGTTTGCAAATACCTGTCTGCAACAGCTTCAGCAGAATCCCCCAGGGCCCCGGGTGTGTAACTGGAGGGGAGGGTGAAGACACTATTAATTTCTGGTCATTTCCCTTGCTTATAGGTGATGGCAGAGAGGCAAAGGTTGCCGCGGAACACAGCGTACGTGTTTCAACAGGGATTGGTATCTTGGCTCTCTGGTATCTAAATCTAGATTAGGATAAAACTTACTTGTGAGGCTAAGCTCTGGGATCAGATCCTGCCTCTACTATTTCCTACAGTGGAGTTTTGGGTGCAACTTTTTTTTAACCTTTTCTGAGCCTTACTTTTGTCTTATATATCTGGGAATAGTAATCGTGCCTAGTTCAGGGGGTTATTGTAAAAGCCAATGGGAAAATCCACGTGAAAGAGGTTGGCACATCGCACATGCTTACGAAATACTAAACACGGTTTTTGTTTCGAGCCCCAAGTTCTACCGTGGTCAGTAACTATCGCTCTGTAGCGTCCTGGCCAACGAGTGCGTCCTGAATTAGATTCAAACTTCCTTTGCATCACGTGCTCTAGTACAAGGGGTTTAAAATTATAACAAAGATCTGGGGCGCCTGGGTGGCGCAGTCGGTTAAGCGTCCGACTTCAGCCAAGTCACGATCTCGCGGTCCGTGAGTTCGAGCCCCGCGTCGGGCTCTGGGCTGATGGCTCAGAGCCTGGAGCCTGTTTCCGATTCTGTGTCTCCCTCTCTCTCTGCCCCTCCCCCGTTCATGCTCTGTCTCTCTCTGTCCCAAGAAAATAAATACACGTTGAAAAAAAAATTATAACAAAGATCTAAAAAATAAAAGAAATAGAATAATAACAAAGATCTTATCTTTGAAGGTAAGATTGATAAGTTCTTTCCGTTTGGTTTATTTTAATTTCTTCCATTTTAGGAACAAACTAGCTTCAGGCACTGTAAAAATAAAGATGAGGTGACTTATCATTAATATTTGTCCACGTTACAGAAAGTAAAAAACGAAAAACATTCTTATAAAAACGGAAAAATCAAAACCATGTGGTCTTGTATTCAGGGCCTTCCAAGAACACACGCTGATCTGTAAATAAAGATATGTAGAAACAAGAATGTCCTCATACGTAGAAAAATACACAAGCTTAGAGCCAACACAGATAGCACTTTATTTCTGATCTGAATCTGATGGACCCAAAGCGAGGTATAAATTAGCAGTCGATTTGCTTAAAGTAGACGGTTGCTAACAACTCATGCGAAAAAAAAAAAATCATCTTGGGGAATTAACCAAGGCAGGCTGACAAAAGCTACGCCCGACCACACGAGTCTCAGGGCCAAATACAGAGGACGGAAGAAGAAAACACGTAAAATGATTTTGTAGATGAGGACTTTATTCAAAACTTTTAAGATAGATTAGTCCTTACAGACTCTTACGTAAATTATTATGGCACTGTAATCATCTTTCTCTTAATATAGGTAAAAGCTAAAGTAGTACTTAATTATAATGCATTACTAGATTAGACCCTTTTCTTTTCTATTTCTTTCTCCAGAAGCTATTAACCCAACCCCGGTTGGAAGGCCGGTTCTGCCACTCATGGCTATGAGGACTTGAGTGAAAGTCCATTTTAAATGCACTTTTTAAACCCTTACTTTTGCCTATTTTCTTTCCATCAAATTAAAGCGTACGCACAGTCTTCAAAATCAACTATTGCTCAAAGGCTTATAATGAGAAACAGCAGTCCTCTGCCATTTGCCTTATTACTCAGGTTTATTTAGTGCTTAAAAATTGTATTACATTAAAAAAAAATTACCCAAGGAGTATACATAAGGACAGAAAGTGAACTGTTCAAGAACATTCCTCCACTGGATTCCTTCCTCTTTCCTGAAGGAAATTGAACATTGTCACCGGCTTGATGAGAATCCTTACAAACCGTTCCCTGTGGGTTTACATGTACATGTACTTAGAAATTGGTTTGGTTATGTTATTGAGATCATACCATAAAAATTATTTAGCACTCTTTTTTCTCACTGAGCAGTATGCCTCAGAGACCCTTCTGTGTCAGTGAACACGGACCGACTTCTTCTAACCGCTGCGTAATATAGATATATGGTTATTTCACAACTGATGGGCACTTAGACGGTCTCCCGCTTTCTGCAGCTAAAAATCTCGCAGCGGTAAACATCTTTGTCCTTGTCTCTCTGTGGGCACACATGTGCCGGGTCCAAAAGTATGCATATTTTATATTTTGATAGCGACTGAGAAATTTCTTTTCAAAGAGGTTGTGTTATTCTTCAGGATTCCAGCAGAAGTGGAAAATGTCACGAATCCGATGGACACACGCACACACAAACTTTATTGTTTCGATACCGCTCTCCCCGGTAACTACTGAGATGGGGGGGCGTTTTCACACTTGCAATTGTCATTGAAATTTCTTCTTCTCTGAATGATGTGACCACATCATTTGCAATGTCTTCTTCATAACAGATTCTTTGCCTTTCCCTTAAGAGGTTTTTCTTTTCCCCCCCCGTGAAGCTTGGATAGGAAGCCTTTGTCATGTATGTTGCAGATGCTTCTCCCACTCTGTCGCTTTCTTTCTTCGCTTAGTTCACAGATTTATTAATTAATGACACACTTACCTCATATACTTTATTATAAAATTTGAATAATTGAAATATTTTATTCCTTTCCTTTATGGGTACTTCATTTGAAGCTTGCTAATTGATCTTCCCCACCCTCTGATAAAAATATCTTCTTAGATTTTCTTTTGAAAACCTGCTACAGTCTTCAATTATATTACTGACGCTCAGTTCTGTCCTAGTGTGCAGTAAATTATGCTAGTATCACTGAATGCATAGCCGATTGTTTCTTTTCTGATTTGAATTGCCACTCTTTTCATCTGTTAAATGTCCTGGCTCTCTATTCTATCTCATTGATCATTTTGCGCATTTTCCTCCCTGTAGCCTATTTGAGCATTACAGCATATTTTAATATCTGACAGAGCAACCTCTCATTGTTCCTATTGGCCCATTTCTCAAAAATAATTCTTACGCATTTTTGTTTTCCACGGTGAATATAAAATCAGTTTGCCAAGATCCGCAAAACGTCCGTTGGAATAGTATTTGTGATGGCACTGAATTTATAGGTTACGTTAGGAAGAAATGGCACCTTTAAAATAGTAACTTTTGTCAGCCTGGACCGCGGTATATCTCTCCTTTGAGATCGTTTTTATTTATGACCTCTATTGAAATGTTATAGTTTCCTTCATGCACAGGTTGTGCATTTCCCAGAACCCCCCCTCATACCTGGGTAAGGGGTGCCCTGCCTTGGGGCTTTATGCTTTCAAGAGCCCTCCTCTGGCTCTCTTCCAGCTGCCCCCCTTCCTAAAGGGTCCAGAGTTCACTGTACTTCGGGACTGTGCCCGGCCGGATCCCTTCTCTGCCAGCTTCTCTAGAGCATGGCCCGGGGATTAGGACCTTGGAATTGCCAGCTCAGATAACCTCAAGCCCCCTCTCGAGGTTTGTATGGATTTCTCCCCCAGGTCTTTCCTCCAGAGGGCTAATAACACCGTTGTGCCCAATGTTGGGCTCGAGGCACACAAGGGATGGCTGTTTGAGTAGGGCGTCGTGGTGTTGGGAAATCCAAGTGCCATGCATATGCATGAGCTCCTTGCCGGATGGATAGGGCTGGGCAGTGGGAGAAAAAGGAGACGCGTGGGGGCTGGGGCTAGCTCCCTGAAGCTATGTTCTGGAACAAAATGCTTGAGGAGTCAGAGGCGCCTGGGTGGTTCAGTCAGTTAAGCGTCCAGCTCTTAATTTTGGCTCACATCATGATCTCACGGTTCGTGAGTTTGAGCCCCATGTCTGGCTCTCCACTGCTTGGGCTCCTCTCTCTCTCTCTCTGCCTTCCCCGCCAAAATAAATAAATAAACTTTAAAAAAGAATGCTGAGGAGTCAGATAATTCATGATGATTTTCAGGGTCACTGTGAAAATACATCTGTCAATCTGTAGTTTCCCTTTTTTGTAGTGTCTCTGTCAGGTTTTGGTTTCGGGGTTATGCCGGCTGGCATCAGAAAGCAAGTGAAGTGCTCCCTCCTCCTCTATTTTCTGAAATAGTTTGTGTAAATTTGATATCATTTCGTGCCTTTAATGCCTGATAGGACTCACTAGTGACACCATCTGTGCCTAGGGTTCTATTTGTGGAAAGACTTTGGATATTAAAGTCAAGGTGTATTTTTCAAACGTGTATTTTTCAAAGGTTTTGTCTCTTTTGTTGATGTTTTCAATGTTATTTCAAATGTTTATTTATTTTTGAGAGAGAGAGGGGGTGAGAGGGTGAGAGAGAAAGAGAGAGAGAGAGAGTGCACATAAGCAGGGGAGGGGCAGAGAGAGAGAGAGAGAGAGAGAGAGAGAGAGAGAGAGGAAGGCACAGAATCTGAAGCTGTGAGCACAGAGCCCCATGCGGGGCTCAAACTCACGAACCGTGAGATCATGACCTGAGCTGAAGTTGGACACTTAACCAACTGAGCCACTCAGGAACCCCTGTTTTCATGATCTTCATGTTGGATAATTTCTACTGATATATTTTCAATTTCACTGACTCTTACCACCGTCGTTTCCAATGTACCATTAAGTCCATTAAATAGTTTTTAAAATTTTAGGTACTGTATTCCTCGGTTATAAAATTTGCATTTGTTTTGCCTTTCGACTTTATATTATTTTTCTGAGTTTTTCTATCCACTCACACATCGAAAACATATTTTTATGTTAATAGTAGCTTATAGTCCCAAAGCTACTATTTTGTGTGTGTGTGTGGGGGCTAATTCCACCATCTCAATAATCTTGGGGTTGATTTCCATTGATTGTCTCCTTTCTCAAAATTGGTCATGTTTTCATGTCTTCACATGTAGAATAATTATCTCTTGTATTCTAGATATTTGGAATGTTCTTTTGTCAGAGATTCTCTGGGTTCTGTTTTTATTTCTCTGAAGAATAGTCCATTTTTGTTTATCAGTTAGTTAGCGTGGTTGAACTCAAACTACAAATTCAGTCTCCCTTGTGGTAGGAACCGACTGAAATTTCGGTTCAGTTCCCTTAGCCTTATCCAAGCTGCTTGAAGTATACGCCCTGTTGCATTAATTTTCTGAGGCTGTTGTAATAAATTACCACATACCCGTAGCTATGCTTCCTGTGGGAGCTCCAGGGAAGAATCCACTCTTAACTTCTTTCCACTTCTGGATAGTTAGGGGGAAAGATCCAGAATGGGGAACACCAAATTCTGCTTATCAATTCTGCCCAAATCTCTGGATGAGCTCTGAACCACACATTCACGGATTTGGTAGGCTACAAAAATGGCTCCCAAGAGATATGCATGTCAAATCCCTGGAACCTGTGAATATTACCTTATTGGGAAAAGGGGTCTTTGCAGATGTAAGTTAAGGATCTTGAAATGAGGAGACAATCCTGGATTACCCAGATGGGCCTACCTCCAATGACAGGAGTCCTTCCAAGAGTGAGGCAGAGGGAGACTTGGCAAACAGATGAGAAGGAGGCCATGTGGTTATGGAGGTAAAGCCCAATGTCGGTAGAAATATGGATGGTAAAGGCCATTCTGATGAGGTCTTGGACAGAAATGAGGAATGTGTTATTGGACGATAGAGAAAAGCTGAATTGTGGTTTTGTTCTAGCATTTTTGTGGAAGGTAGAGCTTGGGAGCGGTGAAAGTGGATATTTAGCTGAGGAAATTTCTGGGCCTGAGTGTTGGTTTCTCCTGACCGCTTATAGTAAGGTGTGAAAGAAGAAAGAATTGACCCGAAGATGGAATGTTTAAACAAAAAAGACGCAGAATTTATAGATTTAGAAAATTCTCAGCCTAGTATATTGCAAAAAAATGAGAACACTAATGGTGTGGCCAAGCGACAGCTTGATACTCTGGTTAGTGTGGACCAGCCATGTCAACAAAAGCCAAGGCAATGGAAGACAATGGAAGAATGACCGTGAAGGCTCTTCAGACATCAAGGCGGCTACTCCCACCGCAGACCCAGAGTGCAGGGGTCAAGGGAATGGAGCAATTTCGAAAGATGGGGCTTTGTCTCCAGTTGGGGAGAAGCAGGATTCCTCCTCCCTGTGCCTCGGGGATGGGTTGCATGGCCCCCTGAGCCATGGGGGTGGGGCCGCCAGAGCTGTAGCCCAGCCTGTGAAAGCTACAGTTGCTGGGACTCCAATGGAGAGAGCCGCTAGGCCCAATGGAGAGCCTCCATGGGGCTGTCCCGCTAAGCTAAGGGGGTGATGTCGCCACTCCAGTGGGCCGGGAAGGCAGAGCATTGAGTCTCAAGCCCTAAGGTCTAATGGAATGTGCCTCATTCAATTTTTTATTTATTTGGGGTCTGTCACTTCTTTCTTCTGGCCTGTTTTTCCCTTTTGGAATGGGAATGCCCATCCTATGCCCGTCCCACCTCTGGATTTTGGAAGCACATAACGTGTTTGGTTTCACGGGTTCATACCTGGAGAGAGATTTCATCTCAGGGTGAAACCTACCTCAAGTCTCACCCATGTCCGATTTAGATGAGATTTAGCTGAGACTTTGGACTTCGACTTTAGGGTTGATGCTGGGATGACTTAAGACTTTGGGGGCCATTGGGATGGAGCAAATAGAGCGAATGTATTTTTCGTGCAAGAAGGACACGCACTTTCAGCAGCCGGGGGTCCAGTGCTCTAAATGAAATGTTCATCCCCCCTTAAAATTGACATTCTAACCCCCCAATGTGATAGTAGTTGGAGTGAGGCCTTTGTGCGGTGAGTAGGTCGTGAGGATGGGGCTCTCATGAATGGGATTAGTGCCCTCATAAACGAAACTCCAGAGAGTTCCCTTCCCCTTTGCACCATGTGAGGACACAGTGAGAAAATGACTGAAAGGAAAAACTCTATTCCTTTACTCTCTACAACTGCCACACTCGTGTTTCTGGATACCATATGTCTGGTTGTTGTTTTTTTCCTCCACACCAAGCCGTTCTCCAATTCCCTGTGGACACCAACTGAGCGTCTTACAATTCAACTCAATTCTGACACTATCTGGAGTTGGTGTCAGATCCCACAAGTTAGGGGCTCAGTCCCACAACCCCCCCCCCCCTTCAGATGCCAATGGCAAATCTGGGCCTCTGGTGCTTCTGACCATCTTGCTATAAATGGAAGGTTCTCACGCCGTCCTCCCCAGGTTTGGTAATTTCTTAGAGTGGCTCACAGAACTCTGGAAAACAGTTTACTTACTAGCTTACCAGTTTATTATAAGAGGATGCAATTCAGGAAGAGCCTAAGACAAGGTATGAGGGGTTGGTGCATGGAACCTCGATGTGTTTGGCAACCCAGAAGCTCTCTGAACTCAATGCGTTAGGGATTTTTATGGAGGCGTCATCAGGTAGGCATGATTGATTATTGCATCCGTCTTTAGCCTCTCTCCCCTCCTTGGAGGATGGGGATTAGGGGTGAAAGTGCCAAGGTTCTAATCATGGCTTGGTCTATCTGGTGGCCTGTCCCCATCTAGGAGCCCACCAAGCTTTGCCTCATTAGAAAAAAAGATGCTCCAGGGTGCCTGGGTGGCTCAGTCAGTTAAACGTCCGACTTCGGCTCAGGTCATGATCTCGCCCTTCTGAGTTCGAGCCCCGTGTGGGGCCCTGTGCTGACAGCACAGAGCCTGGAGCCTGTTTCAGATTCTGTGTCTCCCTTTCTGTCTCTGCCCCTCCCCTGCTTGTGCTCTGTCTCTCTCAAAAATAAACATAAAAAAAAAAAAAAGAAAAAAAAAAGATGGTCCTATCACTCAGGAAATTCCAAGGGATCTAGGATCTCTGTGTCAGGAACTGAGGTCAAAGACCAAATATTAGAACAAAAGATTCTCCTAGCACTTTTATTGCTCAGGAAATTACAAAAATTTTAGGAGCTCTGATTGGGAGCTGGGGATGATGAACTATACACACACACACACACACACACACACACACACACACATATATACATATATACATATGTATATATACATAGATGTATATATGTATACATGTATGTATATATAATATATATACATATAAATGTATATTTGTGGGTTTTTAAAAATATATTTTAGAAAGAGAGAGCACAAGAGCGGGGAGAGGGGCAGAGAGAGAGAGAATCTTAATCTTAAGCAGACTCCACCCTCAGCGTGGAAACCAACAAAGGGCTGAATCCCATGACTCTGGGATCATGACCTGAGCCGAAATCAGGAGTCAGATGCTCAACCAATTCAGCCACCCTATGTATACTCAGTCAGCCCTATGTACATTTGTAATATCACAATATCATTACAGCCATCTATGAACCAGGAAGTGAGCCTTTACCAAACCCTGAATCTGCCAGCGCCTTGATCTTGAAATTCCCAACTTCCAGAACCGTGAGAAAAAAAAATGTATTCATTATTCAAACCAACTAGTCCATGGTATATTTTTTTATAGCAGCCTAAATGGACTAAAACAAGCATATTTCTCATAAAATGGCAATTTTAGTAGACAAAATATGTTAGACTATAAAGGGTTTGAATAACATAATTTAACAAATTTTATATATATAAAATATATATATATATATATATATATATATGTGCATGTATATACAAATATATCTCCACATGTTAGGATACAAAGATCTACAAATCTCCAAAAGCACAATCATACCGGCCAAATTTTCTGACTCAAATGTACTGAAATAACAAATCAGTAATGGAAAGAGAGCAAAAAATACTTCTATCTAATTGGAATCTTCAAAGCACCTTTTAAAATAAATGTTAAGCTAAAGAGGGAATTAAGATAAATTTATTAAAATAAATTTAAATTTCCTTTGAAATGAACCAAGATGAGTGGTTGGCAGGAGAACATTTAAACCTTACGTGTAGTCATTTGAAAATGAGAAAATCAAAAAAAGAGAGAAAATCTTAGAATCAATGGACAAAAGCATTGAAAATTCCAGAGGAGATGGCAGAAAAAAAGAATTAAAACGAAGGAATTAATAAATATAACAGCAGAAGTGACAATTAGAAGTGACACCGTTCGAGAGCACGGGTTGGTAAACGTCTGTGAAGGGCCAGATAGGAAATACTTTTGGCTTTGCAGGCTGCATGGTGTCTCTGTCTCAGCTACTCAGATCTGCCATTATAAGCACCAAAGTAGCCACAGACAACACAGAAACGAATAGGTACGGCCGTGTTCCAATAAAACTTTATATTTACAGAACGTGCGACCATGATCAGAAGTAATCACTGTCTTTTGGTCAGGCCTCCTTCAGCATGATTCCTTTGTAGGCGTACGTATCACAAAGGATTTCGTGCAGAGTTGAACACTGTAATCATCCAACTACCTGAGTTGTAGCAGCAAAGAAGGAATGCAAGGTCTTTTTCTGGACGAAATGGGAGGCTGCTATCAACCGATTTAGGCTCCTCTCAGTATCCACAGTATCATTAGCTTCTGACAGTTGGATACGGTGGGGGAGAATATGCCTCCCCACGTCAACTTCACTACCGGGTGGCATATCACAGTGATCGTAAGCCTCAGCCTGAATTCTCAACCAGTGCGGATATTCATTAGGAAGCAGGCAAAGACAGCATCATAGTACCGTATCCTCTGTCCTTTTAGATGTTCCGGCAAACACTTTGTGTGAAAGGTTCAACCCGAAGAGGATGCAGCGAGTATTCTGGCGGCGTAAACGATTCGCCAGTTTTCTCGCTGGCACGATGACAGAGTTCCCTCTTCAGTGGGGCACAAATGTCCTTAGGGTGTTCTTCACAAGAGTCAGACCGACGGATCTGCCAAGTTCTTATACCTTGTTAAGGTCCGGACAGATACACCTGTCTAGTCTTTCTTGAACGTGATTAATTTCTCCATAAAATTATTTATTTCTAACAACTCTTTTCCTAACTAATGAACACTTGGGTGCATATTTGAATAAGATTTTAAAAGCACTTGCCATAGTCATGTAAGGGGTGTAGATTCTTGATTAGGGTCCTTCAAACACTAATCCCCCCTGGAGTGTGGATTTCTGATTAGGATACTCCAAATGAAAACTAACTGCCCCTGATGTGTACATTCAAGACTAACTTACATTCCCATATATATCTCTATGTTTATGCTGCAAATGTTTTTTTGCTTTCAATTTCATTATTTTTCATTAAGGTATAAATTCTATACATTAACATTCATCAGTTTGGAGTGAACAATTGGATAAGTTTTGACAAATGTACATAGTAGGGTCGCCACCTCCATAGTCGTAACATACAACCTATCTTTCGCTTCACGACGTCCCCTGATACCACCCTGCAGTCAAGCTTTTGATTTTTAA
Source organism: Prionailurus viverrinus (assembly GCF_022837055.1). Classification (NCBI taxonomy): domain Eukaryota; kingdom Metazoa; phylum Chordata; class Mammalia; order Carnivora; family Felidae; genus Prionailurus; species Prionailurus viverrinus. The sequence goes on from NC_062579.1 coordinate 106,794,839, forward strand.
GCTCGTGTATCTGTATAATTTTTCTATATTCCTTAAAAATTAGAAAAAATATTAAACATATTCTTTAAAAATTTTTTTATTAAAAGCTTTTATTTTAATTCCAATTAGTTAACACACAGTGTTACGTTAGTTTCAGGTGTACAATATAGCAATTCAACAATTCTCTACGTTGCTCAGTGCTCATCATGACAAGTGTACTCCTTGATCCCCATCAACTATTTCACCCATCCCCCACCCCTTCCCCTTTGGGGGATTGTTCTCTATCATTAGGAGTCTGCTTCTTTCTCTCTTTCTCTCTCTCTCTTATTTTTTCCCCTTTGCTTGTTTCTTTTGTTTCTTAAAGTCCACATATGAGTGAAACATACGGTATTTGTCTTTTCTCTGATTGACTTATTTCACTTAGCATTATACTCTCTAGCTCCATCCATGTCATTGCAAATAGCAAGATGTCATTCTTTTTTTATGGCTGAATAGTATTTTGTTATGTATATGTATATATGTTATGTATATGTTATATATGTTATGTTTGTTATGTAATAGTATATATGTTATGTATATGTATATATATACATATGTACATATAGTACATATGTACATATATGTACATAGTACATATATACAATAGTATATATGTTATGTATATGTATATATATACATATGTACATATATGTATATGTGTATATATATGTATATATGCACACACACACACACATGCCACATTTTTTCTATCCATTCATCTATCAGTGGACACTTTGGCTGCTTCCATAGCTTGGCTATCGTAAATAATGCTGCCGTAAACATAGGGGTGCACGTATGCCTTTGAGTTAGTGTTCTTGTATTCTTTGGGTAAATATCCAGTAGTGTGATTGCTGGGTTGTCAGGTAGTCCTATTTTTAACTTTTCAAAGAACTTCCCTAATGTTTTCCACGGTGGCTGCACCAGTTTGCATTCCCACTGACAGTGCACGAGGGTTCCTTTTTCTCCACATCCTCACCAACACCTGTTGTTTCTCGTGTTGTTAACTTTAGCCACCGTGACAGGTGTGAGGTGACATCTCATTGTAGTTTTGATTTGCGTTTCCCCGGCGATAAGTGGCGATGAGCATCTTTCCATATGTCTGAAAAGATGTCCTATGTCTTTGACATATTTCGTATGTCCGGATGTCTGTTCATGTCTTCTGCCTACTTTTTAATTGGATTCTTTGTTTTGGGGGTGTTAGGTTTTATAAGTTCTTTATCTATTTTGGAGACTAGCCCTTTATTGGAAATGGCATTTGCAAGTATCTTCTCCCATTTCATAGGCTGTGTTTTAGTTTTATTGGTGGTTTCCTTTGCTGTGCAGAAGGTTTTTATTTTGTTGTAGGCCCAGTAGTTTATTTTCGCTTTTGTTTCCCTTGACTCAGGAGACATCTCTTGAAAGAAGCTGTTACGACCGATATCAAAGAAGTTACTGCCTGCGTTCTCTTCTAGGATTTGTGTCGTTTTAGGTCTCACATTTAGGTCTTTCATCTATTTGGAATTTATTTTTGTGTCTGGTGTAAGAAAGTGGTCCAGTTTCCCCAGCACCATTTGTTGAAGAGACTTTTTCCCATTGGACATTTTTTCCTGCCTTGTCAAAGATTAATTGATCATTTAATTGTGGGTTTATTTCTGGACTTTCTATTCTGTTCTGTTGATCTTTGTGTCTACTTTTGTGCCAGTACCATACTGTTTTGATGACTACAGCTTTGAAATAGAACTTGAGGTCTGGAGTTGTGATGCCTCCGGCTTTGCTTTGCTTTTTCAAGATTGCTTTGGCTGTTTGGGGTCTTCTGTGGTTCCACCAAAATTTTAGGATGGTTTGTTCTAGCTCTGTGAAAAATGCTATTGGGTTTTTTTTAAATGTTTTATTTATTTTTGAGAGAGAGAGAGAGAGAGAGCAAGCAGGTGAGGGGCAGAGAGAAAGAGGGAGACACAGAATCCGAAGCAGGCTCCAGGCTCCGAGCTGTCAGCACAGAGCCCGACGCGGGGCTCGAACTCACCAACTGTGAGATCATGACCTGAGCCCAAGTCGGACACTTAACCGACTGAGCCACCCAGGCGCCCCGCTATTGGCTTTTTGATAGGGATTGCGTTAAATGTATACATTGCTTTGGGTAGTGCAGACATTTTAACAATATTTGTTCTCCCGATCCATGAGCATGGGATGTCTTTCCATGTTTATGTACTGTCTTCAATTTCTTTCATCAATGTTTTGCAGTTTTCAGAATACAGGTCTTCACATCTTTGGTTGGGTTTCTTCCTAGGTGTCTTATTATTTTGGGTGCAATTGTGATTGGGATTGTCTCCTTAATTTTCCTTTCTGCTGCTTCATTACTGGCGTATAGAAATGCAACAGATTTCTGTAGGTTGATTTTGTATCCTGTGACCTTGCTGAATTCATTTATCAGTGTCACAGTTTTTTAGTGGAGTCTTTAGGGTTTTCTGTATATAATATTAGGTTATGTGCAAATAGTGAAAGTTTGACTTGCCCCTTACCAATTTGGATGCCTTTCATTTCCTTTTGTTATCTGATTGCTGAGGCTAGGACTTCCAGTACGATATTGAATGGAAGTGGTGAGAGCGGACGTCCTTGTCTTGTTCCTGACCTTAGGGGAGAGGCTCTCAGTTTTTCCCGGTTAAGGATGATGTTAGCTGTGGGTTTTCCACAGATGGCCTTTATTATGTTGAGATATGTTCCCTCTAAACCTATTTTGTTGAGGGTTTTTATCACGAATGGATGTTGTAGTCTGTCAAATGCTTTTTCTGTTTATTGAAATGATCATATGGTTCTTATCCTTCCTCTTATTGATGTGATGTATCACATTGATTGATTTGCAAATATTGAGTTACGTTTGCAACCCAGGGATAAATCCCACTTGATCAGGGTGAAGGATTTTTTCAATGTATTGTGGAATTCAGTTTGCTAGTAATTTATTGAGAACTTTTGCGTCTATGTTCATCAGGGATATTGGCCTGTATTTTTCTGTTTTAGTGGCGTCTTTATCTGGTTTTGGTATCAGGGTAATCCTGGCCTCATGGAATGAATTGGGAGGTTTTCCTTCCTTTATTTCGGAATAGCTTAAGAAGAATAGGTATTAACTCTCCTTGAAATGTTCATTCTTTTTTAAAACTGGGTTTTTCATTGAGATATAATTAACATTGTATCAGTTTTAGGTATACAACATAATGATGTGGCATATGTATTTATTGCAAAATACTTACCATGATAAGTGTCATTAACATTCATCACCACACATAGTTACAATCTTTTTTGTGATGAAAACTTTTAAGATCCACTCCCTTAGCAACTTTCTTTTTTTTTTTTTTTTTTTCAACGTTTATTTATTTTTGGGACAGAGAGAGACAGAGCATGAACGGGGGAGGGGCAGAGAGAGAGGGAGACACAGAATCGGAAACAGGCTCCAGGCTCTGAGCCATCAGCCCAGAGCCCCGACGCGGGGCTCGAACTCCCGGACCGCGAGACCGTGACCTGGCTGAAGTCGGACGCTTAACCGACTGCGCCACCCAGGCGCCCCTCCCTTAGCAACTTTCAAATATAGAATACAGTATTGTTAACTATGGTCCTTATGCCATTACATCCCAGGGCTTATTTACCTTATAACCTTTTGACACCCCTTCACCCGTTTTCCCCACCCCCAACCCCCCTGCATGAACCCTTTTGTCATTATTAAGTTTCCACCTTTGGCTTTATAAATACTCTGTGTCTCGAAATTTATTTTGTCTGATGTTGATGTATCCACTTCAGCTTTCTTATGCCTAATACTTTCATGATATTTTTCTAGCCTTTTACTTCCAGTCTATTTGTATCAGAGCATTTTTTTTTTTTTAAATTTCAATCTGACAGTCTCTGCCATTTGATTGGAAGGTTTAGTCTCTCTATATTTCATTTAATATAATTATCGATATGGTTATATTTAGGCTTGCAATTTCCTATTTGTTTTTTCCTTGTCTCATCTCTTTTTGTTTCTGTTCTTCTTTCCATGCTAATTAAAAATTTTTTTTTATTATTTTAATTCTATTGACATTTTAGCTATACCTCTGCATTTTAAAACAACTTTTGCTCTCGGGTTTATACTATGCATCTTAAACTTAATACAATCTACTTACATTAAATATTGAATTATTTCAGGTAAAATATAGGAAACTTACAAGAGTATATTTTCATTCCTCCCCTTTTTTAAGTGTTCTTATTGATATATACACATGCACATTACATCTATATACAGTATAAACCATCAATACAGTCTTATAATTTTTGCTTTAAGCAATTCTATGTCTGCTAAAGAGATTGAGAGGAGAAAAACATTCTTTTTTAGTCACCCATTTACCATTTTTGGGAGTTGCTATCCAATGTCATTTCTTTTCAAGTGGTAGAAACTTCTTTAGCATTCCATGTAGTGCATGTCCTCTGCTAACGTACTCATTCAGGTTTTATCTGAAAATATCTTAATTTCCCCTTCTGCTTCGAAGGATAGCTTTCTGGGTTTTGAAGGATCGCTTTCTGGATCTAGAATTCTTGGTTGGCGGTTTTTGTTTTTCCCTTTAGCACTTAGACTATGTTGTTCTAATGGTTTCTGTGGTTTCTGAGAAGTAAACTGTTAATCGTGTGTCTGTATTCCTGTCTGAAACATGTTTGCTATGGACTGAATGTGTGCCTCCCACTCGATGTTGAAGCTCTAATCCGCAATCCGATAGTATTGGGAGGTGAGGCCTTGGGGAGGTAATTAGGTTTCGATGAAGGAAGCAAAGTGGGGCCCCCATGATGGGATCAGTGCCCTTATAAGAAGACTAGGGTCCTTTCTGTCCCTGTCATGTGAAGATACAGCAAGAAGGTGGTTGTTTGCAAACCAGGAAGAAGGCCCTCGTCCGAAGTTAATCATCAGGCACCTTGATCTTGGACCCTCTAGAACTGTGAGAAATAAATGTCTGTTGTTTAAGCCCCCCAGTCTATGGTATTTTGTTATAGCAACCAGAGCTAAGCCAGTTATGTCTCTCTCTCTTTTATTTTTCTCCTCGCTTTCAAGATTTTTTTCTTGTTTTAGGCTTTCAGCTGATTGACCACGATGTGTCTAGGAGCAGTTTTCTTTGTGTTTTTCTGCTTGGAGTTTGTTGAATTTCTTTTTTCTTTAAAGTTTATTTACTTTGAGAGAGAGAGAGAGAGAGAGAGAGACCGTGGGGAGGGTCAGAGAGAGAGAGAGAGAGAGAGAGAGAGACGGTGGGGAGGGTCAGAGAGAGGGAGAGAGAGAGAATCCCAAGCAGGTTCTGCACTGTCAGTGTAGAGCCCGACGCAGGGCTTGAACCCACGAACAGCGAGACCACGACTCGAGCTGAAATCAAGTGTCAGAGGCTCAACCAACTGAGCCACCCAGGCATCCCAGAGTTTGTTGAATTTCTTGGTTCTGTAAATTATGTTTTGCTACAAATTCGGGTAGTTTTGCCCATTGTTTCTTTAAATATTTTTAAATTCTCCTTTTTCTAATTTTTTCTGGGATTACAATCATACTTTTTTGGACAGCTTCCTGTTGCCCACAGGTCTCTGAGGTTCTATTTATTATCATTTGGGTTTTTTTCCTCCCTCTTTTTGGATTGCATGATTTATTTACAAGTTCATGAATTCTTTCTTCTGACAGCTCCAATCTGGTATTGAGCTCATCTAGTAAGTTATTTCAGCTCTAGAGTTTCCCTTTGTAAAATTTTCTCTGTTTCTGTTGAGCTTCCTTATCTATTTATTCACCAATATTTATTTTTCTGTAATTTTTGAAGATTTAAAAAAAAAATTTTTTTTCCAACGTTTTTATTTATTTTTGGGACAGAGAGAGACAGAGCACGAACGGGGGAGGGGCAGAGAGAGAGGGAGACACGGAATCGGAAACAGGCTCCAGGCTCCGAGCCATCAGCCCAGAGCCCGACGCGGGGCTCGAACTCACGGACCGCGAGATCGTGACCTGGCTGAAGGCGGATGCTTAACCGACTGCGCCACCCAGGCGCCCCAAAGCATTCTATTTTCTGAATTCATATGTACTGCATTCTAAGCCAGAACATATACCGTTCCATTGTTGTAAAATCATTTGCTCTCCTATTCCAGAAATATCATTAAAGGCAGCATTGGTCTTATTCCAGCTAATTATAAAATGTGAGTATCTGTTCATTTCATTGATGAGATCTAGAAATAGATTTTAGAAAATTCAGGAAGCCCTTTGGTACCATTCCTTGGAGGGATGGTGTAATAGAAATAATCATTCATAATGAAAATAATCATGATCAAAGTCATGCTTCTTTAATATTGAAAAGACAGCATGTTCCAATACTTTGAGCAATCTGGTTTAGGGAATTCAAGTCTCTTTCTCAGATCCCAGAGGTACTTCCCCCAAACAGGAGTTCCTCACACACAAACTGTTTATGTTGGGATTTATTATTTTTTTTAATGCTTGAATTTCTTTTTTTTTTAATGTTTTATTTATTTTTGAGAGAGAGAGAGAGAGAGAGAATGGGGGAGAGGCAGAGAGAGAGGGAGACAGCGAATCTGAAGCAGGCTTCTCACTGTCAGCACAGAGCTTGACATGGGGCTCGAACCCACAAACCATGAGATCGTGACCTGAGCTGAAGTCAGACCCTTAACCCACTGGGCCACCCAGGTGCCCCTATGTTGGGATTTAAAGGATGGTTTCAGCATATGCGTTCTCTGCACAGGACTCAAACTCATTTGCATGTATTGTACGTGTATATAACTGTCGTACTGTCCTTCCTATGCATGATATGATATGATATGATATGATATGATATGATGATATGATACTACTGTCAACCTAAGGTCACCGAGGCATGTTCTTAGCGGCTTAGAGGTGTGCTCTCCAAATCAGGGTAGGTTCCTACCATTTAACCCACATTCCGTCCCTTTGCTCTCCCTGTGATCAAAGGGCATGGCACCAGGCAGTTCACGTGAAGATCAAATGTCTGACCTTGGACTCAATGATCTGCTCTAATTGAGCTGACTACTTGATCAAGTGTAACCTCTCTCTGAAGAATTTCCGATAAGTTTTGGAATATGGGGTAGAAGAAGATATGGAGTTTGCATTAGGGAAGGGGGCCACTTAGAACTCTAGCCCAGGAAAAAGGAGATAAATGCCTGATGTACTCCAGCCACATCCTTGCCATTTGCATTGGGATTTAGAGCTCAGATTCCAGGTAAAAATAAATTATTACTTTGTTTTTCTTTTTTCTTTTCTTTTCTTTTTCTTTCTTTCTTTCTTTCTTTCTTTCTTTCTTTCTTTCTTTCTTTCTCTTTCTTTCTTTCTTTCTTTCTTTCTTTCTTTCTTTCTTTCTTTCTCTTGCTTGCACCTAGATATCTCTAAGGGACCTTTGGAGAGAAAGAGTGGCCAGGCCAGAGTTTGGGTAGTGCACCGGGTCCTTTAACTATATACCTTCTCAATAGTATCCCAATGTTAACACAACACTCCCTAATGGGAGCCTATATCATAGTTGTGGGCCAGAGACAGCAAAATGGACTTGGCTGAGGTCCTTCCTTATTATTTTTTCAAAAAAATTTTTTAACGTTTATTTATTTTTGAGAGAGAGAGAGAGAGCGAGCAGGGGAGGGACAGGAAGAGAGGAAAACACAGAATCTGAAGTAGACTCCAGGCTCCGAGCTGTCAGCACAGAGTCCGACGCGGGGCTGGAACTCACGAACCGCGAGATCATGACCTGAGCCGAAGTCGGACACTCAACCGACTGAGCCACCCAGGCGCCCCCTGAGGTCCTTCCGGATTACTGGTATTTTATGTCTGTCCCTTATTAATTCTCTCCTCCAGTTCTTCCAGATCTTCTGGTTCCAGATTCCCTGGATTTCAGACTTCCAATCCTCCTTTACCTTTGGGTGTCTTCATTTTGCTGGTTCTTGTCTATATACCTGGACTCTGCCCCTTGCTTGGTCCTGACCTTTATTCGTTGCATGCCCTGACCCTGGCTTTTCTGCTCACATGTGACCTACAGCCTTATTCTTGCCTTCAGTATCTGAGTTCACCGCTACTCTGAATTGACGAGCAGCTTTCAGACCTGTGACTTTCTCTGGCTAAGCTCAGCGATCAATCCATTCTTGTATCTTCTTCTGCCCCGTGTTTTCAGTCTGATCCCGTCTCTTCTGGTCTTTGTTCCTCATGCCCGTGTCTAAAACTTGTTAGAACTTCTTCAGAGATAGATTATACCGGATCAAGCAGTTAGCGTCTCAGCTGGGTTTATGTTTATTTATCTTCCTAAGACATTACACAATAGAAAACCAGATCCAGCCATTGCCCAGGAATCTGGTCAATCACATCATCATTGCTCCTCTTTGGAGAAGGGTGGGATAATGATGGGTGAAAGAAAAAGAGGTTGGATTTGAACTCACTTCCTTAAAGGTTGACAGTTCACATGGTGTAATGATGGAAAGACTGGGATCTGGTCATAGAAAATCTGAGCGTCCTCCCGCATAGTGGCTGTATGACTTAGAAAAAGTCACTTAAGGGGTGCCTGGGTGGCGGAGTCGGTTAAGCGTCCGACTTCAGTCAGGTCACGATCTTGAGGTCCGTGAGTTCGAGCCCCGCGTCGGGCTCTGGGCTGATGGCTCAGAGCCTGGAGTCTGCTTCCGATTCTGTGTCTCCCTCTCTCTCTGCCCCTCCCCCGTTCATGCTCTGTCTCTCTCTGTCCCAAAAATAAATAAACGTTGAAAAAAAATTAAAAAAAAAAAAAAAAAGAAAAAGTCACTTAAACACTCAGAGCTTCAATTTACTTCTCTCTAACATGGGCGATGCTACTGCCCTCTATTTTAAAAGGATGCTGTGAACGGCGAATGAGTTTACACATTTGCACGCATACATAGGATACGCACACACGTACGCGCCTGTGTTTATGAGCCATTAAAGTGACACAACAGGCTTACTCAGAGGACTTTCTCCTTGCCTAGCCAAAGAAGAAACAGTATTGGGAAATGAGTCATTATTTCACTTCCTAAAACTCAAACACTGTGGGGTAGACATGATAGTGAAGGAAATCTTCAGCCTCTCTCCGAGAAGGGTTAAAGAGACTCGATTCACCCTCTGGCCGGCGACAACTTTAAAACCAAAGTGTATGAAACAAACGATGGCTTTCAAGACGCTGTATGACCATGAAGGCCACTGATCCCTGTGTCGCAGGAAACAAATGAAGTGGGCCCTACCCTTGGCCCAGTTTTCTGCCTGAAGAGAATTTCCAGGCGGTGACATAGGGAGTGGGGGAGAGGGGGAGGGTCTCCTCTCACCTAGGGCCCAAATACTGTTTCTATCAGCCAGGCTGGAAAGCCTCCTAATTCATGGGGCATTTGGTAGAGTAGTCAAGGATTTTGCCTCAGTAGTTGCGAAGAATTAGCCTCAGATTAAACACTGTTCTGGGACTGCCTAATGAGTTGCAAGAGCCCGGTGTGAAAGAATAAACTATTTCTGACCAACTTCAGTGCATCCCAGAGAAAAGCTCAACAATATTTATGACATAACAAAAATATCCGTTGTTTAAAAGCCACAATTCACAGTGTTCGGCATCCAAACACAAATTAACAGGCACCCGACGAATGGATAAGTAAATTGTGGTGTATCTATACAACGGAATATTCTTTGGTAATAACCAGAAATGAAATAGTGATACAGGTTAGAATGTGGATGGATCTTGAAAACATTGTGGTAAGTTAAAGAAGCCGGTCACAAAGGACCACATATTGTACGATTCCATTTATAGGAACTATCCAGAATAGGCAAATATATAGAGGCAGACAGTAGACTAACGGTTGCCTCGGTCTGGTGGGAAAGGGGTTGGGGGAGAGCAGAGGGCGGTGATGGCTAAGGAGCGCAGGGTTTCTTTTTGAGGTGACGAAATGTTCTAAAATTGATGCTCGGTGATGCATCACTCTGTACATATACTAAAAAACACTGAATTGTATGCAGATAGTCCCCAACTTATGATGGTCTGACTTCTGGGTTTTGTTTTTTTTTTACTTTACAATGGTACGAAAGCTATATACATTCAGTAGAAACTAAACCTTTGAATTTTGAATTTGGATCTTTTCCCAGGCTAGTGATAACACGATTTCCCTTCCTTGCTCCGAGGGCTGCAGATTTTATCCAGACAGTGAGCTATGGCAGTCATAGGTCACCCCTTGTTTTTGTTTTGTTTTTTAATTTTTTAATGTTTATTTCGGGGGGGGAGGGGCAGAGAGAGAGGGAGACACAGAATCCGAAGCAGGCTCCAGGCTCCGAACTGTCGGCACCGAGCCCCACGCGGGGCTCAAACCCACGAACCGTGAGATCCGGCCCCAGCTGGAGTCAGAGGCTCAGCCGACTGAGCCACCCAGGCGCCTCCAAAGTCTCCCCTTGTTTGTGCGCTGAGAGATTACCGTTCTTTGTTGCTTGAGGATCGGTGTCTTGAAAACCATTGTTTCGTATTTTGTTCCTTTTTAAAACTTTTTAATTGTGGTAAAAATACACATAACACTGGGGCGCCTGGGTGGCGCAGTCGGTTAAGCGTCCGGCTTCAGCCAGGTCACGATCTCGCGGTCCGTGACTTCGAGCCCCGTGTCGGGCTCTGGGCTGATGGCTCGGAGCCTGGAGCCTGTTTCCGATTCTGTGTCTCCCTCTCTCTCTGCCCCTCCCCCGTTCATGCTCTGTCTCTCTCTGTCCCCAAAATAAATAAAACGTTGAAAAAAAAATTAAAACAAAAATACACATAACACAAAATGGACCACCACGACCCTGTTTAAGTGCACAGTTCAGTTGTGTTAAGTGCCCAGAACTCTTCATGTAGCAAAACTGAAACATTATGCTCATTCATCAACTTCCCATTTCCTCCTCCCCTCGTTCTGTCTTTATGAATTTGACTACTCTTAGTACCTTATGTAGTATTTCATGGTATGGATGTACCACAGTTTGGTTAACCATTCACCATTTTTGAGAACATCTGGGTTGCTTCCAGCATGAAGCTGCTAGGAACAACTGTGGATAGATTTTTGTGCAGGTATCGTTTCTATGTCTCCTGGTAACTCCCAGGAAGGCAGTTTTTAGGTAATATGGTGGCCCATAGCACACGTTCAGTTTCATAGGAAGCTGCCAGACTTCTTCCAGAGTGGCTAGACTATTTTACATTCCCACCAGCAATGTCTGAGTGATCTAGTTTCTCTGTATTGTCACCAACATTTGGCATCGTCAGTATATTTTATTTCAGTCGTTCTGACAGAGGTACTGTGATATCTCATCGTGGTCTTTGTTTACGCTTCCTTAATGGCGAATGATGTTGGACATCTTTTTTAAGTGCTGATTTGTCATCTGTGTATCGTCTTTGGTGAAATGTTTGCGTGTTTTCTCTATTGCCTCTTTTGAGTTTTTTAAAAACGCTGGCGATTGGGAGTTCTTTATGTGTTCCAAATACTAGCCAATTGTTTAGACACGTTATTTGAAGATATTTTCTTCCAGGTGGTAGCTTATCTTTTTACCCTTTGCTTATAGAATACGTATCGAATCTTCACAATAATCTTATAAGCTAAGGGCTATCCTTTCTGTCTTTAGAGATAAGAAAAAGTGTTGGCTCAGAGAAGTTTTTCCGTGCCTTCCCATCCAACAGCTGGTGGGGTTGGGATTCACACCTAGGCTCTGACTTTAAAGCCCGTGGTAAACACCACACCGGGCAAGACAACCACAGAACAGACTTTGGAAACTTATCTTTGGGGAAGGTACAAAGACAAACGGTCTTTGTAAGCAGATAAGTAAACACCCCTCTCTGTGAGATTGAATCAATGACTCTTGGAGATGTCTGTTTTTGAGGGAAACCAAATATAGCCTCTCGTGCCACCACGGATTCAGAATTTGGCCTTTAAAGAAAATAAAATTAGTTTTGGGTATTGGTTAAGAAAACACTCATCACTGGGGCGCCTGGGTGGCTCAGTCGGTCGGGCGTCCGGCTTCGGCTCAGGTCATGATCTCGCTGTCCGTGGGTTCGAGCCCCGCGTCGGGCTCTGTGCCGACAGCTCGGAGCCGGGAGCCTGCTTCCGATTCTGTGTCTCCCTCTCTCTCTCTGTCCCGTCCCTGCTCATACTCTCTCTCCCTCTCTCTCTCTCTCTCAAAAATCAACATTAAAAAAGACAATCATCATTTTAATGAAAAGAACTAACATTTAATAAATGTTTTCTATGTGCCAGGCACTGTTGTTGGCACATTAATATACATCATGTCATCTGATATACAGGTAAGGGAACTGAGGCTTGGTGGTATAGACATGCAGCTCATAAGTAGCCGAATCAGAATTGAAACTCAGGTCTGTCTGACTCCAAAACCCATACCTGTAGTATATGCTACACTACCTGACAAAGGAGCAGCCCAAGGATGTACATTAATTAGATGAACATTTACTTTCTCTATTTTTTCTTAGCGTCATAAAAATTATTTCATTCAATACAGTACGGCACAAAAATCTCAGATTGATAGGTGTGGTTGGTAGGGAGGATGAAATGTATCAGAAGAGATGGCTCCTTCCTGAGAAGCCTATAACCTTGCCGGGGAGAAAACACACCATGAGAGCACAGCATTCAACACGATCTGTCTTAATTCTCGCCTGTGTGAAACACTAATGGGGGAGACCATCGGAACGAAGTCCCTAGAACCTAGAGAGCAATGTTCCTGAAGCTACTGGTGAATCTTAGACAGGAGGCCAAAAAAGAAGAGACCGTTCTTCCAGGTTAGACCTATGTTTCCTTCATCTCGTCTTTTCCCAACCCTAATACGATGCCCCAATCTAATATGGCCTCCATCCGTGTCAAGTGTCATGGAGTAAGGGTGGGCTAGGAGGGAAAAAGCAAACGTGTGGAGTTGGGGGATATAAGCATAGGTGCGGCGTTAGGAGTAGAGAAGGGAGACTTATTGGAGCATAGCGGAGGATTTGGGTTGGTTAATGATGGTATATATGTTTGGATAGATTCGGCAAGGGCCTTTGATGCCAGTGTGAAGACAGCACTCTTCACTGCAAAGCAACAGAAGTGGACTGTGGCTAACTTGAGCTACACACACACACACACACACACACACACACTAGAAGGGTTTAGGATAGCTTCCAGACCTGAAGGGAATGCAAAACAACCAAGCCTTAGCACAGACGAACAGCCCCAAGACCACAGACTGTTCCGCATTCTGCTCTTAGGACAAACCAGATCCCAGGACGCACCATTCCTTTGGGTCAAGAGTCACATTTCATGGAAAGTCTGCTTGGCTTGGCCTAGGTGACATAAGTGGCCTTTGGCCAGAGGAAGGTGGGACAGCATTCACGGGGGGAGGAGTTGTTTTCCAAAGGAAAATCATGAGGCTGTTACTAACAATGGGGGGCGTGGTTGCTACGCAAGGAAACCCAGCGGACGAACCTTGTACGCCAAGGGTGGAACTAAGAAGACCGATTTTCCAGAAGAGTGCAAGATGGACAGGAGGGAGCAGGGAAGCAAATTCAGAAGGTAATTTGGAACAGCCTGTTTAGGGTTGGTGACAGTGAGAGAAGGAAAGAATCAACTAATTTGACAGGAGGAAAATGACCGGCCAAGGATCTGGAGAAAGAGAAGTGGAAAAGCAAACTACCAAAGAAATCGTGTTATAAGCAGCGTCAAATACTCTGGTCAAGGAGAATGCAATTAAGGGGGGAACAACATCTTATTCTTCCCGAAGCATTTTCTATTCTTACCAGTTCAGACAAGTAATATTCCTAACATGTACAACCATGCTGCTCCCTTCCAAACACACACTTAAAAAACTGGTTCTCCACGGGGCGCCTGGGTGGCTCAGTCCATTAAGCGCCCAACTCCTGATGTCAGCTCAGGTCATGATCTCGCGGTTCGTGGGTTCGAGCTCAGAGCCTGGAGCCTGCTTCGGAGTCTGTGTCTCCCTCTCTCTCTCTCTCTCTGCCCCTCCCCAGCTTGCGCGCGGGCGCGCGCGCGTTCTCTCTCTCTCAAAAACAAATGAGCGTTGAAAAAATTTTGATCTTGGGTAAAGCATGATGATCTCTAGGCTTCTTGACACTTTTCAATTAGTCACTGTACTTTTTGCGCCCCAGCTACAGAATACCATTCATTAAATTTCAAAAATAACTTACTATAATCGTGTTACAAACTAGCCACGAGTCCTCATTTCCGTTACAGGTGATTATGGTTCGTGTACTTGGCTCCCGTGTTCGTGGCCTCTGTCTAACCATGATGTAGACCTCCAAACCACCTACTGGCCAATGGCCAGTAGCCTCCAGTGCTTTCCCTGCTTGGTATTGGAGGGATTTTAATGTGTTCCAGCAACTCCTGAGAAGGCAGCGCGTGCGATGAAAACGTCATGTCACGTTGTGCCTTGTACATGTTCAAGCATATGGACTGCTCCACTCTGCTCAAAATCATAATCAGAGGATTCTTTTTTGAAAAGCATGAAGCACGCATCCAGTTTTTTTTAATGCACGGGATGGTATTTCAGACTTCCCTTTCGAATCTGGCTTCATGGCCAGATTATTTTTGACAACCCCACAATTTTCTTCAAGGGCCTATAAAACAGAAACAAGGTGATCAATTCACTTTTCGGCTCTTAAATGCGCTTTATCTATTCCAGTCTGTTGCTGTGGAGATAGATACAACACCGGAGCCTTGGCAGTATGACAAGCAATTAAGACACCAAGATGTTTAGCCATGTATGAGTATTTTCTCACAGCGAGACCTCAAAGCTTAGCCTGCCGCTGACATTGTTAGTCATTGAATCAATTACGCAAGATGAGGTTGACAGGTGTAATTATATATTTCTATGGTGATTATGTATGGCCTGCCATAGAGACCAACAAGCCTGTTGCTCTGCACTCATTTAAGCAGTCACTTGCCTAGCAAAGTATTTGGAGTTGGAGAGCCTCCTTGGAGAGAAGAGAATCCAAAACAAAGTCAAAATCCGTTGCCAAGTCTCACTAGTGTCACTGGGTTGAGGAACATTGGCATTGGCATTGGGATAAGTACCGGATGTTTGGCTAAAATCAAACCCAGGATAGCAATCTGTTTAGAAATGGAGTAAAATCTTCTTTTAAGACTCAAGCCAGGCTGTGCGTGTAGATAGAATTTTCGTCTGGGTTTCTCTCATCAACTCAGCTTCTGGTGGGGGGGGGGGGGTGGAAAGCCCAGACAGCACAGGTTAAGACATTACTTGCTTTCTCCATACAGCGTCCCTGTTAGGAGAGCTTAAATTTGCTTTGGGGCATCATTCCTTTTATATTCCCATTTTCCCCCAAGTGAGATTTTTTTGAAAAGGTGGAATTAAACCAAATCAGCCTCCAAGTATCTCACAGAGAACAAGGGGGTTGATTTAAGAAATGTAATTGTCTTTTTAATCTCCCCCTAGTTTTACCAAGGCGTCCCTCAAAGGCAGGATATTTTCGTCATTAATGAAATCTTAATTAGCATATGTCTAGATCAGTGCTCAGTGCCGATCTGGGTCAAAAACACCTATGATGCATTTGCGTTACCAGAGGGTTAAGTTGAGTTCTGTAAATTAGGTCTGTGCTCCATGTGTGAGCATATTGGGAAATATCCAGCAGAGATCAGCAAATGCATAGACTGTACTCATGTTGTCACGTCTGTTCTCAACCTAATTTTACAAATGTAACTGTCCTCTGAAATTCACCGAATATGAAAGAAATGGAAAGCAAATTAACAAAAACGTGCGCGCAAAACAAGGCTAACCAGCCGAAACATACCCGCTACTATTGCGCCAAGCTTCACCGCTTTTTAAAAAATATCGTCAACATCCTTGATGAATAAAGCTGTATGTTCAAAAGAAATGTACTTCCGGTAGTTCCGTCTCATCTGTGGTTTCGCTTTCTGTGATTTCAGTTACCCCTACAGTCAACCGCAGTCCGGAAGCCGGTGATCCTGCCTCTGATGCCTCGTCAGGTCAACAGTAGCTTAACGCTGCGTCATAACGCCTACGTCATTCCCATTTCATCTCCTCACATAGGCATGTTATCGTCTCGCGTCATCGCAAGAAGGGTGAGTACCTACAATGCAGTGTTTTGAGAGGGAGAGACCACGTTTACATAACTTTTATTACAGCATATTGTTGTCATCGTTCTATTTTATTATTATTGATCTCTTGCTGCGTTTGATTTGTAAGTTAAACTTTATCATAGGCACGGGCGTATGGGAAAAACATAGTCTGTGTAGGGTTTCAGACATCCACTGGGAATCTTAAAATGAATCCCCCGGATTCAACTTCCGGCTTGCTACACCGAGGAATACAAATTAGAACTGCTAGACCTTTGGCGGTGTAGGCAGTTGGGAGCCACTCGAAATACCTGAAAAGAGTGAGACAGACCGAAGACGTGTTCTCAGACGATTGCTTGGGTGGCTCTACAGTATTGGTTCTCCAAGCATGGCCCCCAGACTGGGGGGGGCGGGGGGGGGCGGGTCCATGGCACCGGGGAACTTGTTAGAAATGCCAATTCTTGAGCCCTGCCCCAGACCCACCGAATCAGAAACTCGGAGGGCGGGGCCCAGAAGCCCGTGGTGTGAGAAGCCCTCTGGGAGATTATGCGGGACTCGCTCTCAGTTTTGAGAACCACTGTGTTAAGGGATGTTACGTAGGAGGCTCTTGCATAATTGGGTTCCTCAGGACCTGGATTAGGGTCTTTATCTCACCAGCTAAACAGACCACTCGCTTGGGAGCTAAAAAGGCAAAGGTTCTGTCATCTACCGGTGTCCTCATCCCTGAAGGAATTCTCTGATTGACGGACATAGATAGTGATGTGTGCAGAAGCATTTCCATAAGTACATTACTGAAAATATGTGATAGAGGAGGTTGCCAAGCGACTGGAATGGTCTGATGACTGGAACTTTCTGCGACCGTTTGAGTCTCTCTGCCTTGCTCACCAGGTAGCTATTTCTCTTGCATCCGTGTTTGCTCTGTTATCTGTATCATTATAATATCCTCCAGGTTTTTTGACAGAGGCTGTTCATGACTCATCTGTGCAACACGACTGGAAATTCTTGTCTCTCTGATAACCTGTTGTTGATTTGTCCACTACTCTCTTTACGGTTGCCATGTGTTTTGGATTTCCTTTAAGGTTAAAGGTCATGTTTGTTGCATCTGGGACTTGGAGATGGAGTCCCCCCTGCCCATATGACACGTAGACTATGTCTGCGTGTTCCCAGACTTCTGGTCAGTCTAGTCAATGGAGAGCTGCAGGTGAAGCTGGAGAGAGGAGCCTAGAGGCTGGGAAGTTTAGCATGTTGAGAAATCACAGCACCTACGTTGGTGCCTCTGTGTAGTCTTTCAACTAGTTATGTGGCCAAAGGGAAGGCAAACGAACGCCTTGGCCCTTAAAGAGCGGTACGTTGACCTCTGGGGCCGAAAGACCAGAGTTTGAATCTCACTTTTGCCACTTTTTGAGACATGTGACCTTGAGCAAGTTCGTTTTTTTCGTTACCTTAGTCTGAAGCTCGGTTTCCTCATCTGTGAAGTTGGGGGGGGGGTGGGGGCGGGTGGCTCAGAGGGCAGGCGTATACCTTGCAAACTCTTGGATGTTGTACTAGGTTACCTGCGAGTGTAATTGTTCACTATGGTTTCGGCGGTCCGATGGCTAATTCGGCAGCGAAGCCTACCAGAAGAGCAGAGCCAATCCACGTCTGCCCGTCGGTTGGTGGATATGTCCTCAACCTGAGCCACCCAGATGGCTCCAGATGGCGCCATTTTCTCTGATCCATGATGTCGTGTCCTTTGATGGCTGAGCAAATGGGGGGGGTAGTTTGACCTGTGTAAATGAATGGCTCTGGAAGCCCTTGAGCTCATTGTTTCCCCTCATTTGGCTAGAACCTCAAAACACCCGACATTCAAGAATGTTTGGACAACGGGCAAATAGGAATTTTACCGCAGAGTTTGACGAGACTAGCAGCCAGAGGTATGGATCAGTCACAGGATTTAGAACAAAACAGATCAGCATTTCAATCCTATTTTGCTCTGCTATTGGAGGCTCAGTTTTCTCATCTGCAAAATAGGGATCGTATTAGAACCTACCTCATTGTTTTGTGGGTTTTTTTTTTTTTTTGAGAATTAAAGAACGTAGGTACAAAGGTCTTATACAACGTCTGCAAATGCTAACTCCTTTTCTCAGGGACACATCCCCCAGGTACAGTGATGCCTTGAGTTCTCAAGACCTTTTCTTTCAGAGACCCCCATAGTCCTATGGACCCCATAGCATGGGGATCTTTGGGAGGACAAACAGTTCCGAGACTCAGTGTGAATGAATGATACTGTTAAGAGCCAGTTACTCCTTGCTCCACATCTTCCCAAGAATAATGTTTGCAATGTATATAGGCTCCCCATTTCGCGCAGTACCTTAGACCGGAACTTGGGGTTCTCCGTGATCCGAACCTAACCGCCGTGGGTCCGATTTCCCACTGTTCCCCTGAATCGCGTCCCTGTCAAACTGGTTTGTTCATTGTTCCCCAGATATGCCAGGCATGGGCCTACTTCTGCATCTTTGCCCAGGCCATCCCCACCCTAGAATGCCTTTCTTCTTCCTTTGTACTTCCGTGCAGGCTACATCCTCAAGACCTAGCGTCCGGAGTGCCTCCTTCACAGAGACTACCCTGACTCCCTTATCCCCCAGGGGATCAAGCTGCTCCTGCGAACGACCGTAGCATCGTGCCGCACGATGGTTGAACGGAAGGGTTGGTGGGCTGAATGGTCAGTGCTTATACCAATCTGGAAGTAGCCTGGGTCTCTGTGTGTAAGAGAGTGGGTGAAAGGGCCTCTTTTACACGTTAGCCCTGAGAAGGTACCGATGTAATTTCCTCGCACTGGAGTATAAGTCTCCTGAGAGCGGAGAGACTATATAGGCACGCAGGGAAGGTTTAATGGTGTGATGTACAAAACTAACATATGCATCCGGTTGTTCAGATGAAAACCCCGCCTTTTAAAACAACAGCACACATTCCCAAATGGGGGCCCAAACATTAGCGTTTGTGTGAAATTGATAGTTATCTTTTAGCAGTAAATGAGCGATTATCCTCAAAGTATTAGCATGTAATTATACACGTGGAAGGAATAAGCACACATCTTCTGAGCACTTACTTGGCACCAGGCCCTCTCCCAGATAGCTTTATAAATTCCAACAGTGAAACCCTTACGCCAGACCGCTTTGTGTTCTCTCTCCAGCTTCACGTCCCCAGGAACTCAAGTGTTCATCTTTTTGTTCCTCCCAGTATTTGGCCCAAGGCCTGGCATACAGTAGGTGCTAAATAAATGTCGAACAAATGAACACACGACTAAATGAATGCAATCATGCAAGGCTCCAAGTGTAGCCTTTAACGCCTTCCAACTTTTCTTCCAGCAATGAACAGAACAAGCCCCTATTTAACATTTCAGAGATAAAAAGTCCCATGTCTGTCAGCCAGTCTTTGCACCGCCCTTTGTGCCTGGCTTTATGAAGTTGTTAAAAGTTTTCCTTGGAAAACTTTCACCAAGAAACTACCTAATGGAGGCCAGCTGCAGCCCCAGGTTTTATGAACACTTTGATAGAAACCACATTAAATAGCAACACTGGTTCACACATCAATTTGGCCACGTTAAATCCCAGCTCGGGCATGTGGGGAGTTCACGCGAGATGGACTTTTCATCATCATCATTACAGAAACTATGATTTGGTCTGGCTCAGTCGTAGCAGACGTAAAGCAAGATCATCTCAAAGTGCCTTAAGAAAACTTGAACTTGGCTGCAAGGTTTTGGGGGTTTTTTTCCCCCTGTGTGGGGAGTGCAGTGAAGCAGGTGAGGGTCAAGGATTACCGGCGAAATGCTCAAAGAGTTCCCTCAGTGGCTTCAGTAGTCGCCTTGTCTCTTCTCATTGCAAACTTTGGTAGTTGTGTGGCCTCCCCAGCACTGACGGGTTTTGTTTTTTTGTTTTTTTTTTTTCCCTTCGCTGATTGCCACTGCTTTGGTATTTCCCTTTGGTGCAATCTCTGAACTTCATTGGTTCCAGATGTCTCACCCTTTTGCCTGTATTGGCACCCAAGTGGGAGAGGGTACAAATGGCCTGGTAACCACTTAATAGATCCATAGGGCGGGGGGGAAGCGGGGGGGAATAGGCGTGTCTTTTTGAGTCATGGAAATCTAGATTAGAACCCTGGGTCTGCCAAGGGCTAACGTGATGCTCTTGGTAAATCACCTGAAGTTGGAATCACTTCCGTTTATTCATTTGTAAGATAGGGTAAGTAGTACCCTCGACCATTGTTGATCTGGGTTGACCGGTGGGTGATGGCACAGGTTTGGAGCCGAGCCGGTGTGGCTTTGTCTCTTCGCTCTCCCACTACCTGTGTGACTTTCTCTAACCTTCGGATGGTTCACTTGTAAGTTGGCGATAAACAGGCCCTCGTTGGGCGGTGGGGAGGATGAATCGAGATAATGCATGCAGAGCCTGTGCCGCGTAGGAGGTCTACAAGAACAACGATTGTCATCATTGTATGAGAAAGACAAGAAAGACAAGAGGACAGGGTATCCATGGCTGACTCTGGCAGAGGCTTCTCATGAAAGATTAGCCTCAATTCAGTGGCCTTGCACTAGTGGCCATCCTGCCCACTCCGCCCCCCCCGGGGAACATTTGCCAACGTCTAGAGACATTGACTCGGGGGAAGTGCCATGGGTAAAGAGTGGAGACCGGGGGTGGGAGTGGGGGGAGGGCGGACGCTAAACATCTCGCAGCGCACAGGGCAGCTCCCACGACCCAACAGTTGTCCACCCGAAATGTCTACAGGGCTGAGGTCGAGAAACCCTGTCCTCCTTTGAGAAGCACGACTGACGGAGCTTCCTGGGACTGGGAGAAAGCTCTTTGATGTAGCGGTTTAGACTCGTCTGTTTCTTCTTCCTCTCCCTTCCATTCTGTAGGTACCAAGTTCACCCACAATCACAGATTCCACCAGGGCTGAGTTTCCTTTGCAATAGTATTGCGTACAATGTCCCGTGGCCTTTTATGGTCCTCTTCCGCTGTCCCCACGATATAGCTAATTCGATGGTTTCTGAACGTGTGGCCTAATTACTCTACCCTGAATCAAATAGACCAAGTCCCCAGACCTCCCGAGGCCAAACTCCATCCAGGAGCCTCTGAGACTGTCTTCCTCCCTCGGAAGATGGTAGAGCGACCTATAAGAGGCAGTGGCCCCTCGGGACTGGGCCTCGTGGGAATTGGACAGGATTCACTCTGGCGAGGTGGCTGGCTCTGCGAGTGAGGCTGTCGCGAAAAGAAAGTCACTCATGACCTCCGCCACTATCACCACTTCTGAAGGGGTTTGAGAGCAGTTTACAAGATAAACGTGAGACCGGAAGCAACACGATAACTCTTGAAACGGGAACAATAAATTTAGCTCTGAGCTCACTGGCAGCCAAAGCAAAAATGGAAGAACGAGTCCAGCCGTCTAAGAAAAGAAAGCCGGAAACACAAAGGAGAGATTTTTTTTTTTCCTGCCCCGGAACCAGATTTCAGGCAGGCGTTATCACACGCACTGTGATCCAAAGGACACTGTGTGCAGCTTTTCATCGCTTCCTGCAGGGAATGACCTTTTTGAAAATCAATTTTGAATAATAGCTGAAAGTTTAACAAATGCATTTCTGCACGGACCTAAGCTAAGTCAGTTAAGGCAAGTTACTTTCTGCTTATTTAATTTGGCATAAAATTAGGCCTTGGAGAGGCGGAAGGACTGGATGGTCAACATGTCTGTTAGAGTGCCTCTAATATTACTTATCTAAATCATGTTTTCCACTTGGCAAAATAGCTTTTTAATCAAGATTAGGCTCTCCGGGGAGTGACTCAGGTACACCTCTGGGAATGAAAAGAACTCTCGCCTCGGATTCTAACCTCTACTGGTCAGGAGAGGTCAGACTATCCTGTGATAGGAGACACGGTCCAAACATGAGGAGTTTGACACAACAAAACTCTTTTGATCACTCATCGCCCCCCGTGCGACCTGGGTCCCGTTTGGTGTGTGTACCCCCTCCGGGGCATCCGACGACCTCATCTAACACCGTGCTTTGGGGATGGCCAGGCCAGGCCAGGAGAGCTCTGGAAGCTCTTAAATGGAAGCAATTACATGCTTCTACCCGGAGTGAACACCCAGCACTTGGACGCGCACGTCACTGGCCAACACAAGTCACGTGGCTGTGCCTAACTTTCAAGGGACCGTGGTGTCCATGGCCGGCTGTGCCCGTATCGTCTTCTCCCAGAGAACTACATCTTGTTTAGCAGTCGTGAGGCCCGTGACACTTGACACTCGGTCAGCCAGGCGGCTGGTTGGCATTCTGTTTCATAAATGAAGCAGGCTTCCTGGCACGCTCACACAGACGGAGGGCCGCCCCAAATCTGCGCGGCATTGAACCTCAGGGATGTCTGCGGCCAGGGCCACATTTCTTCTCGAAAGAGAAAGAGAGAGAGCGAGAGAGAGCAGGGAAAGGGGCAGAGAGAGAGGGAGACAGAACCCCGCCCGCTTGCTAGAATACAGGAGATTGCATGGGACATTGGAGGCATGGTCACCCTTTAGGGTAAGCTGGGGCGGGGAGCCTTATTAATTCTGGAAGTATCCACAGGGCTCGCCTTTTTGGAGGGAATGACACCGCAGCTGAATTTCCTCAATTGTCTGCATACCGTGAACCACACTGTTTACTGATGCACAAAAATGATTTAATCTTAGCGCCTTAGTTATAATATACAACATGCTACGGGACAGCTGCAGCTAACAGACTGAGCCGTCAGAATCTTCCAGTTGGTTCCGGTACGATTGTCCTTCGGCCTTCTGTAAGCACGGGTGTCTGAGAATGCTTGTGTTGGAGCGAACTTGCAGGAGAAAGGGACGAGGACCTTAAGAAGTGAGATCCATTAGGAACACCAGGATTATTAGATTTTCCAGGAAAACGCAGGGGGAGGGAGCTGAGGGGTAAGCGGTTAGGCGCGTGGGGACCTGGAGGAAAAAAAAAAATTTGTTAGTGGAAAATATCTCATGGGGATGTGAAAAGGAACTTTCGGTAAAGGTTTACTCCATTACATCCATTCTGTAAATCGAATTTGCTCAAATAACTGCCCCCACTGCACCACCTTCTACCTCCCTCCGCCTTTTTTTTTTTTTTTTTTATAACTGCTACCAAATGGCTTCAGTTTTTAATTCTTTACTTTCCGTTTTACGGCCCACAGCTTCATACAAAAGTGTGAGTGCCCTCTCCAGATGGACTGTGCACCTCATTTGGGAAGAAGGGCGGCCGATTTTCATCATCTGGGCCTTTAAGAACTCTCTAGGTAGCCCTAAAATACATAAAAGTGCAAATGGTGGACAGGAAATTTAGCAAAAGGTCTCTCGCCCCGAACACTCAGAGCTTGGATTTTAAGGCCGTCCGTTTTTCTTTTACCGTTGGTTCAAGCTACCAGCCTCGCGGGCCGGCGAGAACATGGGGGAGGTGGGCGGGGGGAGGGGGGACGAAGGGGGGCTGGTGGCGGGTGTGGGGGGGGGTGGTGGTGGGGGGAGAGGCGAGCACAGAGCCCAAGTCTGCGCCTGCTAGGCGAAGCCTTCCCTTCTGAAATGGCTTTCCGGGCAGACTCTCCCCCCCCCCCCCCCACTCCTACCCCCACCCCCGGCGGTCCTGGGTGCTTCATCCCGATCCGGGCCAGATGGCTCCGCTCACGGAATTCCTCAGGCTCTTCCAACTGATGTTTTCCCACCACGTGGCCCCAAAGTGACTCCTCGCCTGCCCCCCCCCCCCCCCGAGCTTTTAATTGGTTTAAATACTAAACTCCCCCCAGTCTTTGTTTTGTTGGCACACAGAACTGAGCGCACGGTTGCAAATGAGCTGGGCAACCTGCTTCGCTTCGGCGATTAGTCATTGCTCTTAATTGTTTTTCCAATTTCCACCTGAGCGATCAGGAAATGAAGCGCCACCGCCTCACGCTCCGCGCAAGTTGCAAAGGGCCGAACGACGGTGTTTCCTTATTGACTGTTTCCTGGCCCGGGAGGAGGCAGCCGTTCAGAGGTTGTGGCTTGGAAGGCGCGCGCCGCTGAAATCGAGCCGGTTCCGCCCGCCTCGGGGAAGTGCTCTAGACGGACTGAGCCCCGTGGCATAAAAAGGGACAGGCCCCCAACAGGACTCAAGAGCCCCCCAGCCCCCCCCCCCCCCAGTCACACCGCAGCATAAACACGGAAAACGCGACCGTGGCTTTGGGAGACAGAGCTTTCCTCCTGTCGCGGGAGAAGACTTTTTTTGTTTGAGGCCTTTTTGTTTTGTTTTGTTTTGCTTAGCTCTCGTTTATTTTCCTACATCATCGGTGCAGATGGCACATTAGCGATGCCTTTGGTTTTTGGTGTTTTTTTTTTTTTTCTGGTTTTTTTTTCCCCCTTTGGTTCTGCTGTATTTTCCTTTGGTGGTCGGGTCTCTGAACCTTCTGAAACAGGACGATCAGCAACTGTAACATAGGCTTTTTGCTGGAAGAGAAGTTTGTTTTTTCATTTGGAAAGTGTTTATGACAGTTCCCATATGGACGCTGTTTCCTGTGTTGGGAATGTACTCCACACCCCCCTCCCATCACCTACCACCTACTCCTTGTCCCCTTGGAGATTTTTGTCGGGATTCGGCTCAAGGGGCTGCTGCTGCTCTGAGATTACCACCCCCCACCCCCCCACCAGCCCTACAAGGCACACCCCAAGCTCTCTAGACAAGAACGCCTTCTTCCTTTCATTGACGCGTGGTCAATTTCCTGACTGTGTACAACCGAGGCAGGGGCTAGAAAGCTCTGAGCCTAGGTCTGGTGAGGTCATGCGGTCTAGTGGGGAGAGCAAAGGCCACTGGTTTTGGAGTCCGTCTGACCTCAGCTTGAATCCCAGCACTTTCTTTTTTTTTTTTTTTTTTTTAAGTTTATGTATCTTAGAGAGAGAGAGAGAGAGCAAGCAGGGGAGGGCCAGAGAGAGAGGGAGAGAGAGAGAGAATCCCAAGCAGGCTCTGTGCTGTCAGCACAGAGCACGACACGGGGCTCGATCTCATGAACCGCGAGATCATGAGCTGAGCCGAAATCGAGAGCTGGACCCCTCACCGACGGAGCCCCCCGGGCACCCCCGAGACTCAGTTTCTTAATCTGCAAAGTAGAATCATGAGATTCTGTTTTTCACATTTCTGTCTGTGAGGTTGTTTGGGAGAGTTCACTGAAAAAATTGAATATCAAGCATACAGCACCGGGCTTGGCACAGGACAGACGCTCTGGAAATGGCCCATTCTCCGGGAAACCCTCCTTGCTCCCCTCCTCGAGAAGGAATCTGTCTCCTCTGATTCACACCTGCCCGGCCCTCCTCTTCCTTGGTTCTCACAGACCCCAAGATAACATGGTTGATTTCTGTCCTTCCACCTTATCCACCACCTGGTTGGGTCCTTTGCAACGTCTTCTGTCCCGGTTTTGATGTTCCCGGCCTAATAGTGTGATTACATCCCTCCATCTACAACGTCAAGCTGCATTGCACTTGCGTGGCACCTTTCATCATGATGAGCCCAGAGTGCTTTATAGATATAATGAACTATGGCAGGCAGAGATGATGCGTTAAAAGAAGTTTCCGTCCTCGAGCATGTACGGGGGCCTCTGTGCTGTCTGGTTCCCTCCTGCAGATTCACAGTGCATATTAACATCCTTCGAGAGGCCATACAGTGAGGAAGCACGTTTCAAACTCTGTTGAATGCTACAATTCCCAAACTGGCTTTGCCATGTGCCTATGAACTTCCTCGAGAACTCATGTTTTCTCCCGAGCATGCTTTGGAAAGTGGTGGCTTCTGGGAATAACGTTTCTCTTTGTTGATGGAGCTTTCGGAAGCCGAGAGGGAAAGTAACTCCTACAAGGCCTCGTGGAGAGTGCAGGGTGGTCAGGCTGGCCCTGCCCTCCCCCCACCACACCTTAACGACGAGCACCAGGCCCCTGGTCTTGTCAACGGTCCCCAACTTGTCTTGGGTTCTACTTTCCTGCTCTGGGTGTCCGCAGTTCTTGGTCTCTTGCCCGGCTCCCTGCCCGTGGCCTCACGTCTCAGATGCGTACCTTTGGTACCGCTCTTCGCTCCCCTCCGCAATTTAGATTGGCACCCAGCCCTTGGACTAGTTCTGCCTCTGGTCATTAAAGATAATGAGCCCTTGCAATCCATCCAGCCTCAGCTTCTAGAAAGGGAACCAGACATGTCAGCACGTCACCCCAGCGGCATTACTGTAATAGGAAACACTTAGCGCTCACTCAGTGAAGGGAGGTCTGGCTCCAGAGTCCAGATTTTAACCCCTGTGTGAATCTACCTCTCTTTACAAAGTAGCAACAGATACAGTTCACCTTCCCAGGGGTCCTACGTTCAAGCCGAGGCCACCGGACAAGATTGGTGGAGCGGATCCATCAAGAAAGAAAACAAAGAAAGCAAAACTAACCAGGACAGGGACCAGCTGCTATTTAAAGCTGCCAACGGCTTCTTCCTTTTGCTTTGAGAATTCAGCGCTGGGAAAATATTGCTCTCTTCTTTGGGGAAAATCACTTCAGTGGGCTTTTGATTTGCAAAGCTCTAGCTCAGATTCTGCTCTAGGATGAAGAGGTTGGGAAAATGAAGAGCCAGAGTGCCCCGTGGAAGATGTACACAGTGGGTCTGCCGGGGGCGGGGGAGCAGAGTGGAAGTTCTGTGGAGATGATGACGATCTCCCCTGGAGGCGCGGAGACTTTCCTTCTCCCTTTGGGTCTTGAAAGAGAAGGTCAAGGGTGGCCTCTGGAGCGTGTAGACAAGGTGAAAGGTACTTTCCTCCGTGGGAGCTAGGAGAGCTGGTCCTTTGGCATGGCAGTTAAGTGACGGGACTGAGGAAAGAGCCGGCCAGTGGGGGCCCTCGGGGACAGACCGGGCCAATAGAACCTAGGACATACAATAATGAATAACCAACTTGAAGATTCTTTTTCCTACATTGTAATTCCTCTCTTAGTGCTCTAACAAAATATCGGGGTGCTCTAACAAAATATCGCAGACGTGGGGGGTCTTATAAACGACCCAGACTGAGTTCTCACAGTTCTAGAGGCTGAAAGTCCAGACGCAAGATGCCGGTATGGTGGAGTTCTGGTGACGAACTCTTCCTGGTTCACGGCCAGTGCCCTCTCACTGTGTCCTCACGTGGTGCAAGAGGCCAGGGATCTCTTTGGAGACTCTTTTAGAGAGCACCAATCCCATTCAGACGGGTACCACCCTCATGACTCAAGTACTTTCGAAAGCCCCCCACCGCTTCCTCCAAATGCCATCGTCACTGGCAGTTGGGATTTCCACACGTGAGTTCTGGGGACACACAGACATTCAGACCGTAGTAGCATCCTCTGTTATCCCCAAGCCTTCGGGAAAGCTCCACAGCCAGCTCTCAACTCTCTTGTCATTTGCTGGGACGGGGTTGGGACGAAACAGCGGCAGCCTGGGGGACGTTGTTCCGGGGAGGCAAGAGGCGACCAACAGAGAAAGCTGGAACAGTAGTCTCAACCTAGAGGTGACAAATGACAACCGGAGTGGACTTATAAATTGTGGGCATTTCTCAAACACCTGCCAGGAATCCTTGGCGAAGGGAAGCTCCTATAAAGATTAGCTTTTCTGCAAGCTGGATAACAGACCTGTCGGGCAAGGTTGTGTTGGGCTCAAGTACCAACCCCCCCCCCACCTCAAAAAAAAAAAAACTTCAGTGGCTTAAAACAGTAGTTTGATTTCTTGCCCATGCCTCAGGCCCCATTTCCATCGTAGGTTGGCTGGCTCTTCTCCTTCTAGTCCTCACTTGGGGTCCCAGGCTGAAGGAGGCACCACCCTGATGCTTCTATGACTTGCACAGCCGCGGCCAGGTCCTCAAAGCTTCTGGCCACCCTTCCTTGGCCAAAACAAGTCACGGGGCCATGCCTGCCTTTCAAAGGGGGCGGGAAAGTGCGATCCTGCCAATGTGCCTGGAAGGCAGGGAGTTGGGAACCTTTGGTGAGTGGCCCTAATGGCTGCCACAGAGGGCAGTGGGAGCTCCAGCTCTTACTCGTGCGTTTGAAGCCTGGAGAACTTGGGGACACCGAGCCGTAAGCACCTCGGGCTGGCCCACTGGGCTCTGCCGTTCATTCTTGCATGGCTGGATTCAGTACATAGCTATTAAGCACCGTCTTAATTATTAA
Source organism: Prionailurus viverrinus (assembly GCF_022837055.1). NCBI lineage: Eukaryota > Metazoa > Chordata > Mammalia > Carnivora > Felidae > Prionailurus > Prionailurus viverrinus. Next base: position 106,823,072 of record NC_062579.1, read on the forward strand.
GTATATAGCTTATTAAGCACCTGTACAAAAAAGATGCGGTCACTGGGGGGTTAAGAAACTCACATTCCGGTGGAGGGAGAAGAGAGACCGTAAACCTGTTTCTCTGGGCAAAGCAACTCTTGAACTGACACCCCACCTGCGGGCCCGTCACATGCCCTGTGTGTGCTCTCGGTGCCCGAGAGCGCGGACCAGCTCTCCACGGCTCCCTTTCTCAGCGCGGCAGCCAGTGGCCCGAGCCAATTTGCTGTTTCCCTGAGCGTCGCGATTTCCTGTTCTTGTTCTTTCAGTTCTTTACGCTGTCTTGAGCTCCTCTAGGGCTCGGACAGTCACACTGGTCCGTGCCGAGGCCTCGATTGGCTTCCACGAGGCTCCGCGTTCTTGCGGGAACGAGCCCCCGCCCCGGCGGCCTCTGGGGTAAACCTAGTGTCACCCTATCGGTTCCGTTCAACGCTAGTCGTCGGGGCTTTTGGCAGAGACCCGGATGTTCAGATTCTCTTATTTATTTATTTATTTATTTACTGATTTATTTAGTGTGGGCACGGGCGTGGTGGTGGGGGGGGGGGCGGCAAAGACCTCCCAACTCGAGATCATGACCTGAGCAGAAATCCAGAGTTAACCAACTGAGCCACCCAGACGCCTCTGATCTCTCTCTCTCTCTCTCTCTCTCTCTCTTTTTACATGCAGTACGGTAGAGTGGTCAGGGTCTCTAGCTTTGGCCCCAGGAAAACCTGGGGTTAAATACCAGCTCTGTCATTTCCCAGACCTCGGTTTTTCCCCTCCGTAAAGCAGTATAATAATAGTGCCTACTGCGCAGGGCTAATTCATAATTAAATTAGTTATACTTAAAATACTTAGCACAGTGCAGGGCACGTGGTAAGCATTAACTATCAACCAGTGTTACTGTTCACTGCTTTGAGCCCAGCTCCCGAGCTTTTCAAGTACGCCGCCCACCCCCCCAGTCGATATAATCAGCAGTCGCTCCCGATTCCAAATCTCTCCGCATCCATTTCTCATCAGACACAGGGCTACCCACGCAAACTGACTCGCAGGAACAGCTCTGAAGAAACCCTTCCCTAAGAAATGTGCAGCGCAAGGTGTGATAATCAGGGCGTTATCCAGCCTCACGTCTGTATCTCTCTGTCTCCCTCTTTTTCTCCTCTCTCTGGGCTCCTTCTTGCTCGGAGAGTCCGTAATTTTCACACGTACTTCTCGTTGAAATGTGATCCCACCCCAACAGCGTGTGTTTCGGAATGCGCTTTTCTTTGGCAAGAAAATAAAGAAAATAACACATTCCTTTTGTCATCGAAAATGTGCTTGTGAACTTCCCTAAAACAGATGCCAAACGGTTGATGCTTTACAAAGAAAAAAAAAAAAAGAAAAGAAATTGCACATCTTTTTACAGTATGGCTATGACCAGAATAGATGAGACAGGAAGAAATTTCTCATCTTGCGGCTTCTCTGTCCCGGGATCAACATCCGTGGCCCAATCAGGTCTTTGTTGGCAGTTACCAGCAGACTAATATGTCAACTGCGTGGCGTGCAGTCACACGGCTAATTTGGCTGCTCTGAACGCATGTGGGAACTAGGAAGAAAACCAGAGGCCCCTCAGGGGCCAAAACAACCACCACCAAGCTGTACCCAAAGGAGTCCCTCATTCTGGACCAGTTGTCTTTCCTTTTACCCCAGATGTAAACCTGTTTGGCTACGGTGATCCTATAGGCCTTTATCAAGTACCTATAGCCCGAAGGGTACGGAGCCGACACGGCTCCCCACGCTGGCGGATCGGGAAGAGGACAGACAGCAGGGTGGGCAGGTACATTGACACGGAAGGGGGGCACGAAACCCCTAAGAAGAACGCCCACACCTGTCCGAAGGACAGAACCCCGAGACCGTTCGCTGTGGGAGAAACCGGTCCCGCTCACGTCAGTAGCCTTGACCACGTAGTTTATGATGCACCTGTGTCGCTCCTAAAGTTGCTCTTTCGGCGTTGTGACACCAAGTCATTGAGAAAAGGCGAAAATAGTCTCGGCGTCCTCTCGTCAAGGAGGCAGAGAAAAGCCTCAGATATCTTACGTGGCTCTTGCCCGCAGATGGGTAAAAGAAAAGATTGTTTTGCTCAGGTTTTCCGGCTTCTGGAAAAAATCCCCCAGGCTTCCAGATTGCTGAGGGCTTTCATCAGTCTCACCGCAGGCGAATAACCAGATTTCTCCAGAAGGAGCATTTGCTGATTTTCCGTGGCGACATCCCACTATAGCAGACACTTGCCTTGGGAAAAATCAGGCACGGAAACGTGCCCGCCGCTCCAGCCCACGTTGCCTGGTTGATGTTTGGGATCTAATTGGAGTTTGATGACCCTCCCCTTCTCCACACTTCTTTTTTTTTTTTTTTAATTTTTATTTAATGTATTTTTAAAATTTACATCCAAGTTAGTTCGCATCTAGTGCAACGCTGATTTCAGGAGTAGATTCCTCAGTGCCCCTTCCCCATTTAGCCCCTCCCACCACCCCTCCCGTAACCCTCAGTTTGTTCTCCATATTCGTGAGGCTCTTCTGTTTTGTCCCCCTCCCTGTTTTGATATTATTTTTGTTTCCCTTCCCTTCTGTTCGTGTGTTTTGTCTCTTAAAGTCCTCATCTGAGTGAATCCCCCACTTTCATCGTTGCTCATCTGGCCTCTTAACTCGCCTCCAGCTTCCACTCTGGACATCTACTGTCTAATCTCAACACGGTGGCTCTTTACAAAATGAAAATCAGGGGCGGCTGGGTGGCTCGGTTGGTTGGGCAACCGACTACAGCTCAGGTCATGATCTCGCAGCTCGTGGGTTCGAGCCCCGCGTCGGGCTCTGGGCGGACGGCTGGGAGCCTGGAGCCCGCTTCAGAGTCTGTGTCTCCCTCTCTCTCTCTGCCCCTCCCCTGCTCGTGCTCTGTCTCTCAAAACTACATAAACGTTAAGAAAATTTAAAAAATGAAAATTGTTGTGCAACCCATGTCCGTAGCAGCATTCGTCATGAGAGCCAAAGGGCAGGAACGACCCAAGTGCCCAATAAAAATTCCAAGGTGCCTGGGTGGCTCGGGTGGTTAAGCGCCCGACTCTTGATGTCCACGCAGATCGTGAGATCGCAGCGCGTGGGATCGAACCCGGCGTCGGGCTCCGTGCTGACAGTGTGGAGCCTGCTTAGGATCCTCTCTCTCCCTCCCTCCCTCTCTCTCTCTCTCTCTCTCTCTCCTGCCCCTCTCTTGCTCATGCTCTCTCTCAAAATAAACCTTAAAAAAGGGAAAAAGAGAAAACATAATTAAAAAACACAAATTCTATTACGGTAAAAACACCGAGAGGGGCTGTCTCTGCTCAGCAGCCTCCCGTAGCTCCCCATCACCCTCCGAATAAAAGCTGGAGTACTTACCCTGACGTCGAGGGCCACGACTTGTCCGGCCTCTGGCTACCCCCCTACTTCATTTCTTGCCACCCATTTCCCTACTTTTCCCGCTTCGAACGCCCTCAAGCTTTCTTCTGCCCCGCAGCCTTCATCCTTGCTGTCTCCTCTGCCTAGCATGCTTATTTCTCCGCATAACTCTGTGGCTTGATCTAGCACCTCCTTCAACTCCCTGTAGGGATGCCAGCTCCTTAGAGGCGTCTTGAGATACCTGCCGTCGCAATCCTGCCCCAGGCCCATTCTGCTCACGCGCTGCTTCCTTTCTCTCCGCCGCGTTCTAGACTGCGTATTGACCTCTGCGTCATTTGTCCGTCTCCGTCCCCTGCGACGGAAGCCCTCCGAAAGCTAGAACTTGCTCATTCAGCACCATACACGCAGCCCCAAGGGACGCGGCAGGTGCAGAGCAACTGCTCGGTAAATATTTGCCGGGTGGACGAATGGCACAGGAGGCCCTGTGACAACTGTCACCTCGCAGAATAAGGTCCTCAGCCTCACTGAATGAGGTGCGCCGGACCTCAGGAAGAGGCAGCCGAAGGCAGCGGGGCTAGGCACCGCCATCCGGTAGGACATCCAACTTGTTTGCTCTCTTTCACCGCATACTTTCAAGTTTATATGGTAACGTCTAACAAGGGTTTACTCAAGCGGTTTCGAAATTAAGTTGATTTCGTGTAATCACAGCACTTGGCTGTTTGGATGATTTTTAAATACCAATGTGACTCTTGATCGCACTGGTGGAGAGCAATTATGGCATTTCAGAGTGATTTTACGGACCACAGTGTCAATGCCCAGCCTCTTGTTCACACCGCAAGCTACAGGGAACCTTCGCTCAAGCGAAAGTTGCCGCTGGCTACGGTTCCTCTTGGACTTTAGCTGGCATTATGGTGACCTCCAGGGAGCCCTAGGGGAGGACTCCCGGCAGCGAAGCTGAGCCAGACAGGGCTGGACGCTAACTACCCATCTTCCTGTTCTGAGTCTTTGCCCAGCTCCAGTACCCAGTGCTCTCCCTGGAAACTTCTGCCGGTAGGAGAGTCTGTAACCCTCCCCAGCCCAGATGGAATTTCACAGATGCCTCCTCAGAAGCACAGCTGCATTTCGGAAGAGAAGTGTCAGGGAAGGAAGGCTTCCTGGAAGAGGCCTCGTAAATGCCCAGGCTCAGAGAAATGTTCCACAAATATTTGTTTCCTTGTGTTTTATAATGAAGAGGTTGAACGTCACCTTGTGGATGGCGGAGAGTTATTCGAGGCTTTGTATTTCTTTCAGAAAGGCAGATAGCGTTCCATGAAGGCAGGAACCATGTTAGATTTATGGCACAGCACAGTATCTGGCGCATAGTAAGTGCTCAGTAAATGTTTGTGGCACAAATAACAGAATTCAATGCTGTGTAGGTTTGGATAAACCGAACAACATTTCTGGAAATTCGAATACACACGATAAATTCTTGACATAATGTGGTTACGGCCATCATGTAAGTGTATAATGGTCTCACCTACAACCACTGGAGAAAAGAGTTTCACTATAATAATTGTAATTTTTAGGCAAATGACTTGGGTATACTTAAAATCAGGATAATTGTTCATTTTGAGCACTAAAGTGTGAGTTCTGATAACCCCACGCAGCTTTTTTCCTCTTTGCCTCTTTGCTCTTATTATTTAAGGGTTTTAGTGACATGATCAAGCTGGTGTTTTTAGCAAGCTCTCTCTCTCATGGTGGATGTGGAGGGCTGATTACAGGGGGAGGAAATTTGAGGACGTCAGAGCAGTGGAGAATCTGATCAATGGTGGCGGCGGGGGGGGGGGGGGGGAGGGGGCATTGAAGGCCTGAAGGGGGGGGGGGATGTTCGTGAGACTAGAAAGGGACGAAATTAGAGAAAGGCTGAAGAGGCTGAATTTAGTCATCGTTATCAAGAAATATTGGCAAATGGTGGAATGCATTTTAAGAGGGTTCGAAAACTGGCAGGGATGCCTTGGGGGTTTTCAGTGGGGCGTGCATAGAAATAGCACATCACGAGTGGAGCCCTTTGTGCAGGTGGGGGGAGTATGGGGTAAGGATTTGGGGTGTGGAGCATCTTTAAATTCATTGTGCCAGAGGGCATCCAAGGGGAGATGTCTGGCAGACATTTAGACGTGATAATCCAGTAACAATGCTTTCCCCTCCCCCTCCCCCATGATTGCGAGGATTAATATCCATTTGAAAGAATCTGGTTGTACGAATTAGAGAGCGCCCAATATTTAGATGCCCTACGGGCACCGGAGTTGCAAGGACTGGTGCTCTAGGATGGGCATTTCAGGGCTGTTGTTTTGTTTCGGTTTTGGTCTTTTGGTTTTTTGGTTTTGTTTTTGGTTTTTTGGTGTTTTTTGGTGGGGGGCAGATGTGGAAACAGCATTGTGGGGCAGGGTGGGAGAGGGTGGGCTTCTTTTCCCCAAGTGCCTGCACCTCTCCGCACTCTCCAGGGCAGGCTACTGAGCAGTGATTTCCAAGAATGATAAGGCACTTAAATACTTAAGTACTTGGTAAGTAAGATTCTATATGAGCAATCAGTTGAAGAAGCAAATAGGATTCCAAGGGGAGCATTAATCATCTCGGTGTCTAATGGGTCTTCCCTAAGGCCACATCTACACGAGTGCGGAATTTTAAATAGGCTTTATTTCTGGAGACTTGCAAAAGGACAAGAATCAAAAACAACAACAACAAACAAACAGATATTTCCTGGTAGCTCTTCTCAAAAACGAACTTCGGACCCATGGCTGTTTTGAGCAGTGCGCGGGATGGGTTTGCAGATGCTTCCTCGGGCTCTTTTCCCCAAAGCTGAAGGAGTTTTCTTCAATTCGCAAACAGTTGCTAGAGCATCTGGGGAGCTCAGCCAAGCCCCAAGGCTCTTGAGACCCAACCAAAAAGCCTCTTGCAGTTAAGACGCTTCTTCCTGAAAGCATTTGTGTCTGTCGACAACACTTGGCTTGCCAAACTAGACTGAGCTCCGAGTTTCACGTCTTCTAATTGAATAAATTATCAAGCTTGATTTCTTTCCTTAGGATTTGTGGCTCTTTCACTTTCTTTGATATAAGAACTGAAAACATATTGGCAGATGTTAAGAGTTACCTTTGTTTCATCTCCTGAAATGTAGCTTCAAAAATTGAGAGGCTGGAATATACTCACGATTCTTTGACGAGAAATTCACCAGGGAGACTGTTTCCTCCTTCTCCTTCAACGACCGAAACATGGAGAATTGTTAATAAAAGTTGTCAGCGTTGAAATTCTTAAGATGACTTGAAAGGGGAATTTGCATGGGACAGCGCCACCCAAACTCACTCCAGGTGTGGCTACTTCCCTGGCTCCCTGACCGGAAAGGGAGGGTGCCCAGGTCTTTGCTGTGATTCTTAAGAGACATCTGGAAAAGGGGCGTTACTACCTTGTCAGAGGAGATCTTTTGGTCTGCGGAGGATTATTCATTACTGTATGTTGTCCCAATGTCTAAATTTGAAGATTAAGCAAGATTTATATCGTCTCCACCGGATTCTGGGGGCTTCGTGAAACATACAGCCTCCGTGGGGCGAGGCAGCCAAGTTTTCATTACCACGAACTCCCAGTCCCCCGCTTCCCCGGGGCTGGCGAAGGCAGGAAGCAAACTTACGAAAGCCGTCTATGCGTGAGAATAGATTTCAGAGATAATTTTGTGTCCTTATGTGTTTTTATATATGGGAAGGAAACCCCGTCCTAGCCTAGGCAAGTTCATCTCAAAGGTTTAGACTGTGAGTCATTATCTGGGGAGCTCTAGGTAACCTTTCTCTAGGCTGTGCCCCGAACTCCCTTTCAAAAAGCCTGAGAACATTCAAACACTCGGAGAAAGCAGACATCTTTTAACGGACACCACAACCTCTGGAATACTAAAAAAAAAAATTACCTCCGAGTTTTAAATGTATGCCAAATCTGTGTCCAAATGAATAATCCATCCTACTTGAGAACAAATGATGATGATGATGGTAATGATTATGCTAATAATCATCATCATCATCATAATAGCTGCCATTACTAAGCAATTACTATATTAAGCTCCTCGCATGCATTTTTCTTATCTAATCCCTCATAACAATACTGAGGAATAGGTATATAATTATCCTCTTTGTAGAGATGAGTAAGTGAATCTCAGAAAGGTTTAAGTAAGGCACCCGAGGCTGCTCAACTAGTTAGTGGTAGAGGTGGGATTCAGTACCGGCTCAGTCTGACTGCAAGACCCACGTAATTGGTATTGCCGTGCCAGGAACCTGAGTGGGTTATATGCAAATAGCATGGCTCCTGACTTCTTTCCTCAATCGCATTGATTTAAAAAAAAAAAAAAATCCACAAGACAGGCAGGCGCCTGGGTGGCTCAGTCGGTGGAGCGTTCGTCCGGCTCTTGATTTCGGCTCGGGTCAGCGTGTCACGGTTCACGGATCGAGCCCCGCATCTGGCTCTGTGCTGATAGCAGAGCCTGCTTGGGATTCTCTCCTTCTCTCTCTGCCCCCGCCTCTGCCCCTCCCCGCTCCCTCCCTCCCTCCCTCCCTCTCTCACTCTCTCTCTCTCTCTCTCAATAAACTTTAAAAAAATACACAAGATATCTTTATTGCTATGCAAATGAACCACTGATCAAGTGAGAAAATCCGGTGCCAGGCCCCTCCCCCAGAGGTTCTGCCTCAGTAGGTCCACCATGGGCCCAAGAGTTCATGTTTCTAGCAAGGTCGCACTGCTGATACTGCGGATCGGCTGAGAATAGACTTGAATCTTTGGGTCTGAAGAATTAACTCTGCAGTGATTGTAGAAACTAGATCAGTGCACCTCACATAGCTACCTTGAGTCGACAGTTTAATTTTTTTTCATTCATTCAATGTATTTATCGAGTGCCTGTTATATGCTGGGTGCTGAACTAGGTACTGGTGATCCCGTGGTGAACAAAATGACAATTTACCCTCATAGAGATTCTAGGCCATACTAGAGAACTGCACATATTTTAGGTAAAAGTAAAAAGTCTATTCATAAAAGTGGTAGTCTGTTATTTTCCGACCTAAATGGGTCATGTTGCATATTTCTGATTTTATAAACAACTGGGGATACAATTAATGTTAGATATTTCTTAGAAAAAACTAATGTTAAAAAATGAATTATAGGGAAGCCTGGTGGCTCAGTCGGTTGAGTGTCCAACTCTTTTCAACATTTATTTATTTTTGGGACAGAGAGAGACAGAGCATGAACGGGGGAGGGGCAGAGAGAGAGGGAGACACAGAATCGGAAACAGGCTCCAGGCTCCGAGCCATCAGCCCAGAGCCCGACGCGGGGCTCGGACTCACGGACCGTGAGATCGTGACCTGGCTGAAGTCGGACGCTTAACCGACTGCGCCACCCAGGCGCCCCAAGTGTCCAACTCTTGATTTTGGCCCAGGTCATGATCTCACGGTCATGAGATCGAGCCCCACGTTGAGCTCTATATTGACAGTGGGTAGAGCCCACTTGGGATTCTTTCTCCCTCTCTCTCTGCCCCTCCCTGCTCACACACACCCTCTCTCTCTCTCTCTCTCTCAGAATAAATAAAGAAACATGAAAAAAAATTTTTAATGAATTATAAAGCAAAGAGCTACTTGAGATCATATTAGCCTACATCTGAAAGGAATTTATGGCTGTAGATTTTGTCGTAAAATCTTACACAATAGCTCAGTTGAAAAATCTAGCTTAAAACCTTTATGTTTAAAAGTATAGCGGTACATTCCGAAAATGCTTTCCTTTCTGTGTGTTTTCCTTACACACACACACACACACACACACACACACACGCGCGCGCGCGCGCGCACAGCAAGGGTAGAAGGCATGACTTTGTTTACAGTACTAATACATATGAATGGAGCGGAAGAGGAAACCTGTGTTCCACGCTGCAGCCACCAAGAGTGACCTTGGGCTAGTCATTAATCCTTCTGGGACCTTGCTTTCTCCATCTGAAAATGAAAACTTTGCAGAAGGTGTTTTATGACATCCTTCCTTTCCAGCCTGAGCATTTTAAGTCAGATGCTAGCAACAAATTAAAGCAAAGGACTATACGGGTGTTCCCCGCTTTTCGAAAGGTCACCCTACACCATTTGGCTTTTATGCAAGACCTACTTTGGTACCGATTTTTGCTAACTGAAAGAAATCCAAAGAGGGTTTTTGCTTTTGAGACAAAAGGTGAAAAGGGAAAAGAGCATTCAGCATCGGTTTTGCAGGGAGCCCTTGGAGAGGCGCTGAGCATCAAGGTGCCAAGAGGTTTATTTGACTTGTATTTGTGAGCTCTGTGCTTTATCCCGATTCGTTTTGTGCATCCCTTAGCAACATGTGTCCTAAGGCCTACGAGAAGTTATTTGGATCTGGAATGGTCAAGAAATTTTTCCTTGTAAATTAATGGTGATTGCTTCTTTGCTGTATGTCCTTCCCACTTATAAAAGGTTTCATAGGCACGCTCTACTTTTGGATCGTGGGGGGAATGTGTATTCCCAGTTCCATTGTAGAAAGCAACTATTGTATTAAATTCCACGTTGAAATCTCACACTATGTGTTTTTAAAATATTTTTTTTTAATTTTTTTTAATGTTTATTTATTTTTGAGACAGAGAGAGACAGAGCATGAACAGGGGAGGGTCAGAGAGAGGGAGACACAGAATCTGAAACAGGCTCCAGGCTCTGAGCAGTCAGCACAGAGCCCGACGCGGGGCTCGAACCCACGGACCGCGAGATCATGACCTGAGCCGAAGTCGGCTGCTTAACCGACTGAGCCACCCAGGTGCCCCTTAAAATATTTTTAAATCTAGTCCTCTTCCGTTGGTTTAGAAGACAAACTGGGCACATCAAACACTTCCTTTTATTTTTTATTTTTTAAAGATTCTATTTTTAAGTAATCTCTACAGCCGATGTGGGGCTCAAACTCACAACCGCGAGATCCAGAGTTGCACGCTCCTCTGACTCAGCCGGCCAGGCACCCCTCAAACACTTCCTTTCAAGTGGTAATTTCACAAGGGGGCCCATGAATACGGTGAACTTGGCAAGTCTGTTACCAGAGACAGCTATGGGATGGTTCAACGCATGGCCGTTAATATTTCCTTTCCCGTGTGTGGCGACTTACTGCCCAACTGGCTATAATAAGAAAAGGGCCTCAGTGGTGATTCTTCCAGCACCAGACTTTTCAGTTTCTGTGATTAGTATCTATGATTTTAGTCCAACTGTGTTGGTGTTAGAAACTTCAAAGCATATCCAAAGCCTAGTATTTAGGGGAATATATCTTAAAGGAATACTCACTACCAATTAGCCTAGGCGGTAATGAAAATCATCATATATTTTCAATGATGAAAGATCCCAGTAGGAGGTCTCCTAATGGATGACAGGTGCCAGAGCAAGAGGCGTCCAGTGGGAGGAGGGCAAAGCCTGCTTCTCAGTCATCTTAAGAGAACACAACGTGCCCTTCAAGTTGGACTCAGAACACATATCGAGTGCTACTCACAATTTCTTGTATTTCATTCACAACACCGCTGCTTAGAGTCAAATCACCTGGTCACATCAAGCAAACCACGGTATCATCTAATTGCTCAAGGTTTAGGTTTGGGGATTCCTCCCCTGAGTTTCTTCTGAAAAGCTACCACACCTAATGCTTCGAGGATGTGGCTCCCACTAGAATGTGTGAGTGCCACAAGGGCGGCGGGGGAGGGGTGTGCTTTCATCGTAGATGTAGGCCAGGCATTGAATGGTGCCCGTAACACAACGGTTGCTCCAGGAAGAGAATGAATGAATGTTAAAATTGTAACTCTTTGCTGGAGTCTCATTTTTCTGTCTTTCTTTCATGCCAAATATTCCAAGAAGTTCAACCATCTCATTCCTGTCTTTGTTTTGCTCTATTCCTATTTGCCCCATTAAAACCCCCTTTAGGGGCGCCTGGGTGGCTCCGTCGGTTGAGCGTCCGACTTTGGCTCAGGTCATGATCTCATGGTTCATGGGTTCAAGCCCCGCTGACAGCTCGGAGTCTGGAGCCTGCTTCGGATTCTGTGTCTCCCTCTCTCTCTTCCCCTCCCCTGCTCGCACTCTGTCTCTCTCCCTCTCTTAAAGATAAATAAACACTAAAAAAATCTTTTTTGGGCCCTTTCTGCAGTAGTTTTCTCAGTATTGTACTTCAAGGAAGTTAATAATGAAGCGTACCACACATACAGAAAAGTGCAAAAGTTGTGTCAGCCCAATGAATTTTCAAAAACCGAACACACAACCAGCACCCAAATCAAGAGAAAACAGAACTCGTATAGCACCTAGGAGACTCCTGACTTTGAACACCATAGAGTAGTCTAACCTGTGCCTATCCTTTATAAAAATGGAATAGCGTAGCATGTCCTCTGGGATTATGGCTTCTTTTGCTCAACATTGTATTTGTGTGGTTTATGCGTGTTGCTAAGTGTGCTTGTACTTCATTCAGCCTCTTTGCTGTATCATATTTGAATATGATGCAACTTATTTACCCATTTTATCACCAATAGGCATTTGGGTTGTTTCCAATTTGAGGAAGTCACGAACAAGGCGGTTTTGAGCGTGCCTGTACCTATCTTTTGGTACATTGACGTATGCGTTGCTTTGGGGGTATTGACTTGGTCATTTTGGGCAGCTATAACGAAAACTTGGTCATTTGGGGCAGCTATAACGAAAACATAGACTGGGGTGGCTTAAACCACGCATATCTGTTTCTCATTGTTCTGGAAGCCTAGAAATCCAAGATCAAAGTGCCAGCCCATTTGATGAGGTCCCCTGATGAGGACCCTCTTTTGGGTTTGCAGACGGCTACCTTCTTGCTGTATTTTCACATGAGAGAGAGAATGAAAGAGAGGGAGAGAGATCATCTCATCTCTGCGTGTGATGAGACACTAATACCATTCATGAAAGCTCATGACCCTCATGACCTAATTCTTTCCCAAAGGCCCTGCCTCTAAATACCATTGCTTTTGGGGGATTAGGGCTTTGACATATGAATTATGAGGGGAGGGGGCACAAGTGTCCAGTCCACAGCAGGCACATGCCTGCGTTTGTACCATTTTTTAATGGTGTTTATCTGAGCTGTTCTTCTTCTGAACTTCTTTCCAACTAGATTTCCCCGCCATGGCAGAGAAGATTAGCCTTGCCAGTTACCATAAAAACAGGCTTTTCGGTAAGAGTTGAAGATGCCAAAATTAGATCAGACTGAAAAGATTCCCCTGCTAAATGGCTGGCATTTCCACCATTAATATTCATTCCTAAGGGTTTTCTGGGAACTGTACACTCATGGAACCAAAATATTATTGGTCATCTGAATGCATCAGTGTTTGGATATCATATGCACTCTATTGGTTAAAGCGCTGGGTTATCTACTTGAAGACACAGAAGTCAATCTGAATTCATCCGTTACCACCCGGTAAAAATCTAGCCAAGAGCAGAGTCTTGAAAAACAGAGACACTGCAGAAAAAGGTTTTGAATGAGGCTGTCAGGGGAGAAGGCTGATGGGCAGTGTATAGGACCAGTGCAACCCGAAAAGCTAGGAGACAGCATAGGATGTGGGAGGGCAGAAGGAAGAGGGACGTCAAGATGCTCACGAAAGTGCCACGATGGGGCACCTGTGTGGCTCAGTCGGTGAAGCATCTGACTCTTGATTTCAGCTCAGGTCATGATCTCACAGTTCATGAGTTTGAGCCCCATGTGTGTATATAGGTGTGTGTGTGTCTCTCCCAAAAGAAATAAATAAACATTTAAAAAAAAGTGTCATTATGTGAATCAGAGGGAGAGGAAATCCACGAATTCCGTTGGCTTTGCCGTCTTGCCTAGACCTTACGCTGATCCTGCTATGTACTCTGTCCATGGTGACCTATTTGATGGGGACACACAGAGGTCCAATGAAAAGCTATTAATAAGTGAGTAAGACTGCGTTGTATGTCTGGAAGTTGCTATGAGTAGATCTTAAAACTTCTCATCGCAAGAAGCAATGTGGAGCTATGGGTGGCGATGGATGTGAACGAGTGCTATTCTGATGGTCATTTCACAACATAGACATGTATCAAATCATTTTGTCGTATGCCTGAAAGTCGTACAATGTTATATATCAATTATATCTCAATTTTAAAAAAGAAGCTACTAGGAAAACGAATTGCCCACAAAAGCGTAAGGAACAGCAATCCTAGAATGATGGTACAGATTATATAGTGCATACGGATGGCTATTTCCCTCATTAAAAACAATAAATAAGCACCCCATGACACAGAAGGAAAAAAAATTGGGAGCAAACGAGGGATTTCGTAGTAATATGGGCAGACCTTTCACATGCTAACAGTCTAGCAACCCAGGGGTACTTAAGCTCAGTACTTAAGTATACAGCCTGAGGCCAGGACTGTATTTACATGGTCTTGTTTTCTGTTTATAAAGAGCATTTTTACTGCCACAACTGTCACTCGGCTTTGACTACAAACCCACCAGGTAGCAATCATGGGAGCTTAGTCAAAGTGGGGGGGAAATGGCCAAACCAGCTGACTCCGAACGTTTTTAGAGACAAACAGGGTTGAGGTGATGGATGAATTCTGTCAAAGGCTGAAACTGAGCGTTCTGCATCTCTTAAATGCCATCCCCTGAAACACTGATACAACCATTTAAAAAGTCAGCAGGATTTATTATTTTTTTTATAAATGTATGCTCTTACGTTGGAGGTTTAATAAAACAATTTTTTTCCCCCATCAATATCCCCTTAGCTGATATCCGGCCTCAGCAACGATCAGGCTGCTAATGACGTTTCTGGCAGGAAATATGGCCGTGTACTATGCCTCCTTTTCTTATACAGCTTTATCTATCCTTCCAAGTATTTCATGTCAAGCCAAGCTTTCTACTGGTTTGCCAAGTTTTGTCAAGTCAGGTACTACAGCACCTTGGATTCATTCATTCACACAAGTGTGCATGGAGCATCAGTGAGCTAGGAAGTGCTACTTATCGTTGGGGAAACCCAATATATAAAATCTGTTTTGTGCCCTGTCGTTGGGGCAACCCAACGCAGAAAATCTGTTTTGTGCCCTCTCGTTGGGGCAACCCCACGTAGAAAATCTATTTCGTGCCCTCAGAGAGTTCACAGACTAGCAGGGGAGCCGAGGCAGGATTACAAGTCTCATATAAGGTGGAATGGGAGACGCGCCAACAGAGAAGTACAAAGGGCAACGGTGTTCAAAGGAGAGTGAGATCATTTCCAGATGGGGAGATCAAAGAAGGCTTCATGGAAGAAGTGGTATTTGTGCTGAGCTTCCAAGGGTAAGATTTCTCCCGGAGGATACGAGCGAAAGAAAAGGAAACCATGGTAGGTCCAGGACTAGCGAGAGTTGAAGCTCACGGGTGGATAAAGTAGCTGGGCTGGGAAGATATCTATCGTTTGAAAGGACAGCGGGCTTTGCAAGAGAACCTGTTAACGTTTGTTAAGTTGGCCCCACTAACGCCCAGGGCTGCAGGAGCACTAACACAGAGCAGAACTTGATCATGGTGGACTGAAAGCTGTAACAGAGAAGTTCTTCAGCGGCATCTGAACACGCAGCATTCATTCATTCATTTCTGTTTGCTTGAAACAGTACCGAGTTCCTACTCCGTGCGATGCCCTGGGCCAGGTACTGAGGGTGGTGCGTGGGGAGAAGCCACACAATGCTGAAGTGTATGATGTGGCCCCTTAGGACTTGACCATGTTTATTTCCTTCTTCTTGGTTGGTGAAGACAGTTCAAGGGCAGTCAGAATAGCCCAGAACCTCAGAACGTTAGATCGCGTTGAGGCCCTGGCCAGGTTTAGAAGCTGGTTTAGACATCCCAGTCTTCCTGGATAACAAGAGACACCAGTACTAATAGCCAACGCTTTTGAGCTCTACTTTGTGCCCAGCGCTGGGCTAGGCATTTTGTATCTGTGACCTTTGGAGTTTGCACCATGCTGTCCTAACGTTAGGGTGGGCATTCTCACGCTGCTGAGTGTGTGTGCGCGTGGGGGTGGGGATGTCTGTGTGTGTTGGGGGCCGGTGCCGGAGAGCAGTGGGGCAAGAGGGAGCTTGTTTAGCAAGAGCATGACAAGTTAGGCGCGCCCCTTAGTCTGCTGAAGTAGGCCTACTTAGGACCACCCCGGGATGAACAAATCCTTAGAAAAGTCTCGAAAACCCAATCTCTAAGAGGCAGATTTGATAGTGATGAAAGGCCGACCCCACGACCCAATGCCCTTACATAAGCCCCGACTCTGCTCGGGCCACACCAGATACTTTTGCGTACGTGAATTCAATAAATCCTCAGAAGAGTCTTGGGAGGTCGTGTTACCGTTTTTCAGATGATAAAGCTGAATCACAAAGAGGTTGGGACACTTCCCTAAGAGGATGCAGTTAATATAAAACAGAACTGGAGCCCGTAATTCCAGATTTTGCCCATATTCATTTCATGCTGACTCTAAGAATGAGGGTGCCATGTTTGGTCCCGGTACAGGGACGCTTGGACATCTCAGATTTTGGCGTCTGGTTGGGCACAGAAGCCTAACCTGTAAGCTAGGAAAAGAATACCCATTTACCCCTAAGAGCTGGTCGTCTGAAACTTGAGAGACAGAATGACAAAGAGAGAGAAGGGCGGGAGATTGAGAGAAAGGAGGAGGAGAGGGAGAGCAAGAGAGTGCCAGAAAGAGGAGTGGGGAGGAGAAAGGAGTAGAGGGGAAGGAGTGAGAGAGAGGGAGGGGGAGAGGGCCCATGGTCAGCCTGAATTTGGACGGCGGGCTGAAGAGGCACAGTCAAGGCTTTGATAAGACGATTCACGTTGGTTGACCAAGAGCTGTCATTAATGCATCTTCTTTCGTTTCTCACCAACGTCAGAAACATCCCGCTGTTGCCTCCAATCTCCATTCAGCCTGGGTTGGGATGACTGTCCTTGGAGATTTATCTTACTCTGTGCACTCCTAGCGATAATAACTTTGGGCAACTCCCAATCTTGGTTCATCTCTAGAGTGGGGGATTGATACTAACACTAATTCTAACAGCAGCAACAATGACAAGAATAAATATGTTTCTTATGGTTGTAATGATGAGACTGAACTAGGCAAAGGGGGCGAACTGTAATGAGATAGTTTCCCTTTATTCAAGGTTTCCGTTTGGCTTCCTGCAATTTGCCTGGTTTGGTCCCGAAGCAGATGCTCCTCCTTCTGACGCAGAAGGTCAAAAGCACCCTGACACGGCGTCGCGAGGCCCGCGCTGTTTACCTCACCGTGTGTCGTCACGTAGACATTTCATCATGTCACATCCTCACAAGAAGAAGGGGGAGTACAGGATAATGAGATATTTTGAGAGAGGTTTTGTAACTTTTATGACAGCGTTGTGGCGATGGTGCTATTTTATTATTAGTTATTTTTGTTCGTTTCTTCCCGTGCCTAATTTATAAACTAAACATGATCAAAGGTGCGTATGTATAGGAAGAAACGCAGTCCGTGTAGAGCTTGGCACTATCCGCGTTTTCAGGCATCCACCGGGGGTCTTGGAACAGATCCCCCCCCCCCCCCCCCGTGGGTGAGGGGGCGACTGTACAGTTTGCAAACATCGGATTTTGTTGCAGCTTCTCCATTCCACGCCACGTAAGGGCATCCTTCCTGGAGAAATTTCACGGTCTAAATGTCAAATTAGGTATTCCCCCCCTCCGAGCAGCACCCATCAAAGAGTTCACTGTCCAGAAATTCTTTGTCTCAGAGTTCAGGAGAAGTTACTACTTGCTCTGTTCCTGTTACAAATCAGTGGACTCAGTCGCTTCCCAAAGAGTGAAACAGGCTTCTGATGGGGGGCGGGGGGGGGCTTTTTTTATTTTGTGTCTTAAGGTTTTTCATCAAGGGAGATGCATAGAAGGAATAAGGCTATTGGACATGATTTCAGATGATTAATTAGTATTCATTACTCCTCAGCAAGTCAGTAGTGATTTCCTTAGAGCTCATCCGTGATTTTTTGGAAGCTTTAGTTTTGAAGCAAAATACTCACGTCTTAGAATCCACATGTCCTCCCTCCCCTCTCCCCCCAAATCTCTTTACTCTTCCGTCTGAATCCCATGGTTTCTAAGAAGCTATCACGAAAATAGCGGAGCTGAATCTTCGAGAAAATTCCTTTGGAATAAGCCGATTGTTTACGTTGATGTTGTCACTATCCTTGGCTTACCCGAAAACAAACAAATCATGGTATTACTGGTAGGGTGATTCGATGTGTCATCGCCTGAAGCAGTGGCACCCAGAACAGAAAGCATTTACGAGAACTAAATTGATCTTTATTCAAATAACTGAGCATGAAAAATTACCTCCCTGAAAAATTCAAAAGCCTTCTTTTCGACATCAAATGCCTCTTAAGAAACAGCAAACGGGTGGATTAAGTTCCCCACAAAATATGCACGGTTCACAAGTGAGAACGTGTGTCAAAGAAACGTGCTTTGGGTTTTCCTAGCTATGATGATGATATCGTTAGTGAAATCCGTAAGAGGTCGCAGATACAGTGAGTTGACTTATTTCCAACGCTGCAAACCAGCTGAAGACCCTTCAGAAGCAGAGAGACCCTTCTGCTTGCTGTCTGCCTGAGCTTGGACAGGTTCTTTTCACTCTCATGAACTTTGAGGAGCTCATCTGCTCGGGAGATGAGCTTTAGTGCTTCACTCGCGGTGTCGTGTGGACGTACGCCAAAAAGTTTCTGCGGGTTTTCACTTAGGGTGAAGGTGGTTTAACAAAGAGCAGGGTGTACGCGTGTGAATGAGACTAGAATTGCTTATTCAACACCCAGTTGTCAGTGAGAACTCTGGGCGCCGGGGACGGTCTTCTGTGGTTGTCGCTACCAGCCTTCGATACGTCTTAGCCCAAGACTGCACCCCGAAACCTCCTCACTTATGCATGGCCCAGCAGGGAGCATGCTCCCTGATCTCTTCGGAAGAACTTTTCCTTGACCAGAAGTCACAGGTCCCGGGCAACTCCTCGACTGCTTGCCGGTCTTCTCTGGCCATGCTGGGGAGCTGGTTCCATGGCCCCAGCTCTCCTAAGCACGTAGTCAGTCTTCCCAGCTCCCCCAGGACCCAGTTCTGCTGGAGAGGATCATGGCCGCTGTCCCAGGACAGGGGCCTCGCCACTGGCGAGGGTTATACATCAAGCACACGGTTCAAAGGTGGTCCCAATCCTTCGGCTGACTGCATTGCCTCGACTCGGCTGCTCAGCGAGGAAGGACTGCTTAACTCTTCTTTGTGGGCCGTGCTCCCGTCTTGGCGAGTTCTATCCGTTCCACAGGGATGGTTGGCTCAGGAGCATGTGCCGAGCCGTTTTGGCACCACTGCTGCGGTCTCCTTGCTCTGCTACGGTCTTCTCCGCTCTGGTGTGATCAGCTCTGTGCCCTGGCACTCCTTCTCTTTCCAGGGAACTGGCTTTGCGTCTTCTGTGAGCTTTTGGATTCTTGCAGGCACCCCAGCCCCGTTGAGCAAGCTTCAGCTCTGATCTGCGGCTCCAGTCACTTTCAACGTCCCCAGCCTCTGCTGCAGCGATCACAGCTCCAGAAATTTACAGGGCTGCCTGCCCAGGGTTCTTTCTGTCCGTCTCCTCTCCGCATGCCCAGACCATCTCTTTGTTCCCAGCTCAGTGGCTCCTGAACACAAAGATGCACCTAAGAGCAGGGGTTAACACAGCATCCTCTCCTCTGGAGCTCCCTCTTGTCCAACTCTTGACCTCCTTGATTAGGTCTCAATCTGCTTCTGTGAGGTACTGGAACTAATTATGCAGATTAAGAGCTTGCACGCAAATTCAAATAATCACCATGGGTTAGAGTAATAGGAAATTCAAGTGGGTTTTCGCACAGGTCAGATCCTTTACATTAAGCTCCCTACACCCTGTCCATCTTCTTTGTTGTTCAAAAAAAAAATACATACCAAATATGTCTTGAATTTGTGGTAACGTAGCTAGGAGTTGGCCCTTTTTTCTGGAACGAGGAGATTTGGGGTTATGACAAAAATTAGCCTGTGGCATTTTGACAGCCACGTACTATGATTGGTCTGTGAAGTCGACTCCATTTTTATTTCCATCTCCATCCATCAGTAACCTTTCTGAAAGAAGGGAAAATAATTTTCAAGCTTCTATAGCTCTTGCAGCAATGTGTCAAGTTACACGGAGATCATAAAAGAACAGTTGTTGTGGCAGAGTTGGCACAGACTTTGAGAGGTTCTCCATTGCGAGCTTTGCCTGCACCCGAGGCAAGTGCAGTTCTGGGTTTAGGCACCAGCACTGCTGCTTACTAGCTGTGTGACCTCGGGTAGCGGCGTGGCCTCTCTGAACCTGAGTTTCTTCGCTTGTCCAACTGTTTACTTCCACACAGGGTCGTTTTGCTCACAGTAGTGGCAGCTTGCGTGTATTCAGCCTTGGAATAGCAGGTGCTGCGCTCAATTGCCCTCCAGGCATTGTCTCATTTCATTCTTACAACAGCCCTCAAGGCGTGTTATTATTATCAGACGCTGATTTTACAAGTGAGAAAAATGAGGCTCATGAAAATGGAGTCCTTTGCTCAAGGTCAACCGGCTGCTAAGCAGTGGAGCTGAGACTTTGAACCCAGACGATGGCATGAAGCTTCCCAATGCATTTTGTTCTCAACCACTATAAAATGTTTCGGTAAGGACCGAATGGGATAAAATTGACAGGGTATAGAAAATCATAACACCCGGGGCGCCTGGGTGGCTCAGTCGGTTAAGCGTCCGACTTCAGCTCAGGTCACGATCTCGCGGTCCGTGAGTTCGAGCCCCGCGTCGGGCTCTGGGCTGATGGCTCGGAGCCTGGAGCCTGCTTCGGATTCTGTGTCTCCCTCTCTCTCTGTGCCTCCCCCATTCGTGCTCTGCCTCTCTCTGTCTCAAAAATAAATAAACGTTAAAAAAAATAAAAAGAAAAAAAGAAAATCATAACACCCTATGTAATTGTTTATTACTATGAGAGCTGTACTTAACATCCTGAGGTAATCATGATCAGGTTTTGGTTTAGTTTTTAGTTTTATTTTTCTCAAGCTCCCCAAAGCTATAGATTCCGAAAGCATAGAAGGAGTTATGGCAGGGTTATGACATACGGCTGGACAGAGCCAAGGCCCTGAGTCCACGGACTCTAAGACCGATGCCTCCATTTAATGTTCTCAAATGATGGAAGACGCCATCCATTGACTGCTGTTTTGCGGGGGACCTGATGCAGAGGGGATCTGTTTTTCCCCTTCATTTGAGGACCACTGTGAGCTGTTCTGACGATTTGAAGGTTTCCTTAGTTTCAGTGAGTCTTGACTCTGTTTTGGATACCGTTCCCAAGGAGTCTACAAATATCTCCAAGATGGTCATGAGCTTATCAAAAAAAAAATAGAGAGAACGCAAGGAATATTTAGTGTAAGAGAAACGCCTGTGGGCTTGTTAAAAGGTGGAAGAGAAGTTAAAAAATGAAACAAGGCCCACTAAAGCCTTCTGGTTAAGAGCACAGGCCTGCCCTGTAAGTCTCTCCCCTTAATACTTACCAGTTGTGTGACCCTGGGCCAGGTACCCGATGCCATCAAATCTAAGATGCCATCAATTATATGACACATCATTCTTTTATATACCAATAAAAAAGAAGTTTCCAATTAAACCGTGACATAATCCCGTAGCAATAGTGCTATGCGATGGATGAGTCGGCTTTCGTTGCATACCTTGACATTTCTTGCACGTTCGGCTGGGGGGATGTGGCAATTGCTCTCGCCTTCGATTGCTTCGTTTGGCAATCCTTTTGGATATACCGGTGCCAAAAATACAACAGAGTTTTCTTCTTGCCGGCGTCTTTCTTCCCGGGGCCCTGTAAGTCGCATAATTGTCACTTTGCAAGAAACGAAGGAACGGTATACATCCCTCTGACGATACGTATATTTGTTTTACGAAGTACGCGCTTGCCACCGTGCCATCCGGTTTCCAGTGCCTTTCAGCATACACAATACCTCTTATTTTCAACAGCGATTCAGAGCAAACCGTGTTGTAAACGTTTAAACCGACAATGAAACTCGCCACGTTAAGTACTAACATTATATATAAGTGCAAGTGAATTGACAAGAGGGTCAACAAGTCTGACCAAGTAGACACGCGTAATAGCTACTATGTCAGGCTATTGTCTGGGCCACAGTGATTGTAAGCCACCATTGATTACAAGATGCATCCTGATTTCAGAAATGTGAAGTGTGTTCTTAAGATAAATGCAAGGGGCGCCTGGGCGACTCGGTCGGTTAAGCGTCCGACTCTTGATTGCGGCTCAGGTCACGATCTCACGGTTCATGGGTTCGAGCCCCGTGTCAGGCTCTGTGCTGACAGTGCGGAGCCTGCTTGGGATTGTCTCTCTCTCTCTCTCTCTCTCTCTCTCTCTCTCCCTTTCTCTGCCCCTCTCCCACTCAAAATAAATAAATACACTTAAAAATTCGAAAAAAAAAAGATAAATGAAAGAGAGTCCCTAAGCAGTCTCAGCCTGTTTCCTGATTTGAGAGAAATGAGATTGGTAACAGTATTTACTTTAAGGCGTAGCATGGGGATGCAGTGGAATCCTTTAGCATGATGTTGGGCACAGGGTAAGTACTCAGAGGTATTAGGAAAATAAAAACTGCTACGGTGAACATCACTGTGGAAAACAAGCACAGATCAGAATATTAAAGGACAGCTAGGAATGTTTTAGCCAAATTCTAACGACATTATGGAGATGAAACCATAAAACATATTTGCTGACAGAGGCCATGACTTCATAATGGCACAGTGGCGAATTGTAAAGGTTGGTTGGCCTCTTGTAAACTGTTTAACTGGTTGTTGTTGTTTTAATTTTTTCTCACGTTTATTTATTTTTGAGACAGAGAGAGACAGAGCATGAACGGGGGAGGGTCAGAGAGAGGGCGACACGGAATCTGAAACAGGCTCCAGGCTCTGAGCTGTCAGCACAGAGCCCAATGTGGGGCTTGAACTCACAGACCGCGAGATCGTGACCTGAGCTGAAGTCGGACGCTCAACCGACGGAGCCACCCAGGCGCCCCTAAGTGGTTGTTTTAATGACAGCAAAAAAGTAAGCTTGCCTCATCTCTAATGGAGTACTTTTAAGATCCCCAAATAGCCAGTTTACTAAAACCCCACATTGGGACTTCTAAGCATTTTTTCCCCTCATTTCAAATCTTTTATATATTGTAAAATGGTGCAACGGCTGTGGAAAACAGTATGGAGGTTTCTCAAAAAATTAAACTACCGTATGATCCCCCAATCCCACTTCCGGGTATAGATCCAAAGGAAAGGAAATCCGGATCTCGAAGAGATACCTGCGCTCCCATGTTCATTGCAGCGTGTTTCACAAGAGCCAAAATATAGAAACAGCCTAAGTGGGGCGCCTGGGTGGCGCCGTCGGTTAAGCGTCCGACTTCAGCCAGGTCACGATCTCGCGGTCCGGGAGTTCGAGCCCCGCGTCGGGCTCTGGGCTGATGGCTCAGAGCCTGGAGCCTGTTTCCGATTCTGTGTCTCCCTCTCTCTCTGCCCCTCCCCCGTTCATGCTGTGTCTCTCTCTGTCTCAAAAATAAATAAAAACGTTAAAAAAAAAAAAAGAAAGAAACAGCCTAAGTGTACGTAGATAGATGATTGGATAAAGAAAATATGGTGTGTGTGTGTGTGTGTGTGTGTGTGTGTGTGTGTGTGTGTATAGAATGGAATACTGTTCAGCCATAAAAAAGAAGGAAACTCTGCCCTTTGTGACAACACGGATGGACCTGGTGGGCATTTTGCTCAGTGAAATAAGACAGAGAAAGAGACTCAAAGTCCATGCCACAACACGGACAGCTGTTGCGAACGTGATATTAAGAAGGGGTTGTGGGGAAAAAAGCTTCAGTACCATTTCGTTTTATAGACTTCAAACCGCAGAAGACTCAACAACATATTGTTATGGGATACAAACATATATAGTAAATACTCTAACGAGAAGCAAGTGGGAGAGAAACACAAGATTCAGGACCGTCTTTTTACCGCTGGGTGCAGAGACGAGGGCATAGATCTGCCAGGGTGCCAACGGGGGGACTTCCAATGTCACGATAATATGTGTTTAATCTAGGATGCTTTGTATCTCATACATACTCTTTTGCATATAATTTAACAGCAACCCAATTTGTCTTTCCTATTGAAGGCACGCTATTTTTCCGTCTCTCTCAACGTCCAGTTAACAAAAAAACTTGTTAACGCTCCTCCTGATGTTCCGTCTTAATGAGGGTGAAGAGGGAAGCGTTTTCAAGAAAGATCACCTGCGATGCCCCCGTGTAGACGGCTCGGGCCAGGCGTGTAGAAAGCAGGGTGAGAGAGAACGTATGGGGAATATAAACAAATCGACTTACAGAATCCGGTTGTTTTCTCAGGTAATTGTCGATAGTTCAAAACACATTTTTGTTCAACAGCTTTTAAGAGCTGCAAACAGACTTACCAGCAGATTTTCTGATCTATTACGGCAATGGAAACCATCTGATGCCTGTTTTCAAACGTGTTTGCAGACGGCCAGAACTTATGACTCAATTAATAAAACAAACGTGTCTATGAACTTAATGTAATCCTTTTGACCTTAATAAAGTCTTAAATCCCGAGTAAATCTGGTTTAAGATTGAAAAATGTACACAAAAGTGAAACATGCCATGCACTTGAACTAGACTTTATGACCCTTGCCTCCTACCACTGCTCCCTGGCTAACTTAGTGCCACTTAAAGGGCTTCCCTTGCAGGTAGCAAATTATAAATCCATATCTCTGTAAGAAGCTCTCATCAGCCCACAGGCTTGGGGGTAAGTACACACACACACACACACACACACACGCACGCACACACACAGTTTTCTCTCATCATTGATTTGGTTGGCAGGTTTGAAAAATGACCAAGGACTTTCTGTTCTAATTCTAAATATCATTGTTTGTAATGATAATATGCCGTTCATTTTCCTGGATTTCCCGCTATGGAAATGCTAGACACATTACAATAAAATATATTCTCATGCAAATAGTCCAAATAGGGTTGTTGTGTTTTTTTTTTTAACCCCCAGAAGAAATGTCTGAAAGAACATCCTGTCAAAAGCAAAATACTAAAGTTTCTCAATAGGCCACTGTTCTTTATCTGAGCTCTTAAGTCTCTAAGTTATTATATTATTACTGAATTGAAAGAATCATAAAATAATACCGGATAGTCGGCCCCTCGCCCCTCCCCATACATAGCAATTACAACTGCCGCTGAAAAGGGCTGAAATTTTATCACATCAAAGAAGACACCAGCCAGCCATGGCGGCATGAAAGCCTTTCTGGAGGTTTGAGTTCGATTCAAAAAGGGACTTGTTTGGCATAGCTTTCTATTGTTTCACAGGCTTCTGTCAATCAGCACAGCGGTTAGTGAGGGGCTCCACGGCTTCCTACCACCAGCCAATAGGCAAACTGGTTTGGCCCTTTCAACCTAGCTGGTTATCTAATCTATTTTTATTATGAGAGGAGAGGAGCATCAGTAGATTTGGTCAAGGCTGAAATTAAACCTGGATGTTTTAATGACGGCCAAATCACGCCTTATCTTATCCCTATTCCAACCTGTTCTGAATGATTATGTTAGTGGGGAGAGGAGGACAGCTCACTCAACTGGAAATCAGGAAATTCAGGTTCTGTTCTCCCCTCCCCGCCCACCCCTCCCCCCCCCCCCCCCCCCAGTCCAGCTCCATTGTTAAGATCTTTGCAAGAACCTTAAGGATCCTGGCTTCACTTGGGAACGTGGCGGTAGTTTCGTCTTGGAAGGAAGATTAATCATCTCTTCTACAAACGAATAGAACGGGACTGAAACTGAAAACACAAACGGGGCTCCTTGTGTAACACTGGTTATTCCCTGCAACTCACCTCAACTTGCTCTGGCGTTTCCAGTCTGGTTGACGATGGAAAACTTCGACCTACCACCGAAGGCAACTGAGTTTCTTCCAATTTAAGGCTCTCTTTTAGGTAGTCGCTACAGGCAGTGTTCAGACTCCCTCTGTCAGGCGGGACAGATATATATCGTATATCGTATATATATCGTGTCAAAGGGTTTTCCCTTTCCCTCCACGCCCCCCACAACCCGCCCAGTGATGTCTGCATGTGGACGAAGGCCTATGTATGATGGCGGCAGCGGTGGGACAGAGGGAACTTACGGTTTTTCCTGGGATATGCTGCGTCCTTCCGAGTTACAGAGCATCCAGTGCTAAAGCCTGCTGTAGCGGGGCGATCTCCCTGTCCTATCCACTGCGACGATGCAGGGCCCCTTTGGGTCTTGAGTTCTCTGAACCTCCTCGTCCTGCACCTGACCTGTCCCCGGTTCGTTGGCTCCCTCAGTGTCTCCCGGACTCTGCCGCTCACATAGATGTCCCTCCTGCTGCTGCCACACTTAATGTTTCTAGTGTATTGTAATTATTCTTTCTGTAGGAGCATGTGGCCATGAAAGTGGACCACTACCCGGTACAAGATTCTCTCCATATGTTTAGGATTCCTTTTGTTTGACCTACTCGGGGATGAGGCATCTTCTGTCTCGTTTCATCTACTCAAAATGTATGCCCCTCACCACCAACTTCTTCCTCTCAGTACAGGAAGGATTCTTCCCCTTCCCTGGGTGGCAAATCCATGGTGTGACATATCCTTCGTGTTCTTTTACATCGTGGTTAATAATAAATCTCTATTCTCAGAGCCCCAAGTCTAAGTCTTGCTATGTAATGGAATTTCAAAGGAGATTTAGAGGCCTTCCAATGAACCCGGCTTCCAAGTTCGCTGTCTCGCTAGGGACTTAGAAGAATTTGGTTTGAAATCCAAGCTGAGCAAAGACTTCTTTGTTCTAGATTGTACTAGAAGCTCCCAGCCCCACCTCCCCCTCATCCCACCACATTGATCCAATGGGAGAGGAGCCAAAGGGAAACATTTATGAAGAAGAAAGTATACATTATTTCAATAGTTTCATAAATATTTATCTCCGTTATATAAATATATCGTTCTTTTCAACTCTCGACCAAATTTTGATGCGCTAGACTGTCCGCTGGAGAGCCAGTAGGTCCCAGTGTGAGGCACCAGGTACCCAGTACGGGGAGTTAGGGTGAAAACAGGTCTCACCGGCCAAATAAGGCTTTTCAAACTGAAGAGAAAGATCCAGAGTCTCTTGGAACTCGTGGCCCACTTGTGAAAGTGACCGAGAGTATGTGCCGTCTCAGAGTGCTGGCACAGTAGATGATACGGTTGTGTTTGAGAAGACTCTGGAAGTGTACATGAAACAGCACCTGAAAGTGTCTGTCTGAGGAGGCAGGTGGACACCATCACTGGACAGAGGTATGGAGAGTCACAGCTGTGGCTAATTTCACACTCAAGCGTCCCCTGAGTTGGTGCTGTCATTAAAAATCTAGAACCAGGGGAGCCTGGGTGGCTCAGTCGGTTGAGCACCCATCCTACTCTTGACTTCAGCACAAGTCATGATCCCGGGGTTGTGGGATCGAGCCCCACATCAGGCTGCGAGCGTGGAGCCTGCTTAAGACTCTCTCTCTCTCTCAGTCTCTCTGACCCTCTCCCCAACTCACTCATGCTCTCTAAAATAATCATTAAAAAAAAACCAATCTAGAACCAAACTAGCAGTGTTTGAGAGGAAAGTAATGTAACAATCTTCTACTTATTGACGAGATGGTCGGTCCACAAACATTTTTGAATTTGCTACATCTCAGGGTTCATGACCTTCCAATGTTATTTATCCCTACGGTTAGTATAAATCTTATTTTCTTTATTTTATAGTTAGAGATTGGGACCCAGGGAGGGGAAAAAAATGATTTTCTAAGGATGTATCTCAACTCATTACTATGTACCTTGTGGCGTTTCTGCGCTCTAATCCTCACATTTTAGTTACAAAATGAGTATCTACATAAAACGTGTGGGGGCGCCTGGGTGACCCAATCGGTTAAACGCTGGACTTGAGCTCAGGTCATGACCTCGTGGTTCATGGGTTCGAGCCCCGTATCGGGCTCTGTGCCAATAGCTCAGAACCCGGAGCCTGCTTTGGATTCTGTTTCTCCCTCTGTCTCTACCCTTCCCCCGCTCATGCTCTGTCTCTCTCTCTCTCTCTCAAAAATCAATGAACACACAAAGAGACCACGTTTGTGTTTCACAGGCACGGTATGATGAGGTCATCATACTGCCCCACTTTGAAATTCATATCTTTTCAGACCCTGCAAGAGGCTGGAGAGAGCAGAAATTTTAAATCAAACGTGGTGGGAGTAGAAAAGCAAGGAACGTAGAAGGGAACATTCAAACAACTTTGAGATTCGTTTTCAGCTTTGGGGATCCTAAAGGTAATTAATACTTTTATCTCAACCTAGACGTTACATTAAATTTATTGAAACACCACTTCCTTGTGAGCTAGGAGACCTTGGTCTTGGGCCCTGCACCTCCACAAAGTAGACTGGTTGACGTGAACAAATCAGCCAACTACTCTAGACTTCCAGTTTCCTCACCGGTGACAATGAGAGCGTTGAACTGGAGAATCTCTACGTTTCCCTCGAACATTCAGCGACTCTTTGTGGACTCCACATTCCGCACATCTATCATGTCTCTCCAAGTCTCCGATTCGATCAATCCCCACGTCCTGCTGACTCTTTCGTGAATATTGGTTGACTCTATCTATGCCCTTTCATCCCAGCTGCTATTCCTCTTGTTGAGAGCCTCAATATCCTTCGTCAGCCCCGACTGCCTTGACTCTCTTGACTCCTTCCAATATGTCATCTTTAATGGTGTCAGGGTGATTTTTCTAAAACACTGAGTTGATCACTCCACGCTCTTGGTTATAAGCCTTCTGTGGTTGCTTCTTTGCCGTGGCGTAAAGCATGCTGGCACCATCTGGCTCCTCTCTCCTCTCTCCTCTTCTCTCCTCATTTTCAATGATTACACCAGGCTGTTC
This sequence comes from Prionailurus viverrinus, assembly GCF_022837055.1. NCBI lineage: Eukaryota > Metazoa > Chordata > Mammalia > Carnivora > Felidae > Prionailurus > Prionailurus viverrinus. The sequence continues at coordinate 106,851,447 of NC_062579.1, forward strand.
CTGTCACTCCCATGCTTAAAACCTGCAGGCATTGTGTCACTATTCCGTCCAGTGCCTAGTTCAGGGCCTGGCATGTAGTAGGTGCTCAGTAAAAGTCTGTGGACTGTATTGAATGGATTCAATTGTGAACGTGGCTCTACAATGGCTGTCTGTCGTGGCCATCACGCACTCTGAGGCCCTGCATCTGGAACCCCCGGTACGGGTTAGCTGTCCCTCCTCTCTGCTTCCTCAGCCCCCTCTGCCGGCTCCTACAGCAACACTCATCACACTCGGTGATCGTTGTCAGCTTACCGTTGTGCCCACTCGTACAGACACCGAATGACTTGGGGGCAGGACCCGGGTCTTGGTTAGCATTTTATTCCCAATCCCAGCACACGGCAGGTACGCAACCATGAAACGACAGAATAAACGGATGAATGACGGAAGACAAAAAGAGGACACGGTCATACGAACAAACCCCTCTTTATATCACACTGGCTGCTAGTTTTGCCAAAATAAAAGGTTCAAGCCCGTATGTAAAGAAGAAAGAAACTTTGCCCTCATAACAAATGTCCAGAAGAATGGGCTCTTCTGCTGTTCAGGCTCTGACTTCAGCCAGTTGACCCACCCAGGTGCTGGTGGAAGACACACGCGTTGACCACCATGGCGGATGGCATCCCCAGGATGGGGAAAGGGAACAGTACTCCTCAAGGAGTAGGTGGGAGCTGGAAGTGTTGGAATGGCGCACAAACCTTGGGAAAGGACAAATCATGAGAAACCACCAGGCAGCAAAGGCTGAGAACCAGTTTCCATTGTGCGACGGTGCTGTTGTTTGAAAATGAGAACGTATTTATTTTACACGCTATGGCAATTAAACAAACAAAAACCTATATGACCAAAAAGTGAAGATTGATACAGGCACTCAATGAGAGCAGGGAAAATTATACTCACGGAGGAAAAGATTCCATATGTTCTCCAATACCTAGGCACAACTGGGTGCCGCTTTAATGACTTTCCAAATGCACCCCGTTGCTCGTAGGTATTGAAGAACATATGGCACGTTTCCCCTTTAACTGTGAATTTCCTTGCTTTTGTCAGTTGGTGTCTCAAGCTTAATGTATTTTAATGCAGCTTTTGTGGGTGTGAATCCAGTCCGAAGTTGTTATTAGAGAGGCCATGTTAATAGTATACGCAGATGTTATCTCTTCGTCTTCCCCAGATATGCTGTGAAAATCTACATACACGAGTCTAACTTTGAAATTGTTACTAAAGGCCCTCCGAGAGTTTCCAAACCGTTCTTCTCAGCTCCAAACCTAGCATGGATGATGAATGACCATTTAGTTGCCAATATAGCACAATATTTCAATTTCCTGCCTTCCCAAAGGTATTTGAAAGGTTGTACGAAGTTCATTCTCACAGTATGTGTTGTCTACAACGCCGTGATCTCCGACTGGCTAACCTTAACCAAAACCTTTTCAATTAACTCAACACATTCCTGGAGAAAACCAGCCCGCTCTAGGTTCTGTACAAATATGTCTTTATTGATTTTCTTGGCAAAGACTCTGTAAATGATGGCAAAATCTGTTCTTTTGGATGATGTAGAAAACGGAAGATTGTCCGTGTAGGGCAGACACTAAATGAACAAGGAGGATGATCAACATTTTATCTGCAAGAATTTACAGATTTAACTCTCTGTAGTTTTTTTGGCTTTTGTTTTTTGTTTTTTGGGGTTTTTGTTTTTGTTTTGGTTTTGTTTTGTTTTTGCACACACGGCCTCTGAGAATGTTAATGAAAATCTATAGGAAAGGATTAAAAAAAATCCTCATTCACAGTCCTGCCACCCCCTGCAAATCAAATTGTTTTCATCTTCCTTCATCCCCTTCCAGTCCCTGTCCATATGGGTACGTAATTTTTACATAATTACACTTCCAGCGTAGAAGCAATTTTGTAATCTGCTTGTTTTTTTTTTCTGTTGAAAATTATAGCAATTGGATTCTAAGGAAAGCGATATAGCACATTCTTGTGGACAAATAGAGCAGAACCCAGAGTTAAAAACTGAAACTCATGGACCAGGAGTTGCCAGACGGCCAGTGCCTGGCATTTCAAAGTGTGGAAATGTCCTTGACTGGACTAGGTTGGTTCATCGGTTGCTTCTGAATCCTCATTGTAAGCAGGGGAGCCCAGAGAGGTCTGCTCGTGAGCGTCCCATTATTCTGAGAGCCAGGCTGCCCAGAGAGAGGAGCCTAGTGCGGGCCGGTGAACAACTCCACTTGGGACTTAATATCATCCAAATAAAAGGAAACAAGGCCGATTTCTGCCAAGCCCCCAGTAGGCGGACTGCAGAATGAGCATTTCTGAGATGTGTGACTTCTTGGAAAGCTATTCCTTTCTGTTGACCGAAGACCTTCAACTTGCTACATAAAGGCTAACTCTGTGAGACTAAGGCTCATTTTTTTTTTTAATTTTTTTTCAACGTTTATTCATTTTTGGGACAAAGAGAGACAGAGCATGAACAGGGGAGGGGCAGAGAGAGAGGGAGACACAGAATCGGAAACAGGCTCCATGCTCCGAGCCATCAGCCCAGAGCCCGACGCGGGGCTCGAACTCACGGACCGCGAGATCGTGACCCGGCTGAAGTCGGACGCTCAACCGACTGCGCCACCCAGGCGCCCCATTAAGGCTCATTTTAAGGAGGGTGAACAGCAGCGAACTCACCGATTAGCGCTGCAGGTAGAAATTACGACCAGAGAGTATGAGATATGACACGTCTTACAAAGTACATAGATATGTGAGTTTAAAACAATCCCGCGTTTCGATGGAAATCCCAAGCTCTGCTTAACATTTCATCCAAGCAGTCGTCCACTGGAGGAAGAATAGGAAGTGTCTCGTATTATTTTCACAGAATTGGCAATGTCAGAGAAATAGTTAATATCCAAGTCCGTGGGTTCTCTGAGCCCCTGTCCTTGAGCTAGTTTTCTCTGTTGATCCTTGGCGAGATTTAGCATCAAACAACCCCTTCTGGATAATGCTGAGTCCCTTCAGCTAACTATGATGTTAGCCAGAATGTGGATGGCAGCTGTTATGTTTACTAACATCGCGACAGACCGAAACGTGCACGGGAATTGATGACGCTTTCCAACAAGACGGAATAACCCTATTTAGGACGCAATATTGCAGAGATCTGAAGCTCCCCCTCCCCAAGTATCCTTAACAACAGAGGAGTGTGAACTCGCCAGGGGCTCTGGAGCAGTCTGTCACAAGCTTGAAACTTCTTTGAAGATACTGGTTTTTATCTTAAAGTATCATAGGTTTTTGCATACTACTCATGATATGTCCGTGTTTGTTTTGAGTTCTCAAAATACGTTGCCAGGTAAATTATGTAACTTTTCCTTCTAGCTCTTTAGGGAAAACAGATGTTCCAGAAAGATGACATGTTTAGTCTGTGGCTTACACCGGTTGCGTGGCCCTGTTGAAGGAGCATGGCATGTTGGTTTTGAGAGTTTCTTTTTCAACTATGAGACGATGCTTTAGAATCAATTAGATGCCAGGGATCATTGAATACCTGGAGCATTTTACCACTGAAATGCAGTCCACCGGATTACTAATATGAGATAATGCTTATAAAAACGCCTCAAAATAGTCCGTGGTGCCAAACTTGTGTTAGGTGCTAGCATTTGCTCATTTCGCCTTCCTGTCTACACAGGTCTCTTCAAGCTTCTCCAACTACCTCACTTGCTCCTGTAAAGTTTTCGTGCTAGAGTTTTAGAAGGTGCTTTGAGGTGAGACAGAGCTAGATTTAAATCACACCTCGGTCGCTTGTCACTTACCTTCTCTGACACTCCGTTTTCTCATCTGTAAGGCGGGGAAAAACCACATCCACTTCCAAGGGTTGGAGGATTAGACGAGGCGACGTTGTGCGTATTGAAATATTAAATGGCCCTGATTTCAGTGGGTTTTGAGAATTTCTTCCCAAACTAAAGATTATTTGTTTTGGATAGGGATTTCAAGTGTTGACCCTGAGTCCGAAGACTCGAATCATATGATAATAACAAATAGTGCCGTTGTCCCAGGCATTGTTCTAAGTGCCTTACAAATGCTAACTCGTTTAATCCTCCCAGCAACTCTTCGAGGAGGGCGGTCTTACTATCATTCTTGCTGCATAGATGAAGACATTGAGGCACAGAGAAGGTAAGTAACTTGCCCAAGGCCACATAGCTAGTAAGAACAGGAGGCAGGATTTGAACCCAGGAAGGCTGCATTGCAATCACAATGTGTACACATATAATCTCTCTGTGTATATACACATAGTGTGTGTGTGTGAGTGTGTATGCTCCGTGTATCTGTCTGTCTGTCTGCCTGTCTAGTTGCAGTAATATCCTGCGTGAATGGTCTCTACATTCTCGTTTCTTGTCGTCAGGGTTCAAATCCCAGCTGCATCATTATTTAGCTGCACCTCACTTTTCTTATAACACATGGACGTTAACAGCGGTCACTTTTGTGAGCCAGGATTCTTGGTTGCGGACAACAGCACCCAACTCCAATAAACATAAGCCAAACAAATTCTGTGGCTGGCACATCAGGTTCAGAGAATGGCAGAAACCAAAGGAAACTGCACGACCAGGTTAAATCCTACTCCTCTGGCTTTCTGGAAGCCACTTTCGCCGTCACCCCTGATCACTTGATGTCTGTGCTGCTGAAAAGGCATCACTCGTTTCCCATGCCAGGTCCTCGGTGGGGTTATCCACTTAGCCAAACTTAGAGCACCTGCTCATGCCTAGCCCGGGGAGCACGTAGTGTCTGAGCTAGCGTTGGTTGTGGGAGGGGGAATCTGTCTTCCGTCAAGATTCACTCAATGGCGGGGTTTCCCAAAAGGAAGAACGTTCAGGCACTGGCCAGCCAAAAAAGCAAGTCAAAACCAAACGAGAGGAGCAAAAGCCGATGGTTCACCTCATAGATTTGTTGTAAGGACGAAAATGCAAATGTAAGAACCCTGTAAGTGTTACCGTTATTATTACTTATATGCTCTCTTGTAGTGGGCTATATAGCGTAGGGCTGTCTTTTCAACTCTGATTTGTGCCTTGTTGCCTAAAGTTTTCCGGTGGTTGCTTCTTTTTATTTATTTATGTATTTATTTTGAGAGCAAGAGAGAGCATGCGAGAGTGGGAGAGGGGCAGAGAGAGAGGAAGAGCGGGGGGACCTCCTGTGATTACTTCTAATGCCCTTAAAACCTTTTTATATTTGCAGGACCAAACTAGCCGTAATAACAAAAACAATGATTTTACAGGGCGCCTGGGTGGCTCAGTCGGTTGAGCATCTGACTTCGGCTGAGGTCATGATCTCGCGATTTGTGAGCTAGAGCCCCACATCGGGCTCTGTGCTGACAGCACGGAGCCTGCATGGTATTCTTTCTCACTCCCTCTCTCTCTGCCCCTCGTGGGATTCCCTCTCCCTCTTTCTCTCAAAAATAAAAGCAAACAGGGGCGCCTGGGTGGCTCAGTCGGTTAAGCGTCCGACTTCGGCTCAGGTCACGATCTCACGGTTCGTGGGTTCCAGCCCCGCGTCGGGCTCTGTGCTGACAGCTCAGAGCCTGGAGCCTGTTTCAGATTCTGTGTCTCCCTCTCTCTATGCCCCTCCCCAACTCATGTTCTGTCTCCCTCTGTCTCAAAAATAAACATTAAAAAAAAATTTTAAAAATAAATAAATAAAAGCAAACAAACAATGATTTTATATTCACATAGCTCTAACTTGTTTAACTTGATAGCATCTCAATTAAACTTCACAACGGCCTTATGAGGTGGGACTTATTTTCCCCTATGTCCCAGATGAGGAAACTGAGGCTCAGAGAATTCATTTAAATCACCCAAGGTCATAGCCAGTTGGTGGTGGATCCAGGATTTGAATGCAAGCCTTCTGACTCATCCAGGACTTTTGCGTAGGTGTCCGTTCGGGAGAGGAGGAGAAATCGCCATCCGCATTGGCGTCTTGTCGTGATTTTCTGTCCTCGGAGATGTTATATCTACCTTCCGAAATGAGTCGTTGATAGTGTAGGCTGACAATTAAGAGTACAGGACCAAATCTGAACTCAGCCTCCCCTACTTCTTGACTGTGAGACCTTTGGCAATCAAAACTCTTTCAGCCTCAGTTTCCTCATCTGTAGAATGGAGACACTGATAACCTCGCCCATAGGTTTCTAGTAAAGGTGAAATTGGGTAATGGCTGGGAAGTGCCTGGCATAGTTCTTGGAACACAGGGAATGATTATTCAGCTATTATTATTATTATTGCTGGACGAATGTGGGAAAAGAAGGGTAGTGTAACGAGGTATCCACTTTTCATTACTTTGGCGATCCAGACATCTCTCCCTTTTGCTTGAATTCTCCTCAGGTGCCTATATATGTGGTTTCTCTGCTTAGCCAATTCTTGAGAGCCTTACGAAGTCTAGCCTAAGCTTTATTCTCTGTGCAGTCTTCTAGAAGTACCAGTCTCATCAGTCTCTCCCTTCTCTGCATGCATGTCGAGTTGGCGTCGTCTATACCGCGTCACTACGCGCTTCTGAAATCTTGTGTGCATTCCCAGCTATAGTGCAGTGGACCGAGTGCCTGTGTCCCCTTAAAGTTCATATGTTGGAACCCAATCCCCAACGTGATGCTGTTTGGAGATGGGGGCCTCTGGGAGGTGACTAGATCGTGATGGGGGGAGCCATCATGAATGGGATTCGTGTCTTCTGAAAGAGGTCCCAGAGAGCTTCCTCTCCAACTGTGCCATCTGCAGCCCAAGAAGAGAGCGCTCCCCAGAACTTGACCACGCTGGTACCTGGATCTTGGACGTCCAGCCTCCGGAACCGTGAGAAGTAAATATCTGTTGTTTGTAAGCACCCACCCCCCGCCCCCCAGTCTTATGATGGCACCTAGTCTAACTAAGCTCAGACTAAGACAGCTAGATCGTAAGCTCGTTGAGGACATATATGGTGTCACTCTTTATTTTTCAAACCCCCCTCTCAAGTGTAATAATATGATAACCTCGTGGCCCCCTGTGAGGAAGACACAGAACAATGAGAAAGGGCCTCTCTTGTTTTCCTTCCATTCCTGTTCTGCTGTCTAGTAGAAGTGGTCTGTATTTCCAACTCCCTGTGCTAAAATTCCCCTAGGAATAGATCTGGCTTTAACTGGGCAAACAGAGAAGACTTTGAGCCTACAGACTTTAATTAGCGTCGTACGTAAAAAGACAGGGTGTTCTCGAAGGAATCTGAAGCAAAAGGTCCACTGAAGTACCTTGGACAATGCCTCTGGGCCTCAATCTGTCTTGCACGGTCGAGGAGGTCTTCAAGGACCTTTTCAGATCTGCTCTTCTGTGACTTAGACAACATATTGGTTAGGATAACGCTAGCTGCTGTGACCAGAGAACCCCCCGAAAGTTCAGCGCCTTAACACCGTGGAAGTTTACCTACCGGTTGCATGGTGGTCCAATGTGGGCGTTTGTAGCCAATGGTAGCAATGACAGGGCCTTTCTCTGTGTATGCACGTAGGGATCCAGGTTGGTGGAGATTCCGACACCTTCAACTTGGGGCATCCAAGGTTGCCCTGGGTGTCAACATCTGGCAGGTGGGATGGGAAAGAGCACAGAAGATTGTGCACAGGAGTGCCAGGCCTGGAAATGTTGCACGTAACTTTTGTCCACTTTTCATGAGCTACATATGACTGCTATTAGCCGCAAGGGAGGTTGGGACATGTCGTCCAGCTGGGTGCCAGGAAAAGGAGGCGAACATGCATATTGATGAAGCAGTCTTTGCCACGAGTAAAAATACTAAGAATTGTAATTAGCAGCTTGGGGCACTTCTCCCGTGTCAGGTTCTGTGCGATGTGTATTTCTATGCCTTCTCGCGTTTAAGCCTGGCATCCCTAATGAGGCGGGCACTATTTTGGGCCCCGTTTTTTTGGACGAAGAAACTGAGATTCACGTCATTCAACAGGCACGTGCTAAAGCTATGCTTTGAACCTGGGCCTATGTGACCCTAGAGCTGGACCTCTTGACCTCTATACTTCTGTACCTGTCCTATCCGATTATTCTAGGTTAGAATATATTCTACTGAGTTCTAACCTAACGGAAGCCCAGACCGTTTAGTAAAAAGCTTTCTTTAGTTCTTTGGGTGTTTATGTCATGTTATAACTGGCCAGCTTCCCAGTTATATTTCAGCTCTCCACAGGCGAGCCTTCAAAAAGTGCCCGGAGATGAAATTTGCTGCTTCAAACAGATTCTTATCCACGGTTCCCAGAGCAGGGGAGACGTGGCGAGGGCAGGGGCCCCATTCCGCGAGCGGGGAGGGCCGTGGCGAACCCGCATTTCATACCGATCGATGGACCGAAGCTGGTGGCCTGACGGAGGAGGCTGAGAAGCCGGCTACGAGGCTAGCCAACGCTAGGAGAAAAACATAGTATCTTAAAGATTGGGAATCTCAGAAGCATTTGGTTTTCAACCTGCGGTCCTAGTATCTTCTACACACGCCCTGTTTTCCTTACGTAGTTTCCCTCACTCAGACGTTAAGGTCTGAGGAAAACAACTACTCTTTCACTCAGTTCTTGTGACTTGGCCACAGTGTGAAATTGAAGATAGTCCTCTATGGCCCCCCCCCGCCCCCCCCACCCCGCAACTTTCTTACCTCATAAGTTGTGACGCCAGAACTAGAGGTAGGGATTTTGTGTTTGCTGTTTAAAACCAGGGACGGCAGTTTCCAGCGTCAATGTGCGTGGGAGTTCCTCAACGCAGGCCGCAGAGGAGGCCGTCTGCACCAGGGAGAGGAGAGGGGGGGCACGGCAAATTCTGGTGCCGGTCACACAGCTTCGTTGCAAAGGAGTTCAGCTGCCAGCAGTCAGTAAGAAGACGTTTGTGATGATTGGTCGGTGGAGGGCGGCGAGAAGGCCTCAGGCAGGCGCCGGACACAGGCAAACAAGATGGCTCCTGCCCCCAAGGATCTCACGGTCTCCTGGGACAACACGGTGTGACAAAGGTTAGCATGGGGGAAGTGGGGGGGGGGGCCGCAGGAGCAGCCAAGGGTGTTGCCCTTATGCACTGAAGACCTAGGCTGTCCAAGGGACAGCCTAGGGTAGGACCGGGGTGACCCACAGTAGTGAGTTTTATAGAGCCCTGCCCCAAACCTAAACGTCTCGACCCCTTCTCAAACAAACCTATGAAAACCGTGTTGTGGAAAGTTAGTATCTTCTCTCTTTTCTTCACAAAGGAGTGTGTTTCGGTTCCCCTCGTAAATATTTCTTTGATATCCGCGCTAAGCCGGACACTGTGCAAAGGGCTACGAAGAGACGTGTCTGTGACCCCTGATAGGGGTAGGACCTAAGGAACAGATGGATAAATCACATGGCAAGACCCGCAGAGGGCATTACAGGAGGACAGAAGAGAGACGCCTCATCTGGACCGGGGACAGGGGGCTAAATGCTGTTAGTGTCCAAAGGCTCTTTGGAAGCGTGAGCCTGAGCGGAGTATTAAGGAGTAAGGAGTTAGCCAGGACAAGGGGGAAAGGATGCGGCAGGATGCGTGGGAGAGGACATTCTAGATAAAGGGAATTGTGCAAGTATGTGGGTAAGGCTGTAATAGGATACTGAAAATTCTTCAGTGATTCCATTTGGCTCAATGGGTTTTAAACAGATAGATGATAGATAGATAGATAGATAATAGATCTGATTATAAAGATAACACAGATTCTTTGTGTAAAATTTGTGAATTCTACAGAAACTCAAAGAAAAAAGTAGACACCACCCTGAATCCCTTCAGTCCGAAAGCATCGCCATTAACATCTTGCAAATACCTTTCATCCACATAACAGTATATTGTGATCATTTTCTCCAGACACTGAATAATCTTGCCATCGTGATTGGTGGCGTTGGCCTGGTATTCCATTGGGTTTATTAAACCGAGCCCCTCTCGGTGTTTGTTTAGATTATTTATACTTTTTCACAAATATAAACAGGGCTCTCATCAACAACTTGTCATAGACCTCGTGGCCCAGGGGTTAAGAGCAGGGACTGCTTGGGTTTGGACCCAGGCTCTGTCATCCTTGGGCTACTTACTTGACCTCTGTGTCCTCATAGGTAGAACACGGATGAAATGGTACCGTTCTCAGAAAGTTGTGATAATTAAATGAGTCGATGCATGTAAAGTTCTTAGAATGGGGCCTAATACCTGGTAAGCGCGCCTCAAATGTTTGCTATTACCAATTTTGTATACTTCTGACCACTTCCTGAGGATGAAGTCTTGGAATTACAATGGCGGGGTTAAGGAGTATATTTATTTGTAAGACTTGTAACGCATGTCGCCGAATCGCTCTCTTCCCTCTTCCCCGTCGTGCATGACAGTGCCTTTTATCTGAGGCTCATCACGTGTCCTTCTGCAACCCTATACAAATGCTTCACGGGACAAGGACCGTGTCTAATCCACCATTGTACCCTTATTACCTTACCCTGGTGCCTGGTAGGTAACAGTTGCTTAATACGTATTTGCGAAATGAATGACCTACGTCAACCCTGGATATTTTTGTTTGAAAAGTGTGGCTCATTTTTTAAGCCAATGCTTTCTCTGAGTTTATCGTTTGCCTTTTAATATTGTCTCTGGTGTTATTTTAGTTTGCATTGCTCTCATTAGCAGTGAGGCAGAAGACATTTTCCTCGTATTTATTGGCACTTTGTATTTCTTCTTTTGTGAATCGTCTGTTCATACCATTTGTTTATTGTTCCACTGTGGTGGCCGTCCCTCTATGACAGATTTGAAGCATTTTCTATGCATTGGAGACCTTAATCTTTGTTCACATCTGATCTCTTTCTCTGAGTTTGTCGTCTGCCTCTTAGGTTTGCCCGTGGCCTTCTCTTGACATACAGAATATTTTAATATTAGATTGTCAAATCTTTTCCTCTTTATCTTTATAGTTTTCTCCTTGCTGCTACACCTGCGGTGACTGCTCTACTCCAGGAGCGTGTTTTCCGTTAGTTCTTGTGGTTTCAGCGTTTACCTTTAACTTTGTATATCGTCTGGAATTCATGTTGGCTCAATTTGTCCCCAAACAGCTAACAACTGTCCCAGCATTTTTCTTTCCCCACTGATTTGAAATAACATCCTTATCATGTGCCGTATGGCTGTGTACTTTCGGGACTGTCTCTGTGCTTTCTTTCCTGGTGCCTCTGTAGTCCTATGCTGGTGTCATGGCATTTTAATTATTGTTGCTTTAACACACAGTGAGGTACCTGCTGGGGCAAATTCTTCTTCAGTACTCCCCCTTTTTGTTCAAAATTATCCTGGTTATTAAGTACATCAGTGAATATAAAAGTTGTGTTCTGTCCATAGGTATTCTGAGATTCACAATTCTCCGAAATATTTTTTATCTTCCTTCGAAACATGCAGGTATTTTTACAGGTCGTGGTCCTGGCGGAGGGCGACTAGAGCCAAAGCACATATGTTTTCCCTCTGTGAAAACATTTCCAGTCCCTTGTTATACAGCGTATTGCAGAATTTTACCATTTTTTTAAAGTGTGTTTATTTTGAGAGAGAGAGAGAGAGAGAGAGAGAGAGTGCATGTGAGCAGGGGAGGGGCGGAGAGAGAGGGAGAGAATCCCAAGCAGGCTCCGCGCTGTCAGCACAGAGCCCGATTCGGAGCTCGATCTCACAAAGCGTGAGATCATGACCTGAGCTGAAACCAAGAGTCAGATGCTTGACTGACTAGGCCACCCAGAATTGTACAATTTTTACAAGCTAGAAGGTGCCTTCAGGATGATCTGGTCCGGCCACATTATCTGACAAATGAGGCATTCGAACTTCAGCGGTCAGGTCGTTAATGGCAAAGCCAGGGAGAGAACTGAGGGCTCCTGACTCCTTGATGCCAGCACAGAAGAGGTCGTAATGAATAATTATGCTATCATCTCGTGCACTGACATCCATGAGAGCATTTAACACGTGTCCTTTGGTGCAGAATCCTCCTGAAATCGCCTTCTTCTTTCCCTTTTCTTCCTCACACCCCAATTTAAAGGTCTAAACAAACCGCTCTCTGCTTCTATCATAGACTTTATAAATATAAATGTTGTATGTAATACATAGTATTTTACTGGAAAACTACAGTAAGATAAATTTAGACGATGGTTTGAGCGTATAATTATAGCATGTCATGAAACAAAGAGAGTTAAAAATACAAAGCTAAGCCCACAGCAATAAATATTGTACAAGACACTCATTACTTTATGGAAATCCAAAAGATTTTGCAAGACCTCTGTTTGAAGACTTTCATTCGGCTTTGTTAGTACAAAGTCATCAAATTGAGCTGTGCTTTTGGATATCCCCAAACTGTACCTTCTAAAGTAATTGTTAGCAGTTAAGGAGATTAGATTGCAGGGCTTTTGGAATAGATTCGTAGCCTATCGTATTTAGCTCCCTAGGGCCTAAATCAGCTGACTGGCAACGACCAAAAATCATGTTGACCTCCACCGTACGTGTTGGCCTCTTGAGAAATGTTTGGATTATAACATTTAATGTTCTGAGCCCAAGTAGCATGGTTGTACTCCCAGCAACCTGCAGGCTCAGAAATAAAAATCTTCGATGGGAGATCCTGCCAAGGAGTCGATATTGAATGGTCAGAGATCATGCCAAGTTGAGACGTAATTGTCTAGCTAGGATTTAAATTGGGGGAGGAAGCGATGGGAAAGAGGATGGGAACCTACGATTCTCTTCCTGGTTGAAAAGATCTGATACACAAGTGCACATTTCAGCATCAGCATTCAGGAATGTTTTACGTCGCTCACAAAGGGAACCGTTTATAATAATGGGTGCAGGAGACCTTGGCCAGTCTTGGGAGAAGAAATTGCCTTAGTGGAAGGAAGTTATGCGCCAGGGAACTCCTACTCTTGGGTTGTATTAAAATGTTATGCCCCTCATTTCCATCAGTAAGAGCTGAACACCCTTTGGGTATGTGTCATGCCATTAGGTATAATGGAAGCTTATGGGTTTGGGGCTGGGCTCCGTGGTGCGGTGGACGGAAGTTAGGGAAAAAGAGTTTTAGTTCCATTTCAGGTGCTATGAGTCTGGGCAAAGCACTCTCCCTCCTTCAGCTCAAATGTTACCCTTTCTGAGTCATGGACACCTCTGAGACCCTGACGGATGTCATGGCTTGCTGTGGAGAAATGCATACACGTGTGTTACCCCTCCCCACCCAAGCCCCCACACCACATTGGGTTCAGAATCTCTACAGGAGGTGATAGCTTAGATCCCTTTCTATACTGTTAGGACCTCTGCTCAAAAAGCTTTCTTTACAAAGTAAATTACAGGCAGAAAGCCATAGAAAATATGAGAGGGTAGCAGCGCCTGGCTCAGTAGGTAAAGCATCCAACTTCGGCTCAGGTCATGATCTCACGGTTCACGGGTTCAAGCCCCGCATCAGTCTCTGGGCTGACAGCTCGGAGTCCGGAGCCTGCTTCGGATTCTGTGTCTCCTTCTCTCTCTGCCTCTCCTCCGCTCATGCTCTCTCTCTCTCTCTCTCTGTCTCTCTCAAAAATAAATAAACGTTAAAAAAATTTTTAAAAACTATGAGAGGGTAGTCTTGAGTTTATAAAAATGAACAATATCCCCTTAATGGTTACATTTTTCATGATGGGCTTTTCCACAATGTGTGTGTGTGCGTGTGTGTGCGTGTGTGTGTGTGTACATGGGCACATGTGCCAAATTTGATGGAAGATGGCCAATATAAAGAGCTTCATCACCGTTTACTAAAACCCTCACCATCCTCTTATTTTGGGTAACTTTGGTAGCTGGTCTAAGAAAGAAGGTAAATAAACAAATGACTCGGTCCAGTTGTAAGATTCCTCCGGTGCATGATTTTCGAAAAATCCTGTATCTGTCAGTATTACGTATGTGGTGATTTGTTCATGAGGGATAGAGCATACCCGCGGTCGTGTTAGAGTTAGCCAGCAAAGTCTTTAGCTTTCTTGTTGTTTCATCAAGTTATTCATTTTGAAATATGGTGATTAAGAGGAAAGCAAGAATATGCCTAGATTTTTAGTGGCCTGAGACAGGACTTGGCTTGAGACCTGCTCCTAACTCTCAGTCTCCACCTACCACCTAATTGCCTCTGTTTGCAGCTCCCAGTTTTCTTATCTAATGTCTTCCTGAAGATTCGGGTGATGGTCCAATGTGCCAAAGTCAAACAAGTGGTTCACATGCTGTGAGTCTGATCTTGTTCTTCGAAAGCTAAAATACTACTTACTTGATCATTATACTTTGCCTTTTAGACACTCTTCAATGACTCATGTGGCTAGAATTTCCCACGTATTTTTTAATTGGATTTTAAATTCACACTTGCACCTGCTGTTGGCCAATCTAAGCCCAGTATCATGTCAGGATGAAGCTGAAGACGTGTCATGGGGACAGATCTAAGGATCTTTGTCGCAACTGGGTTATATTTCGAAACTTTGACGAAGTTAACGCTCATATCCTCTGCATAGCTCTAGGAAGGAGTTCCAATAAAGTAATCCAGCTCCTTTTTTTTTTTTAATTTTTTTTCAACGTTTTTATTTATTTTTGGGACAGAGAGAGACAGAGCATGAACGGGGGAGGGGCAGAGAGAGAGGGAGACACAGAATCAGAAACAGGCTCCAGGCTCCGAGCCATCAGCCCAGAGCCCGACGCGGGGCTCGAACTCCCGGACTGCGAGATCGTGACCTGGCTGAAGTCGGACGCTTAACCGACTGCGCCACCCAGGCGCCCCTCCAGCTCCTTTTTTGAAACATATTTAAATCAAACTATTACATGCAAAAAAGTAAAAAGAAAAGAAGAAGTCCGAGAGTGCTAAAAGGGCTTTAATGGCCGACGTTAGTCCCTTGCCCTACCCTGCCTCATCCCATTCCCTAGAGGCACCCTCTGTCAAATCTATCGCTATTTCTTCTGATATTTACCTCCATTCTTCCAAATTACACACACAGACAGACACTTTAAAAAAAATTTTTTTTAATGTGCATTTATTTTGGGGAGACAGACAGAGTGCAAGCAGGGGAGGGGCAAAGAGAGAGGGAGACCCAGAATCCGAAGCAGACTCCAGGCTCTGAGGTGTCAGCACAGAGCCCGACGCGGGGCTCGAACCCACAAAGCGTGGGATCATGACCTGGGCCAAAGTCGGACGCTCAACCCACTCAGCCACCTAGGTGCCCCCAGACACGTGTTTTGTTTTGTTTTGGTTTTGAGTTTAGACATTACCTACTGATTTTTTTTTTTCTTACGTCAAATCTGGATTTTAGCTCACATATATACCCTCCTCTCCCCCTACCCCACCTCTTCCCAATATATCTCATTTTCCCCTATTCCCACCTGGACTGACTGCTTCACGGCTGATATCCTTGGATTGACCTCCACTTCCTTATTCTGTTGGGTTCTCTGCGTCCTGCACTCCTCGGTCATCTAGTTTCTTGGTTCGTACTCTCGCTTTTGTAGAACGCATCCTCTAGAAGCGTCTTGAGTCTGAGAATTTGGGGGGGAAGACACATACTGCACTTGGACACCTGAGACTGTCTTTATCGTGCACTTGCTTTGTAATTTGGTTGCATATCAAATTCTAATTTGAGAACTGTCTTCACTCAGAAGTTTGAATGCATTGTTCTTCCAGTATTGATTATCATTTCTCCACCCTTTGCAGGCACTCATGTTTGAATTTCCTCCTCTCTAATGAGCCACTTATCATTCCTCCACCCCCTTTCTACCTCTAAATACTGTGTTTCGGGGATGCGGATCTAACCTAGTGTTTCATTATCTATTGCTGTGTGACAAACCACCCCAGAATACGGTGGCTTTAAACGATAACTGCATTCTTTTTTCTCAAGGTTCTGTGCGTTGGCTGGCCTCCGCTCCACGAGATGTCATTTGAGACTGCGCTCAGCTGCGTGCTGGCCTGAGTTAAGGGGTGCCTGACTAAACTACAGTGCCCGAGATGATGCACTCACATGGCTGGCAACTGGTGCTGTTGGCTATGAGGTTAGTCAGGGCTTTCGGCCAGAGCGTCTTTGGTTCTCTTCCACGAGGCATCCCCATTGGCTTGGACTCTGACCGGATGGCACCTAGTTCCCAAAAGGAAGGACATGAATGCATGTTGCAAGGCCAGCCTACACCCGAGGGGTGGGAAAATAAGCACCAGGTGTTGGCGTGAGGAACAGGGCGAGCAGCTGAAGCAGGAAGTGCTTGTGAGCGGCCATCTTGGGAGATCAGCTCCCTCGTCGAGTTTCCTCAAAGACAGTTTGTGATCCTGCCTGTTGTTCTTCTTAGCGGTTGCGCGTGATTTTCCAAGAGGAGAAGGGGACAAATAGTTTCACCATCTTGAAATCAGAAACCTATTCAACTGCTTAAAATTATTTGCTTATTCGATATCAAGAGATTATACTTATGAGGTGTTTTATTTATTGGGGGGGGAGAGGGGCAAAGGGGGGGGAGAGAGAGAGAGAGAGAGAATGAGAGAGAGAGAGAGAGAGAGAGAGAGAGAGAGAGAGAGAATCTTAAGCAGGCTCCATGCTCAGTGTGAAGCCCAACATGGGACTTAGTCCCACGACCCTGGGATCATGACCTGAGCTGAAATCAAGAGTCAGACGCTCAACCAACTGAGCCACCCAGGCACCCCTACTTACGAATTTTTTTTTTAATCCTCGTTGAGACTTGATTCTTCAGACTGCCGCCGCAGGTTGTTACTCAACATGAATTAACCTTGGCTGCACAGAGCTGGCCAGTGAATTAAATTAAAAGGTGACAGAGAGTTGGGGAAGGAAGCTAACATCCATCCATCCATCCATCCATTTATTTATTCATCCTTCATTTGTAAAGAGATGTTAAAATAGAACTTTTTATATCTCAGTTTTAGCTAAGGCTACAAAAGCCTGAGAATAACATCTCCAGTTCTAAAGTGGGACCCTTTTATGGAGGATGTGCAATGAGGTTTGTAGAGACTGGTTTTGTAGTCCATATCCCATCAGCAATCCTGAAGGCATAAAGAGGGTTGAAAATAAAGACATAGGGAGAAAGACCATTCTTGGAATAGAGAATTGTTGGGTCGTTATAGCCTGCTCTGTCACTTTTCCACCTCGCTTCTATTAGGGTGGTTCCCCCACACCTTATGTCAAATGAAAGGGATTAGAAGAGATCATCCTGAGGGCTTGATATGTGTCCCTTGAAGCTTAGGAGACGCAGAGCACAGGAATCTGATTCTTGGCTGAGGAATCTAGAGTCTGTGTCTGTGGACCTGAGGAAGAAGAGGAGGGGAAGAGGGAGAGAGAGCGAGGGCAGGAGTAAAAGCAACTGAGGGGAAAAGGAAGGTGTACCATTTTGCTGTTATGGATGATTTGCTTTTGGGCTTTGGGCTAGGTGGGTCTGTAGGGGAAAGTCATCTTGGAGACATCTTAAAAAAAAGGACTCCATCCAAGAGGCTGTCTGGAGGGGGAGGCAAAGTGTCCCAGCAGAACGTGGAGCTCAGAATCCCAGGACTGCGAGGTGGAGTCCTAAGAGGCCAACCCGAAGGGTAGACTCACAGATTAATGGGATAGAATCGAGAGTCCAGAGGTAAACCCATTCATCTATGTTAACTGATTTTCCACAAGGATGCCAAGACCATTCAATGGGAGA
This sequence comes from Prionailurus viverrinus, assembly GCF_022837055.1. Taxonomy (NCBI): domain Eukaryota; kingdom Metazoa; phylum Chordata; class Mammalia; order Carnivora; family Felidae; genus Prionailurus; species Prionailurus viverrinus. The sequence goes on from NC_062579.1 coordinate 106,869,062, forward strand.
AAGGATAGTCTCTTCAACAGGTGGGGTTGGGACAATTGGATAGCCACATGCCAAAGAATGAAGTTGGACTCTTACTTTACACCATACACACAAATCAACTCAAAATGGATCAAAGGCTTCTACGTGACAGCTAAAACTAGTGGAAGTGGTAGGGCCAGGGTTTAAATCCTGGTCTCCTTGGCTCGATAACCCAAATACTCCCAACACAGTCCCTACACAGCCACCTTGAAGCCTGCGACTGCTCACCTGGGTTCCTTGCTGGGGGAGATCAGGCTGGATGCCTGAGGCTGTTAATTGCTGGCCGCCAGTGGATGAGCCCGCCCCATTCGCTGCAATTCAGTCCCCTGCCTTGCGCTCTCATTTCCTACCTCGGTCCCCATCCCCGTCTGCAGCTGGCCTAGGTCCTCCTGTTTCTGCGGGAGTAGAACAGCTGGGTTAACCCTTTCCTTCTGTTGGGGATCTCAAGGGAGGGCATGAGCCAAGGGCTGCTCCTGGAGAGGCCTGGCCATGCTTTTACTCTTCATTAAAAGTTTATTTGCGTTATACACTTCATTATATGCAATTGGGTTTCTTATATGGCACTCCAGTGCATAAATGACTCCCTAGACGCATTTGTGAGTTTCCATTGTTCTAATATAAAGGCTGGCCAAGTCACAAGGCAGACATGTTTTAAACTATTCAATTATTCCCAGTACGATCACCAAATCCAGGGGACGTTTGACTTTACACCCTCCACAGGATTGCTTGCTGGACAGCGTCAGTATTTCTATTGGTCAAAACCTTTCAGTTTTTGAATATGAGTCGTCAGGATGTTGGAAAAGGCCAGGGGTAGACAGCTACTCCCCTTTTCAACTTACTATGAATTGACTTGTACCTGTTGTACCGCGGGCTAGTTTACGCAATATAAATGGAGATCCTGGAAAGGCTGATAGTTTGGTAGCGAGAAGACGAGGGGGCCATGGGTATTGTGTCCTTTTAAGGGCTGGTGAGGAGACAGGCCGTCATGTATTCATTCACTCGCTCACTCATTTTCAACCGACGCTGAGCGTTGACCGTGTCCTCGGCACAGTACTAAGGCCCTAGCAGCATCGGGACGCATATAAGATGTGATGCCGACCCTCAAAGAGCGCGCTGTGCAGCGGGGCAACAGGTCAATGTACGATTTCATTGTAGTGAAGTATCTGCCGTGGGAGAGGGACGTTCAGAGTATTATGAGAAAACAGACGAGAGAGCGGTGCCTGAAGAGAAGAAGATGGTTGACGAAGAGCCGTTTGTTAAAGCCAGCAGTTTTCTTAGCAGACAGGCGTTTCGCTTTGGGGAAGGTGGGTGTTCAACTGGCTGGGATAGAGGTGGCCCCCTGGGTGCCCTGGGAACCCCCGTACTGTACGTGGCAGAGTTGCTGCCAGTCTGGTACCCTGCGCAGAGGAGGGCTGACTTCTTCAGGTGCCCGGGCCCGTTATGTGAGCACGAAGGACGTTTCTGTTCTCCCCAGTGCAGTGACGACGTCGCGTCACTTGCCGTAGCCTCTTGGTCCTGCCCCTGCTCTCCATCGCCTCTGCCACCATTAAGGTCCTTATTGCGTCCCTCCCCGGCAAGGGTGGCAGCCTTCGAGCCACTCTCTCCCTTGTCAGAGGACTCAGGTGAAGGAAAGGGCCGTGGCCGTGGCCGCGGGGACCTGTTTCGCGGTAGGCAGCCCTCTCCTGGGCCTCTGCTCGAGGCCGTTCGCGAACCAGCCCGTGAGCCGGAACCCAGACGCAACGGCTTAGCTTTTCTCTGTTTTCGGGACCCAGAGAGACATCACATTTGCCGGTGGACACTAGAGAAGTGGGTCTGAGAGCACGGATGTTTCATTCCTCTTACCAAAAGGAGAGCTGGAGGTCCCCGGGCTCCTGATTGGTGGGAGGGTCAGGGTCAGTGACATTGTCATCCCAGCTCAACCATTTGCTAGCTGTTGGGACCTGGGGCAAGATACTTAACCTCTATCTGACTATGGTTCTTTTTATTTTTATTTTTTAACGTTAACATGGGAATAAAAACAAATTAATAAAAACTTAAATTCAGTTTTTAAAAAAATTAAAACTGACCTTTATGAAAACCTCAGAGAATTGTGAGGATTACGGGAGGCGGTGCACAGGAAGCAATCGGAATAGTGACTGTCGTATAGTAACAAGAGTTTTTACGTTTATTGTTTTTGATGTTATGGAGAGCAAGTAGCTTTGTTATGATTATTTCTCCGATTTAAAAAAAAAACCAATAATTTCCATATTGATAGAAGCTTCTAAAACTGTTTGATTTTTTGAGAGAGCGCGAGCGCAGAAGGGGCAGAGAGAGAGGGAGAGGGAGAGTCCCAAGCAGGCTCCGTGCTGTCAGTCCAGAGCCCCACCCAGGGCTCGATCCCAAGACCTGTGAGATCATGACCTGAGACAAAATCGAGAGTCGGACGCTGAACCGACTGAGCCACCCAGATGCTCCTATTTATTTTTGAGAGAGAGAGAGAGAGAGAGACAGAGGGGGAAAGAGAGCATGAGTGGAGGAGGGGCAGAGAGGGAGAGGGAGACCCAGAATCCCAAGCAGGCTGTCCGCGCAGAGCCCGAAGCGGGGCTCTAGTTCACCAACCGGGAGATCGTGGCCTGAGCCGAAGTCAGACACTTAACCGACTGAGCCACCCAAACACCCTGATAGAAGCTTCTGGTAGTGTTTTAGGGTTACCAAGCAGCCAGAGCCTCCCGTGCAGGGTACAAACGCTTCCCGGCTCGGAAACACAGCGTGCTCTGTTGCCGAAATGTATTTAAATCTATTTCCCAGGGACGTTCCGTTACTGCGGGTTCTTTCTCAGAGCTTGATCACGTTCAGAAATGGCAATACGGTTGTGTCACTTTCTTTCCGCCGTGGGGGAACGGACACGAGCAGAAATGGGGGACGGTTTTCGGGGAATGCTCTCGAAAGGCCATGCGAGTTGAGGCTGTGGCCAACAGGGAATGTTGAGGTTTCTGGGGGCTGTTTCAGGGCCAGTAACAAAGTGGAGTGTTTTGAGTCCGGTTCTCCCAGGGGCCTCCTACCCTTGTGATTACTCATTTGGTGTCCTCCGAAGCGTCTTCCCCGCCTGTCCTTTCTTCTAGAAGGGAGTCACGGTTTCTTGTGGGTCTGGTTCATGTAGGATGGGAACTATCCACTGCTTCAAGTAAGGCCGGAGTCTGGGAGTCCCCCATTCCTTAGAAACTAACTCTAAAGAGATGGGGGCAGGGTGAGAGGAGGGGCATTCTAGCTAATCCATGGTGATTTATACTTGGGTATGTCATCAGAAGGGTTCAACTCAAGGTGAGGTAATGGACCTACCATGACCTATCGGCCTTGTTCTGTCATCACAAGGAACAGCTTTTGCCCAGAACATGGTGGATTTCTTCCTAGTGATTCGCACATTCCCCGGGAGCCTCTCACTTGGCGTAACTCTCTGTAATCTTCCAAATGCGTCAGTGGCAATTTAGTAACACACACAGGTCGGGGCGCCGGTGTGTTTAAGCAAGCGCTTTGGCTCAGGCCTCTCTTCATTCCCTTGGGACAAAATCATGCCTCTCTCAAAGGGGAGGAGGCTGCGGGCAGCCCCTGGGCAAGTCTGGCCCGAAGGTGTGCATATTTCTGCACAAAGGAGAGTGAGATCCAAGGAGAGCGGCCGCCACCAAGAGTAGGAATAGGCTGAAAAGGCACCTGACGTCTCCTGTGTATAGAGGAAATTTCCAAATGTGACCCTTCGCCCCCAGTTGCGGTGACAGGAGGGGCCAGCAGTAGCTTCACGGTGTGATACCCTCAGTCTCGTCTACTTGTTGCTTGGGGGGGGGGGGGGAGAACAACGCGTATTTAGCAGAGGCAGCCCTTTATTTGATTAGCCCGGCTGTAAAGATTTCTTGTCTTTCGCAGCTACGAGGCTGTAAGAGAGGGCCTGGCACCTGAAGGCCAGCTCCTACTGGGACTAATTCCATCCAGACAGCTCCAAGTGCGTTCATTAGGGGCTGATTAGGTTTCACACAGGTGGGGAAGGTTAGGGGCACAGATAGGGAGGCGGCGCTGATGAAACATCATCTGTTTCCCAAGTGAGAAAAGGAACGGGCTCCGCGCTCCTTGAGGGATGCCTGGCGGCGGCTGCTGGAGCTCCCGTCCCCTCCTTTAAGGGCAGGCCTCAGAACAAGTTGGGGAGAAGTAAGAACACAGAAAATAATCTATCTCAAGGCTGTCGAAAGAGATGCTAAGTTCCTAACCATCGCACTCAGGCTTGCGGATCAGAATGAATGGGAGAGGTTTTTTTGGTGTTTTTTTTTTTTTTTTGCCCCCTAATGCAAGCATTGTACTCAGCCTGAAAATAGAACGCTACACCCATTCCTTTTCATTGTAAGGACTTTTTTTTTTCCTCCCCCACGGCAAACAGCCTCCCCCGTTAGCCAGCTCTTCCAAGGCACTTTAATATGGTTTTGTTTGGGACCAAAGAATGCAAATGAGCTGAAATGCAGATTCCCCTCCGCTAACAAAATAAACAGCCTGGAGGCGCCTGGGGGGGGGGGAGGGGCAGCAGTTGCGGGAGGGAGCCGAGGGGCACTCGAGTTCACCTGATAAGGGGTCCCCGCCACTTTGTTGCCGCCAGCCTCCCGGAGCACCCCACCCCACCACCTGGCCTTGCCCCATTCACCACTCCTCTCCCCTGCCCGCCGCCCGCCGGAGAAAACTTTCCTGCCCAGCAGGTGGTGGGGGTGGGGAGGGGGGCCCAGAGTGTTGTGCAAAGCGCGTCCCCCCCCTTCCCCTCTTCAATTCATGACCTCACTGGTGAAGAGCCCCATCTTTATTATTGTTAGAGCTCAGCAAAGCCAGCTGGAAGCCAATCAGCGTGACTCCCCCCCCCCCCGCCCCCCACCCTCCACCCCCCACCCCCCACCCCGGGCAAATGAGGGGAGCGGGCGGCCTGGTCCTAGAGTGATGGCCAGCGAGCCAGTCTGGGGCTTCAGTTCTGTGGGTGCAGTGAGATGTGCGGCCCGGGACTGGGGCCCGGGGGGGGGGGGGGGGGATGGATCCTCCGGGGCGGCGGCGTTGTACTTCTGGGGGAGCCCGTCCCCCGCGTGCTGCAGGGGCAGCTGCAGTGGGGGAAGGGCTGCCCATCACCGCTCTCAGACACAAAGGGCCCCCCGGAGACTCCTTGACTCTGGATGGCTAACCTCCCAGCCTCCTTCCCGAAGCACAGCGGTCCTGCCTGCTTCTGGGTAGGGCCACTTTATCTATGTGCGGGGGACATCGCCTCGGCGGAAGTGTTTCCCAGATCAGAAGCCAGCTCTCCAGTAAGGCCGGCCCCACCCCGCCGCTCTTGGCCCGTGCCTGGAGAGGCTCCCCTGAATCTGGCGCTCAAGACCCTCGCCACGCCACGCTCGCTGCCCCCCCCCCCCCGCACCTCTTGCCTGGCCCCCAAGGGACCCAGATGTAGCGCCAGGGGCTGTCCTCCAGCCCTGCCGAGCGTAGCCCCGCCCCCACATTTGGACACATGTCATTTCTTCTGATCCCGGTGCCCCATTCACTATGTCTGTCCTTCAAAGGCCACCTAAGCCTTCCTTAACCCCGTGGGCCCATTCAGAACCTGTGCCTCCCCTGGACACCTCTGGCATTTGTGGCCTCTCTGCCTTCGGGGCCCTTAGCCTACGTCTTCTGGAATGCTGCATGTGCGTCTCTCGTGATCCTCTCACCTCTACCAACCGATGGCCAGCTCTCCGAGGGCCGAGCTTTTTCTGATCTCCCTTATAGAACGTCTGGAGTACTAAGAAGCTGGTAGGGGCCCAGTAAATAGCAATTCTATTTGACCACCTGTCGGTTAGCAGCCCCTGAGAGCCCGGCTGAATGTTGGTTTTTTTCCCCGTCCGGGGCCTTTGCTCACCACGAAAGGGGAAGAGAAACTAAAGGCTGTGTGTGTATATGGCTCACACACATACATATCTACCTCATTTATTCCTTTCAGTGATTGCGTGAGGGTCGTTATTCCCATTGCATAGACGAGGGAAACCAAGGCGCGGAGAGTGAAACTTGCCTAGGTGTCCGCAGCTAGGAAGGTGCCGTGTTGGATTTGACTCCAGGGTGGTCTGATGCCAAAGCCAAAGCGCTTTCGTGCTATCATCCTGCCTTCCTGACTCTGAAGTACCGGGCTCCAGGTGGGCGGTGGGCGGTGGGGGTTGGGAGTGGAGGTGGGGCACCATAGTTTTCAAAGAATAGACGTTAAGTTTTTATTATGCAGTCCCATGTGAATCAATAAGCATTCGGTAGGTATGAAAGCATTTGATCCATACTGTGTTGGATACCGGGGGGGGGGGGGGGACACGGAGAAGAACGAGGCTTCTAGGAGCTCTCATTCTCACACAGGAGAAAATACCTATTGCACCACAATCTGATAAAAAGCAGGCTCTGAGGGGCGCCTGGGTGACTCAGTTGGAGAAGCATCCGACGCGCGATTTCAGCTCAGGTCACGATCTCGCGGTTCGTGAGATCGAGCCCCACTGTCAGGGCAGAGCCTGCTTGGGATTCTCTCTCTCCCTTTCTCTCTGCCCCTTCCCCACTCATGCTCTCTCTCTCTCTCTCTCTCTCTCTCTCTCTCTCCCTCAAAATAAACTAAAAAACAAAACAAAACAAAACAAAAACAAAAAAAAACAAACACCTGGCTCTGACAGTGAGCTATAGGTTTATGAGGAAATGAAAGAGGGATCAATTTTGACTGAAATTGTTGAGAAAGTCATCTTGGAAAAGGCGTAATTTTAGTTGAGTTTCCGTGGAAGGGTCAGATTTTTATAAGGAGAGAGAGAGAGAGAGAGAGAACCCCCAAGACTAGGGGACATTGAGAGCAGAGAGACTAAAGTTGGGAGGGTCCTAGAAGTATGTATGGGGAAGTATTTGTTCTAGAGCCCAGAACCATTGGCTGAGTAGTGTTGTGGTCACAAAATCCTAGGCCATACTCTGTCTACAAATAAGTGAGTAAGATTCTTGATCTCAGTGATGACAGTACCTGAAGTCTTCAACTCGAGCGGCCCAGAGCCCCCTGCAGTAGCCTAGGGACTTCTCTTTGGACTCGGTGGCTTTGTGTAGGATCTTGGACTTCTCAGCCTCCTGAACTGTGAGACATCGATGTTTGCTCTTTCATCCACCCAGTCAATGATAGGCTGTTACAGCAACCTGAACGAAGACAGCAACCCGGTGCTAAGTGGGGTATAACAAATACCTAAAAGTATGGAAGTGGCTTTGGAAGTGGCTACTTGGGTAGAGCCTGCAAGAGGTCGGAGGTGCATTCTGGAAAAAGCCTGTGTTGCCAGGAACAGACCATTGAGGGTGATTCCGGGAGAGGTCTGGAAAGAAAAGAGGACGGCGTCAATCTTCTTAGAAAAATCCCCGAGTAATACCGGCCAGAATGTTGGTAGAAACGTGGATGGTAAAAGATATTCTGGTGAGGTCTAAGATGGAAACAAGGAGCAAGTTATCGGAAGATGAAGAAAAAGGCTGTCCTTGTTATAAAGTGGCAAAGGACTTGGCTGAATTGTACTCGTGTCCTAGTGTCTTGTGGAAGGCGGTCCTGGTGAGCTAGGAAAGTGAATTATTTAGCTGAGGAAATTTCTGAGCAAAGCTTAATCCATATTGCAAAATGGAGAAAACGAATGGCGTGGTCCAGCCACCATTTGATAAGGCGATTAGTGTGGACCAGCTCTCCCAATAGAAGCCAGGCACTATTCTTCAAGACAATGGAAGAATGACCCTGCAGGTGATGCAGAGGTGGTCAGGGAGTGCACAACCCCGGAGATGGGGCTGCCTCTATTTAGGTTTCAAAGGCCAAGGGCAAGGCCTCAGGCCAGGAGAGCCGCAGGCACAGGAGTCCGAGCTGGGAGAGCCGCAGGTGGGAGTCCCCAGCCTGTGGGAGCTGCGGGGCTCTTGCCGAGTGCTGTGCGGGTGGGGCCCGTGCAGACAACTGCCACATATCCAGCCTGTCTTGTTGGGGTGGTGTTACTACCCCAGTGGATCCGGAAGGTAGAACATCTAGCCAAAGCGGGTCATTCTGGAGCCTTAAGATTTAATGTTGTTTGCCCTGTTTGGCTGGGGACTTCACCTGAGAGCTGTGATCCCTTTCTTCTTTCCCGTCTGTCCCTTGTCGATCCTAGGCCCCTTTTGGAAGCACAGAACTTCTTGGCTTCACGGTTCACAGCTCAAGAGGAGTTGCCTCAGGATTAATCCTAGCTGAGGTCTCGGCCATGTCTGATTTAGATACTTCGATGAGACGTTGGGCTTAACACTTCAGAGTTAATGCCGGAACAAGTTAAGACGGGTAGGGCTGTCCGGGTGGCATGGACGTATTTCGCGTGTAAGAAGGACGTGCATCGTGGGAGGACAGGGGTGGCGTGGCGTGGGCCGAATATGTATGCCCCCCCCCAAACTTCACAAGCTGAAATCCTAACCCCGCAGTGTGATGGTGTTAGGAGGTGGGGGCCGTTGGGGGTGATTATATCACGGGGGTGGAGCCCTCATGAATGGGATGAGTGCCTTTATAAAAGAGGCCCCACAGACCTGTCCCCCCCCTTCCTCTGAGGGAGGACACAGCAAGAATACAGCCATCCATGAACATGGAAGTGGGCTTCCATGAGACACGGAATCTGCCAGCACCTTAATCTTGAAGTCCAGC